>NC_133932.1:14472342-14781874 GCF_031877795.1 Strix aluco
GGCTAGGTTAAAAATCTCTCTTCAGAATACAGATATTTCTGGCCCCCCTCCCATAATTTTGGTCTTGTTTCTTAGATCATATACAATCTGCTGTTGCTATATGTGTGTAAAATGTTTAGAGTAGAATAGTGGGGTCCTAAATAAAGCATGTTCTGTGATTTAAAGATATTTTTCCATTCTCTTTCTAGCTATGATGACTATTACACAGAAGATGACCCAGTTTATGGGAATCTCAATCAAGATATTTTAGGTAAGGTTGTAAGCAATCTCAGGATATTTTAGGTAGGAACATGTATCTGTTCAGAGGCTATAATAAATCACAGAATCACAGAATCATCTAGGTTGGAAAGGACCTTGAAGATCATCCAGTCCAACCATTAACCTAGCACTGACCGTTCCCAACTACACCATATCCCTCAGCGCTATGTCGACCCGACTCTTAAACACCTCCAGAGATGGGGACTCCACCACCTTCCTGGGCAGCCCATTCCAACGCCCAACAACCCGTTCTGTAAAGAAATGCTTCCTAATGTTCAGTCTAAACCTTCCCTGGAGCAACTTGAGGCCATTCCCTCTTGTCCTATCACTTGTTACTTGGTTAAAGAGCCTCATCCCCAGCTCTCTGCAACCTCCTTTCAGGTAGTTGTAGAGGGCGATGAGGTCTCCCTCAGCCTCCTCTTCTCCAGACCAAACACCCCCAGTTCCCTCAGCCGCTCCTCGTATGACATGTGCTCCAGACCCTTCACCAGCTTCGTTGCCCTTCTCTGGACACGCTCGAGTCATTCAATGTCCTTTTTGTAGTGAGGGGCCCAAAACTGAACACAGTCATCGAGGTGCGGCCTCACCAGTGCCGAGTACAGGGGTAAGATCCCTTCCCTGTCCCTGCTGGCCACGCTATTGCTGATGCAAGCCAGGATGCCATTGGCCTTCTTGGCCACCTGGGCACATTGCTGGCTCCTGTTCAGCCGGCTGTCAATCAACACCCCCAGGTCCCTCTCTGACTGGCAGCTCTCCAGCCACTCCTCCCCAAGCCTGTAGCGCTGCTGGGCGTTGTTGTGGCTGAAGTGCAGCACCCGGCATTTGGCCTTATTGAACCTCCTACAGTTGGCCTTAGCCCATCGCTCCAGCCTGTCCAGGTCTCTCTGCAGAGCCTCCCTACCCTCGAGCAGATCAACACTCCCACCCAACTTGGTGTCATCTGCAAACTTACTGAGGGTGCACTCGATCCCCTTGTCTAGATCATCAATAAAGATGTTAAACAGGAGTGGCCCCAAAACTGAGCCCTGGGGGACACCACTTGTGACCGGCCGCCAACTGGATTTAACTCCGTTCACCACAACTCTTTGGGCCCGGCCATCCAGCCAGTTTTTTACCCAGCAAAGCGTATATATGGTTATAAAGCAAAATGCATGGTTAAAGCAAAATGTATGGTTATAAGCTGACCTACCAACATTTTCTGTGTTTCTCAACTAGCAAACTTGAGAATCTACCCCTTTTTAGTTGCCGTATTAATACCTGCTTGGGATAGAACTGCAAGCCGTCATACT
Organism: Strix aluco; assembly: GCF_031877795.1. Lineage (NCBI taxonomy): Eukaryota > Metazoa > Chordata > Aves > Strigiformes > Strigidae > Strix > Strix aluco. Next base: position 14,473,890 of record NC_133932.1, read on the forward strand.
GCACATTATGCATAATACATACTCTCATTTGTAAGACCAGATCTCATACTGAATTTATGGTTAATGGTTGGACTAGATGATCTTCAAGGTCTTTTCCAACCTAGATGATTCTGTAATTCTGTGAATTTGATTTTTTACATCCAAATGATCCTGTTCAGCCAAATATCTCAAAACCAAGAGCTTTTCTACATGTAAAGCTGTACCGGTTGAAATAACAGCTTCATCCCCACATGTTAAAGCACTCTAAGACATGTATTACTCACTGCCCAAAGTCAGTGCTCCTACAGAAGTTGGCAGAAACAAACACATACCAGTTCTCTGCTGTAGCTGTCCACAGAGCATCAGTGACGTTGACAAATACGCTGAAACAGGCCCAGCAGGTGAATGGTGGGCAGACATAGCTTTTCTCTGTTTTACTGGGCTGAACTTAATAATCCTTGGCAGAGATATACCACATCATATGGCATCATACAACTGCAGCTAGAGCTAGATATGCTGAGGGTATGTCTCTCAAAGCTCTTCTGGTGTTAAAGCAGTATTTAAGTAACATGAACACAACTTTTTTGCTAGTCTTATTTAGGGTTAAACAAAACTAAAGTATTTGAACTGTGGGGAAAAAAACACAAACCCAACCTTTTCATACAGGGCTTGCATAAATTTAACTAAGTCAACACTCAAACGCATTGACACTACAAAAGTCTGAAAACTGTAATCTGTTTTACTGATGGCTAAAATGAGATACGGCATGAGAAAATAACCTGCACCAAATTTACAGAAAACTGAAAGTAGAGTCAGGAATGGAATTTAATCACCAGCTGATGCAACTCACAGCCTCTCTCTCAGCCAAAGAAAAGATTGCCTATGCTAAAAAATACATCGGTATGTGGTTACCCCTAACTGCAATATGTCTGCCTAGCAGTCTAAAATGATGCCCACTTAGTGAATAATGAGAAACTTCCCATCCATATGAACAGAAAATGATTTTCATTTTCACCACGTGTGTCTGAATTTCTAAGCTATTCAGCCCTCTATAAATAGAGGGAGAGATCTGTGTAATTTCAAAACAAAACAAACTTCTACCAATGTAAACTGGGGGGAGTTTGTTCTGTAACAGGGAGGATCTGTTGATCTGATCTTTTAAGACTTGATAGCATGTCTTAATAACTAAAACTTTTCTACTTTGAAAAATTATAGAGGAATGTTGTTACGAGCAGATGAAGTCCCAGCCTCAAAGGCCAGTTAACCAACTACAGGTATTTTTAATTTTACTTCTGGATTTCTGAATTAGGGTAGCGTGGTCTGTCTCAGAGTTCTTGTGTTTATCCCATAACAATAGATAACAATAATCTTCACACTGCTCATCACAAAAATTACCATGTGTTAGTGTCTCAGTTCATCAGGGAATTTAAGCATAGACTTGACCCTTCATTCAATCTGGGTCATTAACGAGGGAGCGGGATAATTATAGACAGCTCATTTTCATCCATATGGCATGATAAAACTCAGTCACAGGCATGCAGATCAGGCTGAATTAAGCCTGCATCTACTGCCATGACTTATGTAAAGAATTAATTTTATTTATTTTGGACATCAACCAAGTGAAAACACAAGCTGTATCACATGATAATCATGAGTTTGACTGGCTCTCTCCTGCCTAGCACAAAATCTATATGCCTTAACAGATGAAAGAAGACTGTCTATTGATTTGTATTTTGTTGAGATACCTGGCTGCCTGAAAGCATGCAAGCTTCAACTGAAATTTGTCTGTAATTGAAGCATTCGTAGCATCAATTTCCTGAGTTGTTTTCCAGGTATTTCATAAGGACTGATTTCCAGCATCTCTCTCAGAATACGTCCAGGGGGTAGAAATATTATTTTTTTTAATCTAGACATTTGCCTGCGTTAACTTCACAGAAAGAGAATAACCTTTGAAAATTCCAATGTCAAAAGTGGTTGACAATTTGTCTTGAAAGACACAAAGAGAAGCAGGGGAAAGACACACAAAGCATATATTTTGTACTAGAAACGAGATCCTATATACAGACAAGAATCACCCATCTTTGGTTTTCTGCACAAAGCCTGTGAAAAATGTTGTTGCTAACAATTGTATTCTAATTAAACAAAAAAAAAAAGTGGGAAGAAAAACAGATCAAATAATGTCTTGCATCCCAAAGAACTTGTACTGATTATATAAGCTACCCTCATTCCCCCAGAGATTCTTTCCAATAATACCTTGATGAATTTTTCCTTACTGCCACTACCCTAAGAACATGAGTCATTTACCATTAGTTACATTGGTCTGTTTTCTGTGCTGCCGCAGCTTAATAATTTCTACTTTTTACTTTTTCATTTACAGCTAGTTTGGGTAAACTTCAGCCACTGTTATGATTACAGTGTAGACATACTCAAAGTACTCTTAGACATAATTTCAAAGCAAGCATAACTACTGAATATTAAAGTGAATGTCCCTCTAGGTGGAGTCTGCCAGTCAGATGTGTTATGCCTCGCTTGATCACAGTGTCAAGGGAAAACGCAGAAAACCAAGGAGAAAGAAAAACCCTTCATTACAGGAGGATGGAGAAGAAAGATCATCTACCACCACCACGATGGCTTCCAAAGTCAGCATTTACCTCAACAGTGAGCAGCTGGCTGCTGAAAACACAGCAAATGTAGAAGCCATTCATGATGATCCCATCAGATTAATGGGTTTGATGCATACTACAGAAGGAGAGAACATTTGAAGTGGCTCCACAAACCAAATATGTAATTATAAAGTATCTGCTTGTTCATTCTGGAGGAACAGTGAATGATTAGAGATAATATCCTGGCAAACTGACATACCAAACCATGGTATAAAATGGGTAAGTGAATTGTTCCAAAGTGTCTTCCAACCATATTTATGGACTAAGCAAGAAATAAGTATAGATCCAGACTGCCACTTTGAAGGACCTGTCCTTCTGAAGATATTTTGAAAGGAAGTTGTAGAAGCTGGTATCTCAGCATTCACATGATATTAATTCCAGTCAAAATAAATCTTTTTTTTTTTAAAACAACCATCAACTTTCAAACAGTCCCAAAAGACTCACTCTGGTGTGTGTAGAGCTCTAGCAGAGTATAACTATTCTATATAGGTTTTAACATTACTTTTGGAAGGAAATCGGTTTCTTACTTGCACGCATAATGATTTAGTAGCTTTCCCAATTAAAAACTGATCTGCTGTTCAACATTGTGTACTTTCCCACTGTGACTGGTCTATGGTAATAACACAGTGTATCTAAAGCTAATTGGAGAATAATTTAACAGCTTGTTTAAAGTATAATTGTACATCTCGTAAGATTTAACAATATCCTTATATCTTTAGTATCCTTCTGTGAGTAATGCCAGAATGCATCTCAAATCTCGACTCCTCTACTAACATAATGTTGTATCCAGCTGTATTCAGGAGCCCACAAAGATATTAGCAAATGATCTGTAACAATAAATCTCCTAGGGAGGATTTTTTCCAGTATTCTATGTGATGCTTAAATTCTTATTGGGTTTTACATGGCCATTGTTACAAACTATTTGACAAAGTAGAAAAAGCTTTTTATTTCCCCAAATAATTCGCATACTGTGTGCACATTCATCTTAAGACTTTAAACTCATCAGATGATAAGCTTTTATAGACTGGGGATTTATTTTTCTATTCTTGGAGTTATTAAGTACTAGTAGGAAACAGTAAGGCATGTTGATGTAATATGCCTACCTCTAGGTGTCGGACAGTTCTGCCTTCTCAAAAGAGGATATTAGTGCCTTTAAAACCCATGCAGAGCACAGTGTCAAGGATTTAGAAACTCTCAAGCACATATAGACCCCTGCAAAGGTTTCAGGTCCTGAAGGAGATAGCCCTGAAAGCAGTTACAAGAAACAAACCAAACAAAAAGCCCACAGTACAAAGAGCCAACTCCTTTTCTAAAAGCAGAAGTGGATGGACATGTCCAGAGATGGGACAAATTTACAAAGAAAAAAAAATCTTTGTAAAAGAAACAGTTCTTTGACAGTGTGGTTCTTGTTCAGTTTAGTTCATAGTTAATGAGCCTCTTTAATGTGCCCTAGCTTCTATGCTAGACCAAAAGGAAGGGGCCAACCCCTGCAGCCAAAGCTGCCCAGTGTCACTGACTGTCTTGTGCTAGTACTTGCTTTTGTGTGCAGAAATCATATCAACATACTCTTGCTTAGACTTATGTATTGAAATTGTTTGAATAGCATTAACATGTAAAATATTTATATAAAATATTTCAATTTAGCTGGCATCAATCAAATGCAATACTCAGCCCTCTGAGATGATTAAAAGAGAAAGTTTTCTTAAACAATCTCTCAAGCAAATATGCACAGGCCCAAGAGTCCATTTGTCACTATTTGTCACTATGCAACAAGGGATGCTGTATTTTTGTTCAATACAATTTGTGCACTCTTTGTACAAAAGTTGCTATTTCCTAATTTTCTCAAAGCATTTGCACTCTTGATTATGCCTTTCCTCTAAAAATTCCAAAGTCAAAGAACTTCTATGACTTACCTAAATTCAACCTGTCTTTTCAGCCTAACCATTAATTTAATGGAAATAAAGTACACAATTTTTGCATTGAGTGTACACGTAACAGTAAGTCCACTTCATGGGATTTAGGTACCTCTAGTTTCCTCTGTATTCTTGGTCTTCATTGTTTAGTTGTTCAGCTATTTATTTATGCCAATTTCCAGCAGCTGCTTTCCCTTGCAACATAGCTTGCTAAAAGAGCCGGGCACTTCTGTAAATATTCTCCTTCAATATATACTTCCTTTCCACATTTAATCACTGCTTCCATTAAATTATTCACTGCTGCTCTCACAGACTCCACTTCAGGATCATCTTTAATGGCCTATCAACTGTTTCCAAGGCACAGTCCAGATTTAGCTTTATTCCTCCAGCTCTTTACCGTCTGTCTGCTTAAATAAGCAACTGAACGACCTATTTTTTAATGACCTTTTAGAATAGTTTTTAAATGACTACTGAATTCTTACATGAAAGAGTATATTCAATATTGCTCCATCTTCAAGCCATTAGAGAAAGACCTACATAAACTGTCATATATTAGTTAAATTCTTTATGTATAAAGAAAGTTTCATCTAATTACAACAAAATAAGGAGATGCTAGGTCTAGGTTTATACTGTCTCAGTAACCTAGCCTGTTTTTCTAGTGTTCTTTACAGAAATTTTGAAGCAGAGGGAAGCAGTGTGAAGCTGTTTTTATTAACAGTAACCTTAGCATTCAAGTATCAGTTCAATGGAACGGTGAAGAAAGAGTAAACAAGAGGAAATATGGTGGAAGAAGAAAGGCTGTTTCAAAGGGAAGAAGAACAGAGCTCAAAACAGAAGAGAGATCGAGTAGCACCATGAAACTTTTGTCGGTCTAGGACAGGAATACTCCAGTAGCCACTATAGCATCTGACAATCACTGCAGATGCATCTGCTTAAACAGTATTGTTTGGAAAAACAACACAGACTTCTGTTTATATCATACTTTTAAGAGTCTGCTGACTCAAGTGGATATTGGAGGATCAAACTATAAATAATTGGGTAACTTTCTCCCATTTTTTGCTACAGCTAGCATCAAAGAAGTGGCACTAGGATGAGCTTATCTTCCAACACCTCAAGGTTTTCCAAGAACTACCTCTTAAAATTCTTTTGAAGTAATTTTCATAGAGAAAATGAACTATTGCTATGTTGTTTAAATAAACTTACCCTCCTACCTGGGTAAACCTGCATTCAGGTTGCTGTGTAGAAGTCATATCTAGAGTCAGAACATGTCCAAAACCCAACTCCAGTTTACCTTTAAGATAATGTAGAACAGAAAACTTTAATGGAATTACGTGATCTCTCAGTACTGCTGTATCAAGAAGTACTGGGAAATGATTACCTCCACAAATCCAAGGGGGAAGGTAGTTCATAAAGCATATTCTCCACAGTTCATCCATGTCTAGAACAGGAAGAAAAATGAGCCACAAAAGCATTTTTAAAAGATAACCTTTTGTTGCTGTTGTTGAAGGAAACACAATATACAAATTATGAGGGAGAGAACATGTGTGTGTGTGTATTGCAGAAGTTCCTGTTGCAGTGTAAACCTCATTGAAGCTGGCTGCTTCTTCCATTCAAGAACAATATTTAAGATTGCAAGATCTTGGTTTTAAGAGCTAAAATTACATAAAAAACACCCGTATGCCCAGGAATGAAGTAAAGACAAAGAAAAATGATTGCTCCCTTTTCTGGAGCTCAAAAAGCTGACAAAGGGCAATGCCAATAAAACAAAGTGTACTTGACCTGACACCACTAAAACAATCTCCTTGCCAAGAAAGAATTCAGTAATGAAAACCTGTGGGACCCTGACACATCATTCTCATGTATTTGCTGTAGGTATATGTCGTGGTTTAAGCCCAGAGGGAAACTGAGCACCACACAGTTGTGTACTCACCCCTTCCCCCTCAGGGATGAGGAGAAAATAAAACAAAAGGCTGGGGAATCAAGAAAAGGACAGGGAGGGATGACTCACCTATTATGGTCACACGCAAGAACATCAATTTAATTTGAACACCACCTCCACCACCTAATTCTCCAGTCAAACAGAGGACAGCAAGAAATACAACCAACCCCTCCCTTCTTCCCAGGCTCAACTTTGCTCCCACTTTCTCTAACTCCTTGCCCCCAATAGCGATGGGGGATGGGGAATAGGGGTTGTAGTCAGTTCATCAGCTGTTGTTTCTGCTGCTTCTTCTTCCTCAGCAGGAGGACTCCTCACACTCCTCCCCTGCTTCAGCGTGGGATCCCTCCCATGGGAGACAGACCTCCACAAACTTTCTCAGACACGAGTCCTTCCTATGGGCTGCAGCTCTTCACAAACTGCTCCAGTGTGGGTCACCCCGACGTGTTGCAGTCCTTCCAGCACTGAACTGCAACAGTGGGGGGTTCTTCCCTCAGAGTCCTGGCCTTCTTCGGGTGCAGCCCCCTGCTCCGGCGTGGGGTCCTCCACGGGCTGAGGGGGGTCTCTGCTCCACCGGTGACCTCCACGGGCTGCAGGGGCACAGCCGGCCCTCTCGCCACGGACTGAGGGGGGTCTCTGCTCTGGCACACCTCCCCCCCACCCCTTTCTTCCACTGACCTCAGTGTTTGCATAGGTGTCCTCCTCACAACTCCTCCTCCTCCCACATTCCCTTTTTTAAATATATTATTGCAGAGGTGCAGCTAATCGGCCCAGCCTTGGTGCAAAGGAGAGTCCAACTTGGAGCGGGGAGAGCTTTGAGAAGCTTCTCAAAAGGGGCCACTGCTGTAGCCCCCTCCCCTGCTACCAAAACCCCCCACCACTCAAACGCAACAGAGTACACAAAAACTGCTCCTGAGAACTCATGTACCCAAAATAAAATGTTGAAAGCAGGTTTTGTTCAGAATATGTTTTTATTTAGAATATATATTGTGTCAGGTAGAATTTTGACAAAACACAATAGAACTATCAAACCCACTAAAAATTATAACATTTTATTGAACAATCACTTTTGGTGAACTAAGAAAATTTAACATTACAATTACATAGCAGGGATATTACAAGTCATAGCATATAACACCACATTTGTATCATCCAGCCTAATTTAGTACTATACTCATCTAGTACTGATATCTATGAAGCATGAAAGAGCTTGTTACTTATTTTATTACTGAGAAGCAAAGCTTATTAGCAGAGAGCACATTCTGTTATTATAAACACTACTAAATAGCTGATTTAAGCTCAGCCATAGAAAGGAAGCCCAATTCACTGCAATACACCTCATGAAAGCAAAGGAGTAAGAAGTGCCCTGTCAGAAGGGACGAACCAGTTCCTCAAGATTTACATTACAGGGAAGTATAAATCAGGAATAATTTATGCTTGATTTTTGGAAGAAGAAAGAACAAAACAAACTCAAACTTCATAAAACAACCTTTTCTCTGCAGCAGTCCATGAATGTTCCTAGGTGAGTTTTGGCCAGGAAGTCATCCTTGCTGTGATTTTGGTCCTTCCCATCAGTGTAGTGTAGTTTTCTGGATGTCCTATAGAAAATAATTGTTTAGATGATGAAGTAAATTACACAAAAGTACTATACTTGCTGAAACTCCGATGAACAGAATGAAGTTGAAACAAACTGCCAAACCAAGATATCTGAATGTCTTGACTGTGAGCAGCAGTGGGACTCCTTGTGTGCATTCCTGTGTGTTTTCAGCTGGGGAGGAAACTTTTCATCCTATGTCATTTTAATGTCTCAGTAATGCTACCACACTAAATAGCTATTTACGTAATTTAGGTTAAACTTCAAGATGTAATCTTTGAATATATTCACAGATAACTAAAAATGAATGATACAAGTGAAAATACAATTATTTCCTTGTATATTACTTAAGAAATGACATAACTTTTTTAACACCTATTTTAAACTATTTTGGTTTACATCTGACAATTAAGTATAGCCATATAGCTGTAGGACAGCATTCACACAGAGATGAAGATAAGTTTATTAGTTATAAACATTTCCTTTTCTGAAATATCTCTTTCATAATCATGTTCTAGATAAAGGCAATCAAGTTCCAGACAGGAAGACAATATTCCTTTTCTTTCCACAACCATTCATTACAACATACAGCATTTTGCCACATGGCTTAGGCATAAAACTTCTGAAGGGCTCTGAAGCCATTAAAGAAGAGCTTCACTCCTGGGAACCATAGAAGACTAAGAATATCACACCACAGGCCTAAGGAAGCTTGCCAGCTGACAGTCCTTTTTGGTTACAAATCATCAAACATGGATTTGTGAAATTAAGGAACAAAGAAATAGATTTTATTCCATATGGCTTGGCAAGAAAGTACTCCATGAAAGCCTGATTTCCAGCTCTTCCTCAAACTTCTCTAGTTACAACGCATTAAGGAAAGGAAAACCTTTTCCTTCAGAACAATTCCTAATCTCATATGGAGGGCTATTTTGTATGGAGTCAGGATTTTTCTGACTGAAGTGAGAAAAAAAAAAAGAGGGAATCCAAGAACTGAACAAAAATTTACTCAGCTAAGTGGGCATACTCAACATCACAGAAACATCCTTGTATACTCATCAGTTTGCCTCCTATCTTCCATTACATCAAAAATAATCCAAATAAATAACAATACTGATAAAGATTGTAATACAAGCCTCTAAGTTTTAATTCTATCTTTACTTAAACGGAAACTTTTTTCTTTAAATCATGCGGCCTCTTTCCTGGTTAAGCTCTCCGTATGAGTAGTTTAAAAATGCATTCAGGCTTCCTTTGAAGTTTTAATTTGAACATTGTTGGAAAATGTTGATATCAGCTGTATGATCATCTCAAGCATAGTGAAGATATTTCTTGACTGAGTTTGGGAAGGCAGCTTATCTTGTGGTGCCAAATTAGACTTTTTGGCAAAGAGGCATGTAAAAAACATTTTGGAAATAAAATGAGAAACTTTTTTGAGAACTTTTAATGCTTTTTAATCCTTCTGCCTATTAGTTTGTAATTAAAAATCCAAGAGATTTGAAACTTGAGAATCCTTTAAAAGTCACACATTTTCTAAGAAAAGCAGATGTAGTAGGCCAGTATCCAGGGTGCTGGAAAGAGTGCTCTCCTTCCAGAGATCTAAATACACTGCCAATAGTGGTAACAGCAGGAGGAGAGGATCTCATATCTTCCAGAGCCACTGCCTGTTTACACAGAGCCAAAATCCAGATAACTATGCCCAACTGCAGAGAAGCTAACTTCTGAAAGTCCTTTTAAATGGCAACATACTGACCTCTCCACAGCCGAAGAATGAGAGGCCTTGTCAGCTCTAACACACAGCCAGAATCAAACCAATTCTACAGTTTTATTTAAAATAATAAATGCCTCTATAATAAGCATAAAATAAGGATTAGAGTAGCTATTCATTTAGGCTATCTTACTAACTTGTGTTCACTAGCCATCCATGCTGGAGCCTGGCTAGTTTTGTCCACAGGCACTCGCTTCCCAGTGTTCAATTCTGCAGGTTTGTTTAGCTTGGGCTCTCCCAAGCATCCATGCTGATTTTCATTCCCGAGCTATGCATGTAAGCAACAACCTCCATACGCTTAATACAGATGTAAAGCAGCAAGAATCTCTTCTGAATTGTCTTCTCTCAAAAGAAACTTACCTTTGGTGACACGTCTGTGCATTTCCAGGACAGCTGTAATTCTTCATTGCCCTTGGCCAACCAGAGTGGGCATCTGCAATCCCAGATTCTGGTGATGAAAAACAGGAGTATGAAAAAGGCAAGAACAATGCTGAGTAGCATGGACACTACAGTATGTTGTTAAAATATTACCCTATTAAGACATTGTTAATACTCAATTGGCATACTTCAACGTGCAAATTTCCTTATGAAAATATTCTAATGCAAAAGGTTGTGGCAAAACTTAATTTCAAATACATTTTATACACAATATATGTAAGTATAAGATAGGTTTCTTCAAAATGTTTATAATTTATCAACATTAGAACAAGGTAGAAATAGAAGAAACTGTTGATACCAGAAAAAAATGGAATAAGTGTGAGTAAAAATTGCAGGAAGGCAAAATAAGACAGATGGGATAAGTCCACCTCAACTGATCAAATTCTTTACAATCAATCAGTAATGAAAATGCAACAAGGCAAGAACCATGCAAACAAGAGTTTCTTCTGTCATTTTCTTCTTGTATACAAGTTGACAATATTTCAAGTCACCTTCTTCAGTATTTTCCTTTACATGTTAGTTACTTATCTTGATGACAAGCTTCATTAAAATAAAATATGGAAAACAAACATTGGTGATTTTACTTAGCAGGAAAATGTTCAGGTTATGTTATAAATATGCTTTATCTGAAATCAGTTAAACAGAAATTAAAATATTAGCATCTAAAATCTTAAACTAATGTAGTTTTAGGGCTGTTTTTCTTTAATTGTCAAAAGTCTTTTTATCCAGATTAATAATCTAATTCACCTAAGCAAGTGAGGTTGTTTCTTCAGTATGAGGGTGGTGAGACACTGGCACAGGTTGCCCAGAGAAGCTGTGGCTGCCCCCTCCCTGGCAGTGTTCAAGGCCAGGTTGGACGGGGCTTCGAGCAACCTGGTCAAAGGTTGTCCTGCCCATGGCAGGGGGGTGGGACTAGATGGTCTTTAAGGTCCCTTCCAATCCAAACCATTCTATGATTCTAAGTGACAGTAGCCATGCAACAGCTCAATTGCAACTTTTTGTAAAGCTGAAGAATCCAAACCAAGGCATTTGGTTATTCAAGTGTAGGAATAATAAACTATGCATTTCCTGCTGAACATTTAGATACAAGAAGTAAAAGCAACAGCAAACTTCAAATAAAATAAAATTTAAAAAGGATGAGAGAAAACCAGCAGATAATAAACAACACTTCAGTAGGAAAAGTCCTAAAGAACTTAAAGAACAGCTTCTTAAATAGCTGTTAACAGGAGATTAGAGGAAACCCTTTTCTGCATAGATTCCTTAAAGGCACATTTAAACATACCCAATTATTATGATGTAAAAGAGCTGTCACCTAGACAGTGGTCTATCGAGATCTGTAGATCTACTCTTTGAAGCAGTGCTTGCAATTTCTAAAGCAGCAATTCATAAAGTCTCTGAAACTAACCTTGTATGGAAGTACCAGGAATATCAAGAGAAGTTTTATCTGAAGAAGGATGAAATCCAGCGTCCTGAAAATAAATCAACAGATTACATTGATGGAAAACCTCACGTATTATTTCGCAGCTTGCCTCAGAGGAAATGACTGGGAACCTGGAAATAAGGGCCTGATTTAGTACTTAAATCAACAAGTCTAACAATTCCAATGAAACCCAGAAAAGCTTAATTTGTCTCACTTTGTCCATCTATACAATGACTAAAATGCTGTAATTTCAGAAGGACAACACCTTAATTGACAGGGTCACTGTTTGAGATTATTTTAACCAGTGACACAGTCTATTAAAAGGTAACAAAAGCATTTTATAACCATGAATGTTATTAAATACAGTGGGCTTCCTCACATGATCCAGGAGACCTCATACAACTTATATTTTACCAAATAAAAATTCCCCAAACCTGTAAAACAACCCTACTGACCAAATAGCACCAGAAGTATGCTGTCACTAGTATAAACAGCTTCCAGCTCCAAATCATTTTTTAAGCCCTTCTACAAGTATCAGCAAAGAGTACACAATAATTTTTTTTTACAAGGTCCTTAAGTACCTGACTTTGACAGTTGTGACTGTCAAAAAAGCCGGGGCTACTGCCTTTGTATATGCTCAAAAAATCCATTTCAACTGTCTGAAGATTAAAGTTTTTTCTTTGAGAAATCTGTTGACATTTTGTTGAAGGAAAATAACGTTCCGGTATATTTCTCAGTCGCTTTACTGGTGAACAAAGAAGATCATTTTGAAAATTTCCTTGTCTTTTAACTCTGGGAATCGCAGATAAAGTTTGAACAGGTGAGTTAACAAGAGCATTTACAGTTTGAGACATCTGTATTCCTTCGTATTTCCTTAAATTTAAAGATCTCCGAAACCCAGGAAGTTCTGGAACAGCCTCACTACACAATTGCTCATAGATTCTGTCAAATTCTCTATCACACTGTGTACTGGACCTCACAGAATCAATTAAATTACTCTTCACCAATCTTCCTTTCTCTTCAAGGTTCTGTGAATTTGAAAGAAGTCTTGTCAATATCAAAGGCTTTTGGATTTCTTCAGAACACAGTTTGTCATAGACTTTTTCAAATGCATCTTTGTATTTCGGGGTCATCTTTGAAGGACTCTGCTTCATAGACAATGAGGAAAATGAGTGTTTGCGCTGGAAAGAAAGTCCTCTTTCAGAAATTATTTTTTCGGGATTTATGAGCAAAGTGTTTGATGCTCTTGCAAGAGAAGAGTTTGCAACCGGTGTAAGAGTGTTACTATTGCCATAGGAACTGCAAGTACATGAACGCAACTCTGAGGTATCACCACAAGGAAAGTCAATTTTTTGAGTTTTACTCTCTTTTACCAGCTGAGGAGCTGTTGACCCTGAACTGCCAGTAGATATTATAGAACAGTATTCTAGGGAACATTTGTAATCCGATTTTTCACTTTCTTTGCATTTTGAATTCTTCAGTGAGACAGTACTCTGTAACTCATCTTCAACTAGAAGTGTCTTTCCCATTCTAGCCATGACATTAGGGAAAACAGTCTGTTCGGAGACTTTCTGACCTTTTCGAGATACCAAGTGATGTTCTAAACTTGCGTCAGAGTAGTCCATTTTGTTTTCATTTGTATCAATGTAAGAATAAGGTACCAGACCAGAGAAATCATTAACGGAACACTCGTCATCAGAAAGTTCTCTGATCTCATTTCCAAAAGTTTGATTCTGGATGTTTTCACTTCTTCTGCTATATATGCTGGATAGTAATTGCTTCAGTTTAAGAGGTCTGAACCCTCTGATTTTGTGTACAGTGACACAGAGCTTTGGTCTTCCAGAACACCATCTTTTGTGCCTTAAGTGTCCAAACATGCATTTTAAGTATCTTCTCTGAGACTGCTTTGTCATGAGCCTTGTAAGTGTTCCTACCATTGCTGGATACAAGTCTGCAAGAGTTACATTGCTCCAGGAGCATTCCTCATCTGCAGACTGGTATTCTTCCAAGATACTATCACAGCAATTTTTATTCTGTTCTGGAGAAGGTTGATGCTGGGGTATGGTTATTGTATCTGGTGAAATAGGAACATCAGAAAATTGTAACTGTAGATGTCTAGATCTTGACAACTCTTTCTTTCTGCAAACACTGGCTCGGTTGCCTATTCAAGAAAACAAATGAATCACAAAACAAAGCCAAAAGAAAAAAAAAAAAACCCAAACCAGTTAGGGAACTCCCAGTAATGTATTACATGACTTAGAAATAATTGTATACGGTACAGATAGTCTTACTGTAATAGCATATTTCATTAAGCATTTTGCCAGGCTAAATGGATGATTAACATACAATCCATTAAGAAAAAATTAAAAGGTTTTTCCTAACCATATTGAATTAATAGACTATAGAAGACAGAAGTGAAATGTGTTGGAAAAAACCCTATTTTAATATAGCTTAGTATATAGATATAAAATATTTTCATTGTAGAGGCAGACTGCTTTGCTCTCTGTGATTTCTGACCAGGAGGAACAGCCTTATCCTACAGGTTTAGTTACTCAATTTCATATTACTTGAAAGCTTTGTACTTGGTTAGTACCAGTGCACCTTTTCTTGCTGTAAAGCACGATGAAGATAATTCTTTTTGTAGTTGTTAGGCTTGAAATATTTACACCAAAATTCTATCTCAGGTTTGTATCAAGTCTGGAGAGCTTCTGAAGAAAGAAATCTTACTAGCAAAGTACCACTTTGAGTACCCATTACCAGCAGACCCAAAGCAATTCCTTACATTCCTTGAATTTAAAATAAGCAGAACAAAAGAGATATGCTTTCATTTAATTTAGCTTAATGCTGCTGAATTTTTTAACTATGCATTTTTTTCCTGGGGCTATTTAAGAAAAGCTGGTTTTATGTATACAGGTTATTTATTTTCTATTTTTCAAATACATTTTGCCATAAGCAAAATGTCTAACTTTTCTTCAAGAATCCAGCCTGTTGAACTTCTCTGTTGGAAGTGCCTCTGTGTTTTCAATACATTAAATATTTATTTCTAATAAATTTTAATAAAAACACATTTTGTAACTAACATATTTGACCAACACCCAAAGGATTTAGTTATACCAATCAGTTCTTGCGCTGGTGAAGCTAAATGAAGACCTTTTGACAAACCTTGAGGTGCTACCTGAAAAAGAAAGGAAAAAAGGACACAGTCTAATATCCTGAATTTTTTGCACATTAAAGGTAATATCAAAACCTTATTTGTAACTCCTCCTACTCTCTCCTTACTATACTAGCTCCTGTACAGAGTTATGGTCCTAAGGGGCTTACTAAATTTCAGATAAGGATGAAGAAGTCTGGTCTAAAACTTCAGCAAGAATTTCTAAGAGTTACCAGTTTAATCTTAGAAAGCTATTTATCATCTTTGCGACTTCTACATTATATATCATATTTTAATGCCTTTCCCAAATATGAGAATTTATACATGGATATATATAACTGGATAATCTATACATCTCTGGCAACTCCAGTAGAAAACTGAAACCATAACATGTAACATAACACTTCGTCCTCAGCCACCCTCACTCCTGAAATCAAAATAAAGCTAAAACTCCTTTTTTCTCTACAACTCTCAAATTAAGGCTTTCCAGAAAACTTACTGAAGTGAAAATCAACTCACACATCAGGGTTCAAAGAACAAAGTATAAAAATAAAAGAAATATTTGGATATTGTCTGCTCTGTTTCCTACAAATCATTGCTGTCAGAGACCCGAGACGCTGTGATGTTTACATGGAGAGTAAGCAGGAGAGGAACAATGATGGAACAGCAGAGAAGTTGTACTAGAATTCATTGTGCTGCACCGTTAGAGAGTTCTTATTTCATTCTAATTAGCTAATAACTTAGAACAGAACAGGAGAAATATGTTACCGTAATCCACTTGGGAATATTTCTAGTATAATCTTGTACTATCACATCCACTTTAAGTTTTCCTTTCTTTTGAATGTTCTTATTATCTATACATAGATTCTTAGAGGGGAGAAAAAAAAGTAATTAGAACACATAGAGTTTATTGACACTGACAAACCGAAACATATTACTTAGATTTGTTTCAAGCTAGTGTTATTCAGATAAGGATATCCAACTAGCATAAAGTTATTTTAATGAATACATTTTACATTAAAAAAAATGAGAAGGAACTGTAATTGAAGACACATAAAAAGAGATAACTAGCTAGTTTATTGATGCAGGAAAGCACACACTGTCTCAGAAGAGCCACTGATAAAAACAGAAACCATCCAGATGAAGAGTCCTAGTCTTAGGTTACAGAGCATTGGTAATTAATTACAGCTGCAAATCTTTACACATATTATTAATATCCCATGAATTCATATACACATTGAGGTCTACTCTGTAACACACCTCTACGTAAAAATCTAAAAGCATTTGGTGATAAATAGCAAAAGTTTTTCATCAGTGCAACTCTTGCTTTCTGAAGTAGTTTGTATTAGCTGTTGTTGAAGACATGACAATGCCTAGCACTATGCTAAACAAATAAGCAAAGTAAATAAATTTTCAGTAATTGTATTTCAGCAAGCAGAACACAGGATTACAGTGGCTGCACACACAAAGTATGTGTTGTACTTTTCTTGTGTAACTACTCTGGGTAGTCCTGACACCCATAGTCTAGTTTGGAAAACAACTGTAGAAGACTCCAGTCTGCTTTTGTTATGGTAGCCATTATTTCAGATTTACTTTTTTTTTTTTTTTAAATCATGTTACCTGTTCATGCTAGACTCTCAGGTGAATGACCATGGTTTTATAAGTGTTTTCACTTTGTGATTCATCTGGTTATTCTTTTTCCATACCTGTAACAGCCCTTCTGAGGGTTACCTGTTCTATGCAATATATTGTATGACTTTCTCTGGTATACTGATAATATGAATACATAATATTACTTCATATTGGTCTTCACGACATTATTTATTGAACCTCTCATTTGCTATGCTTACTAAAAATGTGCATTAAGATGCAGACTACATAGAGTCTTCTGCTGACTGAATCAACTCAGACATGTGTAATAATTTCTATTGAACACAAAATTATTCCATTAGACACCCAAAATTTTTACCTGGACGTGAACATCTTCAAATTTTCTTCTTAAAGAAACTATATCACCATCACTTTCTTCATCTACAATTTGAAGATAAATACTAAGTAAAATCTAGTAGAACTCTAAAATAGAAATGTTTTTAAACACACTGTATAACTCACTGACTGAACTGGTTTCATTTTAGAAAATGGTTTTCTACACCAAAGCTTTTTATCTATATTCAAGTCCAATTGAAAAGCATGGTTTATAGGTTCATAAATGACTTGAGGGCAACAAAGAAGATAACTTGTTTGTAACCAGTTTTTCAAGATTTATGCTAACCATTTCAGAAAGTAGAATATTTTCAAAGCACTGCTCTGCAAGATTCACTGTACATTAATGAATCGTTCCCACTTATTTCCCACTACAGTCCTAAATATCCCAACAAAGATAGTAAGGACCTTCTACCACACTTCACTTAGTTTGTTATTGTCAAGACTGCCTTGGAACTGCCATGGTGAGAAGACAGACTTGAAAATATTAAAAAGCAAGTCCAAATCTTCCAACTCAATTTTTAGGTATCCTACGGGTATTTTTGTGAATGAAACGCAACAAACCAATTTTTTTTTTTTTTGCTAGATGTAGCCAGACATTCCAATTCATCATTAGCTAAAGCCTCAGTCTTTCACGATTATAAAACATGACTGCATTGTAAGCCCTGATTTTTGAGTTTCCCTGGCTGTTATATCTTTGTCCCATGATTGTGTTCACTGCAGGGAGGGAAAGAGGAGGAGAATAACCCTGAAAAAGGAAACAATGAGTGAAAAAAATCTTGGTTATGACATCTACCACATCACTGTCTCTTCATACTATTCTTAAATTACTAAAACCAGAATGAAAATCTTTTCCAGCTAATCCCATCTTCCTTTTTTGTTCCCCATCAGTGCAATCATCACCTACAGCTCTGTGGACAGCTGCTGCCGTAGAGCTAGGATAAAGATGCATATGAAAAAAATGCTATTTTTGTAGGAGACAACTTTGTATCTTCTGGTGAAAATGTTATGCAATCAGAGCTTTGGCTTTGACAGTATACCTGACCCCAGTAGAGTTATTTTATTAGAACTGAAACCCATACCTGTCAGATTATCAAAGTTTCTTCCCACATGACTAACAGAAGACAAAGTTGTAGTCACTTTAGCCACAGGAAATCAGTTACTAAGCATCAGTGGCAGAGGAAGCAGTAAGAATGTTAGTGTTTTAAACTGGAAAAGTTTCAGCCTCCAATTTCTGTTTTAACAGCTAATACTCTCCGTCTGCCATACAGTCGTCTTCTTCCAGTAGCATTGGGCAGAAAACTGGCAGACTGCTCCCAAAATGGTCACTGAGATGACCAGAATAGACTGCTATAAAAATGGAAGGTTCTTGAGATAAAGGTAACAACTCCAGTGTCCAGGAATGGTCAACTCCATCATGCTAATCACAAATTATTAAAAATAGTTTGTATCATAGAATGATTTGATCTATATACAAGTTGAACACTCTTCTAGGTCTGAAACCTCACAAAAGCATAATTTTAGTATGTCTTCAATGTATTGTCAATCATACTCAAATCACTGGAACACTAATTGTTAGCAGAGGACCATGGCACAGCACTGAACAGGAAAAAGTGAAGTATCTTCTCTAGGGAACTTAGAGTGTTTCTAAGGGCGAAAAGGGAAATTTGGAAAACCTCTGCTCTTCGAGTACAGAAGAGAGAGGAAAAATGAAAACTCCCATCTTTCTCCCTGGAAAATTTGACTTATAATACAGGAAGTTATTTCACTGGAAATGCACTCAATACGCTACCATTACCTAAAAGATATATGTTACTTAAAAGATGAACATGTTAGTAAGGGGTTACTGTAAATTTTAAGTTTTGACTTTGATGTCATCCTCTAAAATTAAATACACTTAAATAAATGTACAATTCAGATTGAACTTTCCCCTTTCTCTCCAAATAAATTCATTTTTTCTGTGATACTGTCCTAATAGATACAAGAAATTGCACATGGAAAAGGAGGTGATTGCTGACAGCCAACATGGGTTAACTACAGGAAAATCGTGAATGACAAATTCGGTGGCCTTCTACAATGGGGTGACAGTGCTGGTGGACAAGGGAAATCATCTACCTGGATTTGTGCAAAGCATTTGACACCGTCCCACACAACATCCTTGTCTCTAAATTGCAGAGACATGGATTGCACAGATGGACCACTCGGTGGGTAAGGGATTGGCTGAATGGTCTCAAAGGGTTGTTCAGCCTGGAGAAGGCTGTGGGGAGACCTTACAGCAGCCTTCCAGTCCCTAAAGGTACAGGAAAGTAAAAGTACAGCAAAGGTGGGGAGGGACTCTTTATCAGGGAGTATACGGATAGGACAAGGGGTAACAGTTTTAAACTGAAAGAGAATAGATTAGATTAGATGTAAGGAAGAAATTCTTTCCTGTGAGGGTGGTGAGACACTGGCACAGGTTGCCCAGAGAAGCTGTGGCTGCCCCCTCCCTGGCAGTGTTCAAGGCCAGGTTGGACGGGGCTTTGAGCAACCTGGTCGAGTGGAAGGTGTCCCTGCCCATGGCAGGGGGGTTGGAACTAGATGGTCTTTAAGGTCCCTTCCAACCCAATACATTCTATGATTCTATGAAATTGTTCAGACATCACTATACTTTGCCATGCTACTTCCTGTGAAACCAAAGGCAGACCCAATAATTTTCCCTATTAAGGGCAGACCAATACTTGCAGGTACAGGTGACGGCTGTTTCACTTTATTTGTACCTGTTGATAGGCTTTGCCTACTTTTAGAACAAAAATACAATGTAATTGTGAAGGCAATGTTTCTTTCAGGTAAGAAACGTGAAGCATTCTGTAGGAATACTAAAGATGAAAAAAAACCCTACCAAAGCTGAAGTTTTAGCTAAAGCAGCTGAAGATACATGTTTTTCTTAACAGTTAGCTATTGCTAACCTTCTATATAACACAAAAAAATAAAAAAACCAAAAAGCCAAACACCTAGGTGAATTCCATTCTTAAGTGAGAAATCCAGTCTCAAGTCTCTAAGAAGCTACTTTCTAGGTCTTACTGTATTTGGAGATAGCTGGGACTCACCGAGGCTGCTATAAATACTCTCCAGTCTCTTCCTAGAACATTCACAACAGGAGGAGTGGATAATCATATTACTGTGTGCTGCTGTGAAGATACCCAGGTCTGAACGGCATCATTTATTTATCCCATGAGTGCAAAAGACACAAAGGACACGTACAGAAGCTAAGCTACAGATGCCCCTGAAATTTGTTTCCTATGTTTCATTGCGCAGGTTGAGAAAAATCAAAGTTATATTTTCTGAATTTGCAGAAATTATTTTATCATTCAGACAGATACTTGAAGTTATCCTCTCAAATCACAGGAGGACAGATTTCAGATTGCTGTATCTTATTTTCCCAGCAACAGAGAAGTAATCATCTGCCTTGGAGAGAGCTATGTGTATGAAGCACCTAATTTATACCACAGAATTTAAAAACCAGCTAACCATATTTTGCTGCAACTGCTCTTTTAACCATTAAATGCTGGTTACCACCTAGCCATAGTTTAATTTACATAAAATAATTAGTTTTTATATGCACAAGAATCAAAAGATCTTCAGTAATACAAGTTTTAAATATTTTAAAAAGTCATTCCAAGATTGTTATCACTAATTAATACAATCAAATAATTATTTAGGTATACAAGGTCAAAACCACCCAAAACTTTGCAGAAGGTTACAAGACTGATGCTGAAACTGGTACAAACACTACTGAAGACTTACTGTTGCAGCTGAATGCAATTTCCATGTTTACCAGACTGCTAGAAATTAATGTATATATTGTAATTATTAATAAAACTTATATGGCCACTTACACCAAAGTTTTGATTTCACTGTTCCTTTCTTTGTTAAGAAAAGGCAATTGAACATATTCCATATTGACTTTCCCGTGCATCAGGGATTCAGGACCGACATTTTAAAGAGGAATGTGGATATTGATTTCCTAGTACTACCAGTACCTCAGTCTCCTGTTTTCCTATTCTCTACTTGCTGAAAGGGTATAGAACACTGTTTTATAGGCTTATTTTTCCTATATTAGAATTATTTTTCCTATATTAGAAAAATTACAAAAAAGTTATTAGCAATTTTTTTTTCAAAAAGTTAAAAGAAAAGGTAGTTAAAAAGTAAATTAAAAAACCCACCTACGTCAGATGTATCCACACAAGAGCTCTCAGGAGATTCCTTAAAAGCACATGAAAGGAATTAAGACCTGGTAGCATAAACTATGTTAACTAGTCTGTAGAATTTTCTGCTCTCACTATTTGCTCAATTTTTTGGGGTGGTAGTGAAACAAACCCAGTTGTATTCCACAAACTATGTCCAAATGACACCATCTTTATTAACAAATATGTACACAAATTTTTCTTGATTCACATCTCGCTACTCAATGGGGAAAACTGTTTTCTTCCCAGCCCTTCTGTATTTGGACAAATAACAGAAGGAGAAGTCATCATGCAATAAGAGCAAAAAACAGTTGACAGATGAACTCTAATCACCAAATCTTTATCAGTGTGTTCTGGGGATTTTCTCTGTGTTCCCATGTATAAGGAAAGCTTCTTAACTGCCCTCTTTAAACAATTCTTATATATAATAGAGCAAAAACCCTATCTGAAATATTTTGTAGAAGTCTTGATAGTTGCATAAAAAGCTCATTTTTAGGGATAAGGACCCTTTTCTAAATGTTTACAATCTACATCTGACATCACGTTCTTTAGAATTTCTTTTAAAAAAGTCTAAATCCAGTCTAACTAGTTCAATCATAAAATTAGTGTATTGTGGGTTAAAATGACATCAATAAGACAATTCTACCATCTATGTAGAACAAATAACTAGGAGTGACCAGTGAGATGGCCCATATCACTCTTCAAATGCTGAATGTTTTCTTCTTAAAAAGATAAGGAGTCAAGAGATGTTACTCTAGACACCCATAGATTTTACAAATAATACTTGTTTTAAAGTTAGACACACATATTGCCTAACTAAAAAGATACTTGATTGTTTAAAGCCTATACCCAACTGCTCTTTCTCCTTTTAAATAAACTTAAGAGTAGAATTCAGCTGAAATCCATGGCTGGTATCATGGCTGCTATTTGATACCCCAAATATCACAATGGGAGGGAGGATATGTAATTATATGAAACATATGTAAACATATACCACATAAACAACATGAATAGGGTCATTGTAAAATTTTTTTTTAAAACGCATGAATCCACCATCACAAAATGTATGAGACCACCACATATAGAAGTCCAGAACTTGAATTTTTCACCACCTCAAAGCACAGAACCTATTGGGGGAGGAAACGATCAGGGGAAGTATACTAGATGAGCAACATCAACCAGAACCTGAAGATTTTAATTTTACACAAACATGCACTTGGTAAGTAAAGAGACATCTTTCCTAAAATAATGCAACGACATGAAGGGAACAACATGAAGGGAGATATAAAGCAATTGTTTAATAAGGTATCTAAAGTTTGACAAACTGCAGAGAAAGAACTGCAGCAAAATACCTCAAGCCCTCAATTTTTTCAGAAGTCCTTATTTAAGGAGAATAAAGTGATTCAATTCAGCAATTAATAGATCTTTAAAAATCTAGCTTTATAGCTATGGTACAGGACCATCTGCTCATAATTAATTTCTTACGTTTAACTACATAAATATGTTTTCCCAAAGAGGCTTTATAACAGTAAATGCAGTGTGGTGCCCATACCTGATGTGCTCTTGAATATCCATTTTCAAAATCACTGGTCTGTTGCTTTGACATTTCTTAGCATGTATGGAAGGAAAAAAAAGAATTCTATGTTGGTTTGATAGGCCACAGATCAATGTTGTACAATGTTGTTGTTATACACTATTTTGAATATTTTATATTTATTTATATTTTATATTATATTTATTTATATTTTGAAAATTTTTTAACACCAGCATTTAACAAAGGGAGACTGAAACAAAGAATAGACAAGTGATGGAACAAGATTCTAGTCAAATACAGCAGACTAACTCTGATCAGAGGTGTACATCTACCATATTACATGTTTTCTTCTTAACCCATAAAGCACCACAGAAAATAAAAAAAAATTGCCCCTTTATCAGGTGGTATCACTTGTAGAAAAGGAAGCCAACTGCAAACTTTTTGTGCATATTTCCTGGCATATGTTGAAAATGATAGGAAAAAGACTAACTGCTCCTGAAGCCTGAGGGTAGAGCCCCAAACCTCTATTGCATCTTTTTAATGATTTTTGGCAAGGGAGCTTTCTAGAACTGCCAGGCCCATCTCCCTTCACAAATAGACCCACCCACAATCTTTGTGGGTTGGTTTCCCCCCTCCCCATTTATTTAATAAGAAGCAGAAGAAATATAAAGAGTGTAAGAGCTGTCTAATGTAGCAGAGATCTCCTCTTTTTACATTTCAACCTATATTTTGTTCTTCACTAGCTATCACAACTCAAGATTTAAATAAAATCCAAAACATTAGACCCACAAAGAAGCTACCTTCGAATAAATGTGACTTCCACGTAAGCTTATTTCACAGTCTCTAAGACAGATATTGTAGCTATTAAAATCACACAGATTGAAAACTGTTTTGATATCGCTGAAAAAAGTTACGTTTCTAACCATTGTCTTGTTAGATTTAAAAAAAGTATCTGTTAGAAGCTACAACCTCTCAAGTCTGCATACAGTGCATATGGTTACGATATGCATATAAAAATTATTGCCTAAATCTATTGTTAATGCTGCATAAATTACAGAAATTTAATCTTTCCCAAAAGAGAAGATCTACATCTCCAAACAAATGACTCTGCTGGTACTAAAGTTGGAGTGGGACTTCTCATGATTGGATACATGTGATAGACTAAATAATAAAAATAATACGTATGCTTTGGCAGATACGTTTACCATACTCAAGACTGTCATTAAACAAGTTTCTGCTTAATGCAGAATTTGTTCTATTTGCTTTTTTCTGCATTTCTGTTTCCAGATAAATTGATGTCAAGTATCACAAGCAATATACTTTTTTTCATTAAATGGTGAGAAAACCTCTCAAACCTACCTCAGGCACATAGGTATTATTTACTCCCATAAACACTTCATATTATTTAATAGCGCCAAGCAGACATCTAAAGGTTTCCAGTTTTCTAGGGGCTTAAAGCATATGGAAAGGAACCTAAAGACGTCATCTATTTCTGCTTTCATTTTAATGGAGGAACAACTATACTTAACTCACCTCTAGAAGTCTAACCCATTCTTACGAGCAACTCCACAATCTCTAAGAAACGTATTTCAGGACTTCCTTATGTTTACGTTTGGAAAGCTTTTCCAATATTTAACCTAGAGGCTGTCTTTTTTTCTCCCCACCCCCAATTTAAGTCCTATCACGAGGGGCTCTAGTAACTATTTTTTTTTCTGACTCACTCCAGCTAGTCAAGCTACTGTCAAATACAAACCAAAGTACTCCACCACAAGTTTTATCACTGTTGAACAGTACAGAAAACCTGTTCTGTGTGCTTTACACACTAGGCACCTGCGCATATTTTCTAGCAGTGTGCACTATTTTCCCAACAGAGTGGTATTCTTGGTTGGCTCAACCAGCCTTCAATACTGCCTCTTCCTACATTTCACTATTCCTACATAAATCTATTACTTTGAACTTCTCTGCATGAAAGTACATGTAGTTTACTTTGAGTTTTAGCCCCAGTTTGTCAGACCATATTTCACAGTGGTCATCCCTACTTGGTATCATCTGTGAGTATCCCCCCTTCCACTATTTACTTAAATGAAGTATAAGATAGCAATTTGCTCAAGACAAGTCCTGGAAAAAAAACCCCTCATTTCCTTTCAGTCTGTACACAGACCACTGATAACTACTCTATAAAACTATTGATAACTACTCTATAAAACCAGTCCCTCACATAAAGTTAATGAAGCATATTATATAACCAGAAGGCTCTGGCTTCAGCTTGTAGCCTTCTCAGGAAATTTATGTTCACTATTTTGCAAAAAACTACAGTAATTCTTCCTTTAGAATATATTAGCAATGCATTTTTTTAGAAAGCTAAGTAAAACGTTTTCCAAACATTTCTGGATTGGGAACACAGGAAATCAGAATAACGTGGTAATGTCCCATTGAAATCCCTTACTGAGCAAGATCTGTGAAACACCACAGAGGGTGTTTCATTTGAAAAAAACTTCTCAAGAAAGAATTTTAAGTGGCTAATATATGATAGAAATACTGCTCCTCTTGGAGGTTGAAATTTAACATACTTGGTGCTCCCATACTCAAAACTGCCATATATAAAAGAAACCCCAAACACTCAAATGTCATTTTACCCAGTAAAATTTCATGGGCATACTGGACATTCTATCCTAATAGTAAATTAGATTCTAGCAAAATTCAGAATTGCGAGTTGGAAAAAATAACAAGACACCCCATATTCTAGGAGAAGGGGTTCATTAATAAGTATTTGGGTCTCAAAGATATTTTAAATGTTCACACTTAATAGAACAGAACTTTATGTATCCTAATTGAAAACACATATCAGACCCACCAAAGAATATAGAACAAGAATAGGTAAAATCTGCACATTAGCTTTAATAATCCATAGCCAGAAGGTGGGTTTTTTTAGTTGTTGTGTTGGGGTTTTTTAGGGGGCCTTTTTGTTTTGTGGGTTTTTTTGTTTGGTTGGTGGTTTTTTTGTTGGTTTTTTTTTTTTTTTTTTTTTTTTTTTTTTTTTTTTTTAAAGGGTAACACCAACCACAACCTGTCAGTTCAAATGCTTATTCCACGTACTTTTGTGTTTCATATAAGAAAGTGCAAGATATGATTTTCTTAAATTGAACAAAATCCATGAGATTCTTTTATAGCATATATAAATATATACATATAAATACCAATCTGTAAAAGCGGGTTTGTCCTTATATCAAAAGCTGTTAACACTAGTGTTATTCCCCCACCTTCAACGTTTAGTTAATATTTCTTCCCTAGGATAACTTATAACTCAAGTCTTTGGTCAAGTTGTATTAAAAGTTGGAAAAAATATGTAAAATATCAATTTCTCTGCTTTTCTATCTTATTTGTAATGTAGCACACTAAATTTAAAATTAATTAGATCAAGTCTTTGTAGCATTAAAGAAACTCCAAGTAAATTCCTTCAATAAGAACTTCTAAGGCATTCCAACCTTAGGTCAAAACACAAAGGTTAACAAAAAATTACTTCTAAGAATTCAAGTACTGTATCTTTTAAAAACCTAATTGCTAGATGCTCTTTCTTTCCAAGTTCTACTGCAGATTGTAGCCAGTCATTTTTTGCACTTTTCAGACTCATCTGCATATATTTTCCAAAAATCAGAGGCAAAGTCTGGACCATCTGAATCTTTTTGTATCAGACCCTTATTTCCCAGCTGAACACTTTAATTTCACAGACTGATTCAAATCCTATACCTGAATCCTGTATGGACAAAATTTTTGGTAGGATGTAGAGGGAGAGACACACTAGGTTGTGTTTTGTCCTCATATGTTCAGCATAAAAGTTTCTCAGATTAATGTCATAAAATAAGCACTAAAGAAATCACTTCAAAACCTTAAGAAAATAAGCCCAACATACCTTTGCTGTAATAAACATCATAGCTTCCCCCAATCATTTATCCCAGCAGAAACATATTTTATTAGAACATACAGCTCCCTTTCAGAACAATGAAAAGATCTTCAGATGTATGACATCTCCCTGAGTAGTATCAGAATTACATTTTTCTGTGCAGTCTTGATTTGACTTCCATCATGGTACTTGATCTCTAATGAAATAACCGTACATTACTTTTTCCTGCGGGCAGCCTGAATCATTCAGTACACAGAATAATCTGCTAAATTTTTTGATAGCTCATCATGCAACTTCATGAGATTCTTCCAACACACTTTTTTTATATGCCTATTAATCTAGTTATTTTCAAGAAGCCAGCAATTTCCAAATTTCTCCACTTGTACACCCACATATAAACATAAGCATAGGAGGTTTTTTTGAGTGGTTCCCCCCACATGAAGCAGTGAGTATCCTACAGAGTTTGGCATAAAAGCAGGATACCTTCTATTAAGTCAATTC
Organism: Strix aluco; assembly: GCF_031877795.1. Taxonomy (NCBI): domain Eukaryota; kingdom Metazoa; phylum Chordata; class Aves; order Strigiformes; family Strigidae; genus Strix; species Strix aluco. The sequence continues at coordinate 14,500,885 of NC_133932.1, forward strand.
TTTGAATAAGATCATTTACAACACTTCTTTTAAACACTTTACCTTCATTCCTTTGAATTCCTCTATTATGCTGCAAGTAGAAATAGGAAAAAAAAAAAAGTCAGAAGAATCTTAGAATAGTGAAGTTATTTTAACAGATGCCTTTATTTTATTTGGTGTATTTCACAACCAGGCACTTCATAAATAACCATTCAGTTTCCTTCAGGTTTCCCATGGCCTGATCAGAAAAGCCACAAATGCATGATAAAACTTACCTGATCATTCACTTCTTGCCATATCGTTGCTGCTGAAATCACTGCAAGAACATAAGCTATAGCTACCTTGGCCCACATAAGAGGCTAAGACAGAGAATTCCTCTTACAGCCCTTAATTGATTTAGTCTGCAAAGTTGTGCAGCAATGCTTAGTAGATGATGCACAAGGTATTACCAGGAGCGGAAAACAAAAGGGGAGATACAACACCTTTTCTGTCTCCATTAAATCTAACACTCTTGCTCCCCAAGAGTGAAATTCAGTATTTCACTCCTCATTCCCTCACTCTTTGGGGTTCAGAACTGCTTCTGTGTTAACTACCATGGGACACTACACAACTTAGCTTTTTAGACAGATATTAGGAATGTAGCAGCAAGGTGACATCTGATAGTTATGTGAAAAACACTAAGATTTTTATGAAATTCACTGTTGAATTCTTATGGGGGAGTTTAGGAAATAGAAGAGGAAGTGACTGCTTGTTTAATGTTAATACTGACAATAAAAAAAAATACAGATCATATGCCCACAACAGTAATGGCTTTAGCCTGAAGCAGACAGCGAGTGCTGAGACTGCAAAGATACTTTAAATACTCTAGCACTATTTTACACACACACACACCAAAAAAAAAATCTAAAGATGGAACCAGGAAGCCCTTTGGAATTAAAAAGCTGAGTACCTGAACCAAGATAAATTGATTCAATGCATGTTAACTTCAGTAACAATATTCTGATGGGATCCAAAAGTACATGTCCCCATCAGACAGCATGTAAAAAAATAATAATTTTCCAGGTTTACCAGTGGTGCTAGCCACTGGTAAATGGTCATCTATTTTAGTCTCTCTCATCTAACAGGCTTAACCAACCTATCCTAAAACCTTATTTTAAAGCTATGTTGACTTCATTGATTAATATGTCTTGCAAATATTATATAGTACAGCAAGATTAGAATGTATTCCTATAGACATTATATATATATAAAAAAGAAATATTGCTACATTTTGACTGCATAGTAGGACTATATTATTAGATACCTCAATTACTTCCTTCTTCGATTTTTTACACTTCTTGGTTGACGCTTCCCCCCATTGTTTTTCTCCTAGAAATAACAAGAGATATCAATATAAACATAGATTTTCTTATAATAGTATCTATACCAAGTATCATTCTAACAGACATAAACATTTAGGAAGAAATTACTACATCATAACAAAACATTACCAAATCTGAACAGCCTCCAGTACAATTGCTGAAACAAACTTATAGAAAAACAAGAGAATATTGTAATTTCTAGTTAACTAAGAAGTCAGGCCAAAATAAAAAAAAAAAAAAAACAACAAACCATATGCTGAGTCTAACGACATTGAGCTAAAATCCAAAGAGCATTACAGCTCTAGATGCTATGAAGAGGGGAAAAAAAGCAAATTATTTTACTTTTTAAATTTCACTTAATGCATGCAGACTACATGGTACCTGAGTTTAGTTAAAGCCATAATTAAGGCTTTACAGGACTGAGATCCACATTCATTCCGTATTGAATAGAGGTTACTAAACCAAAACCATAACCGAGCCTTTACAAATCCAAGACTGTGGATTACAGTGCTGTACGCATGTTTCCTCCCCCTCTCTTGATGGGCAATGCATATAAAACACTATAAAATGCAAGCTTCCCAGTCTGTAAAAGCCTTTGAAAAGGAAATCACATTTGGTGCAACGATTACATTGGGTTTGACACTGTGGTAGTACTTCATGTGTACGTCCAGTAAGTTCTACTTTACAAGAATTGATACGGCAATTTACGTATCATAATCTTCACTTACAGCGATAATAAAAACTGGCAGAACATTTCATTTCCCAGTAAAGCCACCAAGCTACTAAGTCACATGTCCCACTAAAACCCTGAGCAATGTATTTTAAAACAAAAGGTTTTTTTCCACAAGAAGCACTCCATAAGCATTATCAACTTTATAAGGGATCAACAGTTATAATGAAACACTGGAAAAATATGACATAGCACAATGTGGTATAGATTTACACTAACCACATGAAATGAAAAGTTAAAGAGACTATTTACCCAGTCAACCCTGACATCTGACATAACAGAAATTTATCAGAGCAACCTACAGAATACTACTAACGAGATGAACTACACAATCCATTCACGCGTTATCAACTTCCTGCTAAAACCTCTATTCCTTTGTTTCAGTTCAGTTTTCTCCATTTTGATTCTTCTTCATACAAGTCATCCGAATATTAACCATTGTTATCCTGAACTTTGCTAGTAACTCTTTTGTATTGTCTAAAATAGAGCATACAATGGACTAAAATGTTGCGTATAAATAAATTCTCCAGGTATTATATGCATGTACCAAAGGCTACATATGAAATGCCATACCTAGGTGGACAAAATTCAGTATCTGTTGCAACTAAATGTTATATAACTGCCAACAGTTACATGCATTATTAAGTTGAAATATACAGCATGTAAAGTTTTAAGAAGTTCTTACCTTCAGGTGTATTGTAAGTGAGAGTTGCCATGGAAATAAGTAAATCATCTTCGAAAGGATGATTATACTAAAAGGACCATTAAAGATTACAATAAATTATTACAGCAATGTTTTTAACATGCATTTTAAGTATTGTTTTTAAACCATTTTCCTTTGACCAAAATGTGACATTATCTGTACATTGTTTTATTCATTGAAGTTAGAAGTCAGCAATCTGGAAATATTAATTCCTAGAGGAAACATATATATTTTAAGCATGTACATAAGTCATTCAATTTCAAAGCATAAGCCAATCACTGACAAAATGGGGCTTCTGAGAGTTTTCAAAGTGGTTATGTTACTCTGTTACAGTTTCCTCTAAAATTCCTCTGTAGTTACTGGAAGTAGCCACTTCGCATAGATCTACAGCTCATGACATATAAGAATACCCAATCTAATGCTAGATAAGAAAAACGTTCTAGAACCAGACTTAGCCTTATGCCAGCACCTAGACATTAGCACAAAACATTTCCCTAAACAGCAAAGTTGACATCCCAGAATAAATACATGCATCTCTGGACAAAGGTGCGTGGCTCCCACAGCTTTAACACAAAATGGGTCTAAAGGAAGGAGTATTTGTGGAGGGAGTCTCCCACTTCTTTTTGTAGTTTTATTGAAAATACCACATCTGATGCTTGCTATTTGGGTTAAGGGCACTATAAAGACAACTTGAACTTAGAATTAAGCCACTTATTTGGTACTGGCAATCCCGGATGTAAGTTTTATGGATGTATTCAAGGAGCTGGCTCTTTACTAGCTTAGTCAGTCCAAGTCCCAGGAGTGCATGGCTCAGCACTACTGCAAAACTGCCTGAGGCCCTGGGTGACAGCTGCTTTTGGCAGCCAGGAGAAATAGGAGCTTGCGATACCACAAGTAATTGATTGACGAAGAGCATTCAGCCGCAGTTACTGCAAATTAATGTCCACAAAGAAAAGCGCACGCGTCAGCACCGAGACCCCAGGCCTTAGAGGTGACGAGGAAGAAGAGGAGCCGAAGGCTCTGCCACTGCCTAAAGGCGAGGTGGGCAGGGGGCCGTGCTGCCTCACACCCTCCCAGAGGCGCTCAGAGGGTCGCCGAAAGGGCGGCCAGGCCCGGCCGAGCCACGCCACGCCATTTCGGCACGGGAAACCGTAAGCAGACCGCCTTCCTGAGACGGGCGGCAGCAGCCCGGAGGCCCCGCAGCTGACAGAGCTGCCCCACCCCGCCGTCCCCGCCCCGGGAGGGTGAGGGGAGCCTCTGACAAAGGCCCCTGCCCAACGGGGGCGACCGCGGCCCTCACCCGCTCCACGATGCGGTTCAAAGAAACAACGAAACGAATGTTGCTCCGCCGCAGTCGCTCCTCCACGTCGGAGTCCATGGCGGGCCGGCTGCTCCCCTCTTCTTCGTCCTCCTCCATGGCGCCAGCGGCCAAGCGGGCGCCCGCACACCCAGGCTAAGGCCCCGGTACCGACCGCTACTACTACCAGGCGCTTCTGCCCCCCCCACGCCAATTCAAACAGCGCGCCAACGCCCACCGCATCCGCCCATTTCCCACCTTGATTGGGTCTTGCTCACGTCAGTTCAGGCACCGCAGCCCATCCGAGCACGCGGTGGGGGGCCTTCTCATTCTGATTGGCTACTAAGAGCTGCCGAGTGCCCACCCCCTCATCACAGTCAACCCGTCTCGAAGCCCTCCCATTGGGCACGGTGCTCGCAGCGGGTTGGGAGTTGACGCGGTGGAAAGTCGCTGTTCTACCTAGCAACGGGGGCCCACCGCGAGCTCCCATTGGCCGCGGGGTCAGCGACCACCGCAGCCCGCTGAGAGACGCGCTGTGGGGGCCGATGGCGGCCGCGACCGTTGTGCTGCTTCCCGGCCGCCGGCTCTTCCCCGCTGCCGCTTTCTGGCCGTGGGCAGCGTCGGGTGGGGCGCTCAGAAGAGAGCTCCCTCAGCGGTAGTCGCTGCGGAGGGGAACATGGCAGCCCAGGGGCCCCGCGAGTGCCGGGACCGGGGAAGTTCTGCTTGCCCACAGGGTGCTGCCCTGGCCTCGGCGAAAAGCCAGCATTTAAAAAATCAGTACGAGCCACCTCCTGTAAAATAGACAGGGCTTTGGCAGGGCTCCCTGGGGCCAGGGCTCCTTGGGGCCGCAGACCCTGCCACCCCCCCGCCGGGGAGCAGTGCAGGCCGGGCAGCTCCAGGCAAAGCTGTACAGAATATAACCCTTCTGCTGGACTTGGCAGAAGCGGTCAGAGGAATAAGGACTGGAAAATTTGATGCTAAATGGGTGCCCTAAGTCATGCCCTTTCCAGTCATTTTCCAACCGGTCTTAGGGGCTGCAGGCCTGAGGCCACTGAGGGGGGAGGGCTGGAAGTGGCACCGCCGAAAGCGTTACCTGCCCACCGGCACTGATATTTTGGATGTCATCCCATTCCTCTGCAATATTCTTCAAGCACCTATTCCTTTTCTATAAATAAAGATTTTTAAAAATGAATGCTATCAGCACATCAAGTTCCCTGGAACCTGCCATTGTAAAAACATTTGCCATTTTGCCAATGTAAAGACATAGACGCATTTTTCATAATGGCTTACTGTCTAAAGCTGATTTGTATTTATCTATTTACTGTTTATTAGTTCGGTTGTAATAAATTTTATATTTTAAACACAGAACTAAAGAAAAAGACATCGTTTCATGCATTTTTAAGCATTCTTACTATTACGTGGTTGCGAATTTTCCACAGCTGACAAGTTCTGCATTAAGGCCTTACCTTGTTTCTGGGAGGTCTTACCCTTTTCCTGCTTCTGCATTAAGGCCTTACCCTTTTTCAAGGTATTATTTTTCTGCCACCACTGCATGAACCCCAGTGCTCAGCAGTTATATGTGTGTGGTGAGCAACCCAGTTACAAGAGTAGCAAAGTGTTGATTTCGGTTAGCAGGGAGAGAGAGGACGAGTGTGGTAGTTCAAAGCTGACAAACTAGATCCCACTCCTAGATTTGTGACTGTCCTCCCACTGGGATGAATGCAGGACAAATCATCTAAAAACCAGAATCTCACTGATGATCACCTAACTGCATATTCTTTATTTCCTTGATACCTGGAAGTGTATTAGCAGAAGCTCTGAGCACTTTCTCTTGCTGTTCACGTTGATGGAAGCTATGCTTTGAATATATAAAAGCTTATATAAACTTCCTAACATTAAAAAAAAGAAAAAGTGTGAATACCCTGAACTAATCAGATTCTGTGTATCTCAGACTGAATTGACAAAATTGGTGGGCACTCAGTACTTTGAGCCAAGTCCCTATAATCTTTCATTTCCCATGGGTAAAAAAGGAATAATACTACTACTTTTACTCCCCTGAATACTGGAAAAATAAATTCTGTGATACTTCCAACAGGGTCAAATAGTGGAATAGGTCAGAATATTAGTAGGAAGTGTATTAGTAGACAAGTAAGACTGTATATGTTCAGGGTAAGCTTTAGATGATGTGTAGTAAAAAAAATTCGAAGCCCCATGCTTACAGAAGCGAGTCCTGGCTAACTGTTTGGTTCTTTCAACAAAGTGCTATTCCCATGGAAAAAAATGCATCATAAAGTTACTGTCAGAAAAGAAAAGTCTTGTTTTTCACTCTAGGGTTTGGGGTCATCATCGCCTTCATTGTGGGGTTCTGTGATCCCCTTGCAGTGCTTTGATAATTAAAGATTGCAATACAGTGCACACATAAGATGAGATTAATTACTTTCCTCTGATATTCCCTAGCTTAGGAGTCACTTACTTTACAACCTTAATGTCTTCTAATTTTTTGATATGTAATTTTATACTAGAAATAACAGAAGTAGCTCGGGGCTGATTATATATTTGAGGTAATCACCAACCTAGGAGAATAAGGGTATGTTCCTGTTATTTCAGTCTTACTGATATAAGATCAGTCTTTCAGCCAATCTATCCAGTAGTCACTTTTGGCTGTTTTGAATTGATGTTACACTTCACTAGAATGACAGGAGCACTCAATTGCAAAGAATTTCTTAATACCACCCCTGTGAGAAAATGAGAGTGGCATTCAGCCACTGTACATGAAAACTATCCTACAGCAGTAGTAACTGGTTATAACCAAAAACTTCAAACTCCATGACCTTAGGAATTACAAAGTCAACAAATGTAAGCTAATGCTTTTGCCCAGAGGATGCATTTATGCAGACTGCAAAGCAAGGTAGTGCATCAAACTGTAAACAAAAGGAAACAAGGAAAAACCATAATGTTAAAACCTTTGTGTTAAGGTCCCGATAGGAAACAGCAGCTGTCATTTGTTTTGTGTGACCAGAGAATGGCCCGTCTTTTCTTAGTGCTCCTCTGTACTTATTTTTGTGTCTGCTGCTTGCTGTCCCTTGCTTAATTATTGAGATTGTAAATTAACAGGGACTACCCATTTGTCTTGTGTTTATGCAGCATGTAGTGTAACAAAGTCCTTGTCTTAGGTTCTACTCCAATAAAGATCATTATTAAATCATTAAAATTATTTCTGAAGTCGCTAATAAAGTGAGTAGCGGAAGTGTGGTTCGCAGTCCTCACTTGAGTGGGGGTGGCTGGGCTGTAAAGGTGTAATTGTGCTGTGTGCCAAGAGGAAGCATGGTCATGGACAGTACCAGCAGAGATGAAAGTGCCCTGGTCCTGCAGTCAGTACACAGCCAGACTTCTGAGGCTTTGCTCTTAGATAGGTTCTCACTCTTGCTCTGCAACTGGGAAAGGGTATACTGATGTCAGCAGAAAATTTCCTATGGTATGAAGACAGCCAACACCTTTTTAATCTTATGATCATGAAAACATAGAATCATAGAATCATTTATGTTGGAAAGGACCTCTAAGATCATCGAGTCCAACTGTTAAGCTAACACTGCCAAGTCCACCACTAAACCATGTCCCTCAGCGCCAAGGTCTACACATCTTTTAAAGACCTCCAGGGATGGTGACTCAACCACTTCCCTGGACAGCCTGTTCCAGTGCTTGACAACCCATTTGGGGAAGAATTTTTTCCAATTTATCCAATCTAAACCTCCCCTGGTGCAACTTGCGGCAACTCTCATCCTATTGCTTGTTATCTGGGAGAAGAGACCAACACCCACCTCGCTATAACCTCCTTTCAGGTAATTGTAGAGGGTGATGAGGTCTCCCCTCAGCCTCCTTTTCTCCAGACCAAACAACCCCAGTTCCCTCAGCCGCTCCTCCTAGGAGTTGTTCTCTAGATCCTTCACCAGCTTCCTTGCTCTTCTTTGGACGCACTCCAACACCTCAGTGACTTTCTTGTAGTGAGGGGCCCAAAACTGAACACAGTCATCGAGGTGCAGCCTCACCAGTGCTGAGGACAGGGGTAAGATCCCTTCCCTGTTCCTGCTGGCCACGCTCTTTCTGATACAAGCCAGGATGCCATTGGCCTTCTTGACCACCTGGGCACACTGCTGGCTCATGTTCAGCCGGCTGTTGACCAACACCCCCAGGTCCTTTTCTGCTGGGCAGTTTTCCAGCCATTCCTCCCCAAGCCTGTAGCATTGCCTGGCATTGTTAACAATGAATATTGTGCCATTTTTTGTTATAAAAGAGAATATTGTTAATTAATATGCTGCAGAAACACAGATATTTCAAGAAGAAAGCTTCTTTGGTGCCGTATAGTGCTTGAAGCTCGTCCTCTGTTCTGTCCAAGCTCCACATCTTCTGCAATTCTGTTGAGTAGGTTTGTGCAGAAATGTTTGACAGAAGATTTAACGTCAACTTCTCTTTGATTAGTTTGTCTTACAGAAGAATAATTTGTGGGACTGAGTTGTGTGTGCCATTGCTTACCCTGTGGTACACTGCCATATGTAATTGTTTTATTCATGGTCTTTATTCATATTTGGAGAGAGCTGTGTCCTCTCCAACTCATCGGTTAGCCCAGCCTCAAGCTGTATTTTATCCCTTTAATCTTTTTATCACTTGCTTATAAATCAAAATGTCTGCACCAAGTGATCATTTTTACTATTCTGCTCTGAACTCTCTCCAGTCAGTCAATATCTTTGAGTGTGTAGGCATCTGGAATAGTAAATAATTTTCTGAAAGCAACCTCTGAAGAACCATATAAAAAGCGATTTACACATCTATTCTCTGTAAATGTTGATCTTCAGATACAGCCAAAACATCACATTGACTATTGAAATGACAAACTCATCTCTCTTCAATATATTTCTTCCAGATTGCATGCTGCTCTCACTCTTTGTACAAGGGAGTATGAAAGCATAAAATAACTGCTCTTTTCCAGAAACCCTTGCACGGCTCAGCTTGTGTCAAGTCAGTGAATATAACTGTAGATTCAGAGTCTGTGAAAAACCACAGAGAAGTGTGGAGGGGGGAGTAGCTGTAGGCATGCCAAAGAGCTGGCTGCCTGTGGAAAAGGCAGTGTGAGCATCCTGGGGAAACACCACAGTAAGTTAGTCAGCACTGTGTGCCATCACCGCTGTGAGGAGCCCTGCCTTCCCTGCTCTCCTAGAAGTGGGACAGAAAATGGCATTTTACTCCTCCTTACTCACAACTCTATCCAAAGTCACAAGTTAGTTCCTTCTCATAAGGCAGTCCCTGCATGAGTGTCTCTATTAAAACAGACAGCTGTTTCCAAACCTTATCATAATTAAACACACCCAACCATTCCCAAACTCCAGAACTTATATAAAACATAAAAGAAAACAAAACAAAAAACCCCACAGTTGGCCATCAGGAAGCCATCAAAAATCTTGCCTGTCAAGCCAAGCTGAGCTCCCAAACATGATACTGGGTTGAGTAACATTATTTAGCTCCCTACTTCTGAACGTTGTGTGCAGGCCTGCTGGAAGGGAATCAGCTGCCCTTGCTGGGTCGGTCGTTCTCTGAAGGTTGTTTACTGCCCTCGGTTGTTCAAGAGCATATTTAGTTTTGTGGGGGAGTAATTTAATCAGTTCCAGTCTAATCAGTCCTCTACCAGAATGGGACTTTTTGCTACTTTCATTTCTTTTTCGGTGTACTGGGTCTGGCTGGGATGAAGCTAACTGTCTTCATAGCAGCTCTGTGGTGCTGTGTTTTGGATTTGTGGCTAAAACAGTGTTGGTAAACCATTAATTATGTGGCTATTGCTGAACAGTGCTTGCAAGTGTGAGACTTTCTCTTTTTTCCCACTCTGTCCCCACCTTCCCCAGTGAGCATGGGTAGGCTGGGGCTGTGCCAGAATTTGGGAGGGGACACAGCAGGGCAACTGACCCAAATTCACCAAAGGGGTACTCAATGCCATGTAACATCACGCTGGGGTAGAGCAAGAAGAAGGTGAGGTTTTTTTCCTTCCATGTTGGCCATTGCTTGGAGACCTTTGCTTGTGGGAGGTATGAGCCTTTGCATCAGTTGGCTTTTGTAGGGATTTTTTTCCCCTCTTTTCACCTTTTTCACCTGCTCAATTATCTTTATCTTGATTCATGAGTTTTCTTGCATTTGCTCTCTCTGTTCTCTCCCCTGTCCCACTGGGGTGCACAGCACCTGATTACTTCTAAAGCCTTCTGGTCACTGAAATATATCTGACTGTAAGCTCATTTATAAAGGCAGGTCCCAAGTTCAACCAGCACGTCTGTGAATAGAGGGACAAGCAGTTACTAGGACAGCCATTACCTTAAAATAGTCAATCCTGTTTTTTATCACATGTGGAAATGGAGAAGTGAGAACAAAAGTCACTTTTTATCATTGAGGACTTGGGACACAAAGCTCGGGAATCAGACCTAGTAAGATTGTACTACTATTGAATCAAAGAATGAGCATTTCTTCAAAAAGGAATGAGCGATTCTTGCCCCTTTCATTACTCACTACTTTCCCCAATTTCTCAACATCAGCTGAAATTGTCTGGATTGACTTTTGCTCCAAACCCTTCACTCTGTCTGGCATCTTGTAGAAGTAGCTCTTGCCTGGATTGGCAAAGAGCTGAGTGTCACCAGTGTTCTGAACGAGTGCCACGACTCAACAGTCACATCACACCTCTCTTACATAGATGTCAAACCGTTTCACAAAACATAGTAAGAATTATTAACCTTGTTTGATAGCTAGAAAACCCAAGGCACAGAGCTAAGTGATTTGCCGAAGGTTATGCACATGCTGTTGACAGATTGGTGAATAGGCTGTAGGCATATTCTAAATTCTAGACTAGCATCCCTCTGCTTGACAGTATTAACATCTAAATAATCATAGCCATTTCCCCTGAGTGCTTTCACACACAGCAGGATGGAAGGCTCAGGGTCTATCCCCAATACGCTGGTCCTCCTGAAGAGCGCATGACTGCCTGTCGTGTCCCTTTAGGTCTTCCTTTGAAGGAAAGGAAGCAACCATTCTGCATGACCCCATCCGTTCCTGCCAGCTTGCACAAATGAACGATCGCAGTCAGATGTATTGGAGGTGATATCAAAGCATATTCATCTGTAACAGGCCACTAAAAGATGTGCTGTAATCAGCAGCGCTACCTAACCTCTGTCCTGCATGAGCAGATTAAATTGTTTTAAAATGTTTGAACACAGCGCTCATTGTGATCAATGTCATTCTGTTGATCAGATCAGCGGGAGTGAAAAATAAAACCACATTTACTCAACAACAAATATTGGCAGTGCTTCTGAAACAGGCCAAGGGCTTATTGAAAAGAATATTGATTGAGCCAAGAAAACATCAAGCAGTTATAAAAGTTTAATCATATTCTCATTCAAGCCTGCCTTCAGTGCCAGGAATTAAAATTCTCCCATCTCCTGAGGACGGAAGATACATTTCCATAATGTTCTGTAACTTCCAATGCTTTGCATCTGTACCGAATGGTGGAATTATTCATTGCAAATGATTTAGCTGCAATACATAGCCCTTTCTACTGTGAGCGTACAAATTATGCATAAACAAGCTGTGATTTTTTGAATGTTTCTCATTTGCAATTGTTTAACAAAGAGCTGGGCAAACCAGAGTTAGACTGCAAGGTATTTTTGAAGTGGTCAAAATAAATATTTGGTGTACATGATTCAGCAACATATGCCTGGTCATTCGAACCAGATGAAATTATAACGGTTCCTCAGCTAGAAAAGATCTGTTTCATTAAAAGGATGTCTCCATGTCCTTAAACTGCTCATAAACATTTGCAGTTGCCCGAGAGAACCACTGTATGCAGAGAGTGAAAGGCCATTTTCAGAATGGCCTGTTTTGGCACAAGTGCTGTGGCAGTGTCTGGTTATAGAAGCTGTATGTGGTTTAAAAGCACAGAAGTTAGTGCTCACCAGGAGAAAACAGGAAACGTTTTTTCAGGGTTGCAGTTGTAAAGATTCACACCTTTCTAAGCTAGACTTGCTGCTGTGGAGAACAAAAAGAAAACAGAGCCATGCCTGAGCTATTCTTTCCTCTCCTCTTTCAACCTTCTCCTTCTCTTACGTCTGTGGCAAGCTTTATGGAAGCCAAGTGTTGCTGGGTCTGTCCTGCAAAGGGAGATGTGAATGCAGCAGGGGCAGTGGTACCTCAGGTGGCTTCCAGACAGCCGGGACTGTAGCGTTAGCACGGGCTCTAGGGTTGTGCAGGGCATGGACACCCACTGCACACACCTGGGACCCCTCAAATATGCTGCTGTATTCTCAAGGTTTTTAGTATAGCAGGTACCTGGCTAAATCAGAATTATGTGTCATGTACTCCCATGTGTTGTAAAATTGACTTAGGTAGGATATACCCAAAATAAGGTGTGCTGGGCATCCTTCCCCTATTGCAAAGCTCATAAGAATTCGTGGCAACAAACAGGGTCAGTAGGCAGCATAGCTTTCCAGGCACATCCTGCTTGTCTCAGACTTCTGACCACTGTGGACTGCAAAGCGAGGAGTTAAACCCATCTGGACATGTAGGCTTCAGTTTTCGTTGACTGGCTTATCACTTCTGAGGTGCAAAAACCAGTTGCATTGGTGCATGAAGTTCTGAATTTCTGACCTTCCTCTTTCTTATCCCCCACCCCTCAGTTGCCTTCTTCTGTGGGGTCTCTTCAAGGAATTGGGAAGAAATTTCATACGTGAAGGTGGCTTTAAAATTAAGACAGGGTCTGTGTGAAGTTGGCTGAAGGATTGGGTTGCAGAAAAAAAAAATCAAAGGGGATGGATAAAGACCTGGTAGCAAGTGCTAGGGTAGAAAATAAAAAAATTGTGATGCATTGGTAGGAGTAGCTTAGGTGGGGATGGATACAAATAGGAGCAGGGCCAAAAGGAACAGGGAAAGCCTCGAAAATTTCTTGAACCATAACAGATGCACATAATGTGGATGCTTGGAGGCCCTTTTGTCAAGGCAGTGAGGAAACACTACATCCCCCTACTTGAAAAAAAGATACAACGGGAAGATTTTGATCAATTCCTCTGCCAATTTATCTGGGAAGGAAACAGTCAAAGTGAGAAGTCCAGAGCACAGGGCTCTGCAGAGCTGTTGTATGTTGAGGCACCTTGCCTACATCCACTTGTCCAATCTGGCATCTAATACTCACAGATTCATAGTGGAGTACCCCTAGCTCCAGCTGTACACCTGCTACACAAGCCAGGAAGGTGCTTCCTAATGGCACCTCTGCTTAAAAATGCCCAATTTGAGGACATATTCCCAGTCTACACTGTTATACCCTGGTCCTTCACACATCATGCAGCACCCCTAGCTACCTGTGCTTATCGTGTGACCCTGAGCTGTATGTGTGTTCGTCACGCTGCTTTGACAAGCTGAATGCTGTGCTCCCCATCGCTTAACCCAATATTTAGAGAGTCACACATCACCATGCTCAGTTAAACTGAAAGATTCAGTTTGCTTTTTGGCACAATACACCCAAATGATTTAGAAAGAAAAAGAAAGTATTGCTTTGCCCTTTTTTTCTGCCTTACTCTCATGATGCACAAGGTTAACATTTATTTCTTAGACATTTCTCTGTGTTTAGAGATGGTCTGGTAAGGTGGACACAGACTTATACTGTGATGTAGGAGGTAAGATCATTCAACAATAAGGTGGGTGCTGGGAGGGAGCAAAGGAGCTGCTAGTCAAGGGTTGTATCTCTTGCTTATATATTTTAAAGGCAATACCATACATAGATTAACAGCACGTGTGAAAACAAAAAATGATCAGGAATCATTTACAAATACAGATTAGGATTACTTCTAGAGTGGAAGTTGGAGCTGGATTTATATCGCTCGCTGTATTTGGTCACCATACTACTACAGAGCTTATAGTGAAATTGATTCTCAACGAAACCTCCTTTAAGAAAAAATTGTGTATATTCAGGCTTCTTTATCTCTGCACTCTTTTTGGTATCACAGAAACATATGAAGATAGATCTGTAGCCAAATACTAATCTCATAAACTCCACAAACACTAACTAACACCATCTGTGGCAATTTTTACTGCAAATTACCACAACATATAAAGTGCTTCTTTCAGTCTGATAAGCAGACCCTTGTCATGGGAATAGTGTCACAAGGCCTCCTTGCACCATGGCTCTCATTTCCAGATGTCTCTGGTTTAGATACACAGGAAAAAATGCTTTGTTATATCTCTCCAGTAAATAGGAAAGATCATCTTCTCAGTGCGCCTTGAATGTCAATACAAAGCAGAAATGAAAGAAATCAAAATAAGCAGCAGGAGTAGCACATCTGTGAGTAAACAGTTTTCTCCAGCACAAAGCTACTCCCCAGATGCCAGAAAGCCATTTTTATCTGTCCTCTCCTCCTTGTTCTCAGGGTCTGATTCCCTCTCCCTTGAGCTTCTGGTAGTACTTTGCACAAGCAGAAGAAAGCAGAAAGAATTTGGAGGGGGAAAAAAAGCCTTCAGCCACAAGCAGACCAAAACAGTGGGAACAGGGAAAAAAACCATGGGCAAACAACCGATCATACTCCATTCATGTATGATTTGCTTGCTCATCACATAAAATATTCCCTCCTGCCTGCAGCAGACTGTGTTGCCACAAATATACTTCTCCATTACCACTTTCGATAGAAATTGGGCAGGGGGGGCTAGAAGGATTTTGCTTTGAGGATTTGTCTTCCATCTAAAACAACAATATAGTTTATTTGTTGAACCATTTCCCCCTAACTTTTGTACCTGCAGTACAGTCATTTCTTATGTGTCCATCCTCAGTTAGGGCTGTGTTAGGAACATTGGTCAGCACTTCCCTTTAGTCCTGGGAATAGCTTCTTGCCTGTTGTGCACATCTGGCTTCTCTTCAGAGACCTGGCAGCATTTGGCACTTTTCTGGCCAGGAGGCAGAGAAGGTGACAGCAGAACACATCCTGTATCTGAGCAGGCACAAATGTGCTTTCTGCAACAATCAAAACCATCAGAAAGTACCAAGTTAAGATTTATAATTGTGTTCTCCAGAGGCACTTACTAACCCTGGCAGGCAGAATGTATCATTTTGGGAGATTCCCTTTTTGGGGAGCAGGACTACAACTTTATTTTGCTTGATTATTCATATCAGCCTCTTTAGATGTGTCTGATGCGCTGACCTACCACTACAAGAGCTTCCTCTTTCCACTGGCTGTCTAAGGAAAGTGAGCTCCTAACTTGGGTGCTTGGGATTCTCACCAGCTTAGATACTTAGAAAATTTTGACTACTGATAATTAAAAAGCTTGGATTTCTTGTGTGTTTGTTTTCCCTGTGCACTTTGAAGTTCTAGGGAACAGTCCAAACTTTCTTGGAAAATTGAAAAAGTATTCTGCTTGGAGGTAGTTCTGGTCATAAGTTATAGTTTGTGTTTTGCAAGCTGTTTGATGTTCACTATTTATGGAATGTTACTGGAAGTCATTGTATTACTTTGAAGATGACTAAATTATTGTGATCTTCACCAGAAGTTGATTGCTAGCTGACACTGCCATTAGAGGCAGATCTGGTGAACAGGATATCAAAGGAAAGACTGACCTAATTAAAAAATAAATGAGGGCAAGGGAATAAAGATCCTCTTTCGATACAAGCACCTTTAGTATAATAAAGGAACAAAGAAAGAACAATAAAAACCTGTTTGATTGCAGATGTTCAACTTTTTCGTCTAAGTGTTGGCAGCTCTTTAAAAGTGAGTTGTGTTTTAAATCTGAGGGGATTTGAAATCCTCCAGGATAGCAGCAGTTTGTCAAATATTTGTCTTTTAAATGAAAAGAGGAGAGAAAGTGCAAACTCTTCCCATATTGTCCAGAACCATGAAAGTTATGTGCCAGAGGTATGCTGCCAGTGTAAAATAACCACATCATTTTTATTGCTTTGGGGACAGGGATGGAAGGAACATGTGAATGGATGCTAAGAATGAAAAGCTGTGCCTGAAGCCTGATGGGAGTTTAGTTTCTTTTGATACACTCAAAACTGTGTCAACCATTTCCCTGAATATTTTGCTGGTTTTTAAAAGGAACATCATGATGTCTCTAATACATAACTTCTTTTTTTTTTTTTAATGTTTTCAAAATACTTATTTCATTCCTTCCATACACCCTTCTGCTAATCTGATTCTTTCTGAATGCTAGACAATCTCAGAAGGCAGTTTTGGTTTGTACCTTTGTGCAGGAGATAGGCATATACAGGGTAGTGTGTGACCTCTTTTGGGCTCTTCCTTCAACAGTGCATTGTTGGAAAAGTTTTGCAATTCAATTAGGGCAGAAAGGAAAGCCAAATCTCAGACAGAATCTCAGATTAAATACTATATACTTTCTGTTTAAGGTTTCATTGAGCACTTGAAGCAACAGAGTTGTCAAATATCATCTGAGGCACAGAACAAGCACAACATGAACATGCCTCTTTATAGCCTTAGTCTCTTCTCCTTTTCCTCTTTTCCTTTTGACATCTGGACTTTCCTCTAGCGCATGTCCTTTAGGGCCAGAGGTTGTCACACCATGATGTCCTTTTCATGGGGCCTGATCTCTACCTCCTCTGCCCCTTCAGACCTCTTCCTCTGCTTCTTTTTCCCTATGGTCTTTTTGGGTGTTCTGTGACTCCCTCCCAATTCTCTCCAGTATTCTGCATGGGACGTGGGTTCATCTATGGTTTTTGTAAACAGTGAAGCTTTAAATGAGACAAGAAGTTCAGGCCTTACTAAAAGGAGCTAGACATTAAAAACAGAGCCAGTAGTATTTGATGCTTTAGCAACTTGAAAGCTAGTATTTCATTACAGTGTTTGTAAACACAGTAGCAGCTGCGTAGCAAGCTTTCTGAAATTCTCTTGCAGTTCTACTGCAGAGGAGGTAGAAATAAAAATTAAGTAGTGATACAAGAAAACTTTTAGAACAACTGACTTTGACAGTTAAGTTACCTTTGATGGCTGAACCTCCTCTCACATGGCTGCTGTAAGGCAAAAATCAGTGAAGGTCTAAGCTTAAGACACCACTTTTCAATTCAGTCCATCTGCCTTTAGAGTCGTTCAAAGCCAGAGCTTTGTTTTCTGCTCTGTGTCCCAGTCAGGCTGTAGAAGTAAAATGTTCCCTGCCTGCTACATGTACCAGCTGAGCGGGAGCTCCTTTCCTAATCTTTAGGTCAGAAGTTGTCAGGTCACTGGACAATAAAGCAAGGGTTCACCGTAGCCTGGTTACTAGTGTAGAGATACCAGTGATGCAAACAGTTTGGGCAGAGACTGGAGAAAAGAGCCTGTTCCAGCCAGTCATTATTTCAGCTTGCTATTTCAGACAGAGCTCATACAATCTAGAGTCAGTTAGATTTTGCCATGTTAAAATCATACACTTAAGCTCTTTTCTGCCTCAGCTTTCTAATAAGGGCAGGTCAAAAAGTACCATGTAAAACTACTTACATTTCCTCCTTTCAGCAATTTCTATAATTATGCAAGATCTCTAGAAATTTTTCCATGTGGACAGTCTTTATCAAGTAAATGGATATATGTCCTTGCACACAGGGAACTTGACGTTTGAATATTTAGCTGTTATGGTCTGTATGGTACAGCTAATCTTACATAAGGGCAAAAATTAAATGCAGCCTTGAGATCTTTCCCATACCACAGCAAGCTATCCGCCTACTTTCTCAGGGAAGCATAACTATAGCATAAGGTTTAATCATGCTTGTTAATGCTTAAGCAATTTCCCATCTACAAGAAAATGCAGTTTGCTTGTGGCTTTGAATTCCCAGATTCTCAGAAGAAAAAGTACCTATTTATTTTCTTAGCATATTGAGCTACCAGAAAAGGAGATAATTTTAGAACAATTAATAATTGTTTGAAAAAGGGGACTGTCACACTAATTACCTTCAACTGTTTGGGTGCAGTAAAAAGAACATAAAGTCATAAGGACTTCTTAAGAGTAAAAGAGTTTATATTAGAAGAGAAACTACCAATTACCCTGTTGATTGGCAAAGCTCACCCAGCTGCACAGAGTGAATTTGAAACCTGTGATTCTTTCCAAGGTGAATATGGTGACAGAATGATTAAGCCATTCTCAGTACACATCTATCTTAATTAAAGCCTATTCCCCTGTGATGAGGGTATAGGCAGCCCAGCTTCTCCAGACACACAGCTGGCATCTGCATCAATCTTCTTGACAAAGACACTTCTTGAGAGCATGTGCTATAACGTTTTTTCTCTCCTGTGTAGGGCTTTGAAGCGAAAGCATTCCTGTGGACTCTAGCAGCCCTTAGGATAAGTGGCTCAGCACTACCCCTTAACCGCTTAAGTATTTGCTAAGGTGTGTATGTAACCTGAACTAACACTGGGCTTTCTTTTGCCTTTTCTGCTGTCTATTAAACAAGCAATAAACATTCCAATAGTCAGGGCAACTTAACAATATACCATCATGACTACAAGGCACCTCCACCATAACAAGTTGCAGCTCCATGTTGTTTCAGAACAAGACTGGAGGGTTGACAGGATTTTGACGTGCCACCTGATTTCACTGATACACTTGATGAGCAGCTGACAAATTTAGAAGAATGAGACCAACAGAAAATTGTGGCCATAATGCATTTATCTCAAGCAGCTGTGTATCAAATTGTGTTTACATAGTTAAAGGACATTTATGTTAATAAACTTAAAAAAAAATAGAATCTTATGAATAGTCCCAAACACATGTGGAGTTAGTGTAGGTAAATATTTTTGGAAATGATGTGCCAGAGTGTTTACATTAAACAGCAAAGATACTTCTTAATTACATAGGTTTCTGCTTAATGATTTTAGATGGAAGTGTGAAAAATTAGCATGTCAGCTACACCTTTAAATTTTAGTCTAACAAAAAATGGCTAAGAATTTCCTTACCTACATCATGTTTTAATACAACACTCCTCCTGAATTGGTGATTCACTTCATATAATTGTAGTTACACAGAAAAAAAAGACATATTTAAATGGAAATATCTTTAAAATCCCTTTATAAAAAAAAAGTCAGTGTACATAGATAGTAGTAATTTTTCAAAGTCTGTAACTTCATTAGTTTAAAAGCAAAAATCCAAGCTGTTCCAATACACCCAAGTTGCTAAGATTGGACAATTTTATTTTAAATACTGTAAAGCCATTTCTGAAGGACACCACCCTTATAGGATCTAAATACGAAAGCAGTAGATTAAGAAAAGTGGCTTTTTGAAGTCTGGGTGTGAGAAAACTGATACTGACTGACATATTAATGTGCCAATGATGAATAAATACAAGAACTTAAAATTCGAACCGCCAGCAATCTCATACATCATTCTTTTTTTTTTTTTGAAACGATGTAAAAGATTCAAATGTCAGAACTATAATGTCAGAACTGTTTATAATGTCAAGTGAGGCACATTGCATACATCTAGTATATTCCATTGATCAAACCAGAACCTGGGATAATAATTGCAGATGATGGAGGACATTTCATGTGCAAATGGACATGGATTTGAAATGAATTTGGAAGAAAAATATTTTCATATTGAAGTGTTAATAATTGTTTCATTCAACCTGCACCAATCTGTGCACAAATTATTTTGCATAAAGCTGATGCTTCTAACAATAACTGATACTAGCATGATGCCTGCAGGGCACTGTCAGCCAAGGAGAACTTATGATATGATGTAGTAATTTGATAAAACTTGTTGCAGACTTGAGAGAGAATCAATCCCAACAGAACCACAGAGAACTAGAATTTTCCCTTTGCAGACAGTTCATGAAGTTTCGTTTCAGCTCATAGAATTAATCTTGTTATTTATAAAGTAAGGTTGAGTTGGTTTTAGCCTAGTTTCCTAAGAAAATGAGGCATATGTGATCATGCCATCTGCAAATGCTTTCCCTGCACTCCTAACAACTACCACCTTCAGAGACAATTGCAACCCAGTTTGAAAGAAGGTAGAAGTCTCAAAGAGACTAAATTGCTAAAAGCTTTCAGCCAGGTATCTGGGCAGGGAAAAGATACCAAAATTAGTACTCCCTGCCAGGGAAAGGCAGGAAGAATTCAGCTGTTAAACAGTCTGTTTGGCAGAAGCCAGCAGTCCCATCAGCAGGGATGAGTCACGATACCTCTTACCTTTTGTCTCACGCAGCTATGGCAAAGAGCGAAGTGAAAACAAATTGCTTTGAAAAGGAGGACATACAAGTCAAAGGACACAGATCTCTGTGAAATCAGAGTGCTTTAAATGATTTGGTTTTAGCTATTCTTTGAACTTCTAATTTTACTCTACATAGATAAAAATTTCAGCACTTCTATAAAAGGTTAATTCGAAAGAACAGTAGCTGAACCCTGCCAAAACCAACAAAATATCGCATTATTTTAATTTACAGATGTAATAAAACCAGGAGTGGTAGACAGCTTGTTAAGGAGCATGCACAGGAATATTATGATGACTGAGGTGTTCCCCAGAGAATTTACTCCAATTCTAAGTACTGATTAGAGCAAATGTTAGGTTAATGCAAACCAGGCTTCATTCTTAACTAATCCAGATAGAACCTGATCCTCCCTAGAAATTTATGTCCACACTTTAGATAGTAGATTAGAGAGCCCACACAGTATGAGTGTAGGTATAGAGAGCCAGAAGACAGAGACTCGGAGAACGACACCCCCACAGTCCAGGAGGAGACAGTCAGTGACCTACTGCATCACATAGACATACACAATTCTATGGGACTGGATGGGATACGCCCAAGGGTGCTGAAGGAGCTGGCTGGGGTGCTCGCCAAGCCGCTTTCCATCATTTACCAGCAGTCCTGGCTGACCGGCGAGGTCCCGACAGATTGGAAATTGGCCAGTGTGATGCCCATATATAAGAAGGGTCGGAAGGATGATCTGGGAAATTACAGGTCTGTCAGCTTGACGTCGGTGCCCGGGAAGCTGATGGAGCAGCTCATCCTGAGTGCCATCACACAACACATGTGGGACAACCACAACCAGATGATCAGGCCCAGTCAGCATGAGTTTATGAAAGGCAGATCCTGCTTGACAAACTTGTTCTCCTTCTACGACAGGGCGACCTGCTTATTGGATGAGGGAAAGGCTGTGGATGTTGTTTACCTTGACTTTAGTAAGGCCTTTGACACCATTTCCCACAACATTCTCCTGGCGAAACTGGCTGCTTGAGGCTTGGATGGGCACACGCTTTGCTGGGTAAAAAACTGGCTGGATGGCCGAGGCCAAAGAGTGGTGGTGAACGGAGTTAACTCCCGTTGGCGGCCGGTCACGAGTGGTGTCCCCC
Source organism: Strix aluco (assembly GCF_031877795.1). Taxonomy (NCBI): domain Eukaryota; kingdom Metazoa; phylum Chordata; class Aves; order Strigiformes; family Strigidae; genus Strix; species Strix aluco. The sequence continues at coordinate 14,522,283 of NC_133932.1, forward strand.
AGGGCTCGGTTTTGGGGCCACTCCTGTTTAACATCTTTATTGATGATCTAGACGAGGGGATCGAGTGCACCCTCAGTAAGTTTGCAGATGACACCAAGTTGGGTGGGAGTGTTGATCTGCTCGAGGGTAGGGAGGCTCTGCAGAGAGACCTGGACAGGCTGGAGCGATGGGCTGAGGCCAACTGTAGGAGTTTCAATAAGGCCAAATGCCGGGTGCTGCACTTGGGCCACAACAACCCCCAGCAGCGCTACAGGCTTGGGGAGGAGTGGCTGGAGAGCTGCCAGTCAGAGAGGGACCTGGGGGTGTTGATTGACAGCCGGCTGAACATGAGCCAGCAATGTGCCCAGGTGGCCAAAAAGGCCAATGGCATCCTGACTTGTATCAGCAATAGCGTGGCCAGCAGGGACAGGGAAGGGATCTTACCCCTGTACTCGGCACTGGTGAGGCCGCACCTCGATGACTGTGTTCAGTTTTGGGCCCCTCACTACAAAAAGGACATTGAATGACTCGAGCGTGTCCAGTGAAGGGCGATGAAGCTGATGAAGGGTCTGGAGCACAGGTCGTACGAGGAGCGGCTAAGGGAACTGGGGGTGTTTAGTCTGGAGAAGAGGAGGCTGAGGGGAGACCTCATCGCCCTCTACAACTACCTGAAAGGAGGTTGCAAAGAACTGGGGATGAGTCTCTTTAACCAAGTAACAAGCGATAGGACAAGAGGTAATGGCCTCAAGTTGCGCCAGGGAAGGTTTAGACTGGACATTAAGAAGTATTTCTTTACAGAACGTGTTGTTGGGCATTGGAATGGGCTGCCCAGGGAGGTGGTGGAGTCCCCATCCCTGGAGGTGTTTAAGAGTCGGGTCGACATAGCGCTGAGGGATATGGTGTAGTTGGGAACCGTCAATGTTAGGTTAATGGTTGGACTGGATGATCTTCAAGGTCTTATCCAACTTAGATGATTCTGTGATTCTGTGAAGAAATTTATTAACTCCGTGTCTTCTAGAAAGGTTGCATTTTGCGATATTTTCATTATTTTATTGATTAGTCTGAACAGTGTTCATAGAGACCAAATAAGTTATTTCTAGTGCATCAGATAGTTTTTCTATTATATGTGGGCAAAGGTTTGTGGTCAGTGCCTGCCACAGTCATTAGCAAGGGAAAGAATAAAGGAAAGTAAAAGAGAGATATGGAGTCAAGAGCAAAAATTGTTACTCCTGGAGCAGATACTTCAGATACTCTGAATGTATCAAATATTATCTTTCTTGAAATGATACCACAGATGCCACATCCATCATGGGATCCTTCAGATGCTGTGTCTCCTGCCGCTCTGTATGACTTTGAGTACGTTGGAAAGGTCGAAAGTTTTCGTAATCAATTCCATTAGGCCCTCGTCTTTTTCCACACCAGTGATAAACTCTTCTAAACTCAGTTGCCCTAAAAGAAAGTCAGATACTCCTTAGGAACTGAGAAACCCAGCAACCACTCTCAATCCAACACAAGGCCATTCATGCCAGATTGAATCCCGCAGGAAGCTTCCCAATTCTGTGATGACAGGCAAATGCAAGAAGAGTGTTTGCTAGTGTTTTCCCACTTTGCATCAGATCCTAGAACTCAGACTCATTTTTTTTTCTGTTAAAACAGATCAAACATAGCTTTCACTGAAAGTTCTAAGACAGCTATGAGTCCTTAGTATCTATGGTGACTTAAATGTGCGAAAAGATGCTCATGAAGCCTGTATCAAGGCTGAATTTAGATATATGGACCAATTTTCACTGAGCTAACTGGAATTTATCTTACAGCTATTTTTAACAGAGATTAGGGTGTGATTTGTTGAGGATTACCGGGCATACTCCCCGTGTTGACTACTAGGATTATTTAGACATGATAAGATGTAGTAAAAAAAAATCGGTTAAGTGGTTTGATTAGATAAATTCTTCCAAGCAACTGAAATGGTCATTTAGAGTGTGATTTTTTGGGCTCATGTCAAAATCAGATAATACCTTGGAAGCTGAAAAACTACTATAACATCTCTTTTATTGAGGAGCAGGAATATCATTTAACATTATTCCTCTTTTCCTCCTCTCTTCCCTGTCAGCAGAGGCAAAGGCCAGGCCTAGGCATGTGTGTCTGCTTGCATAGTACACAGGAGCGTTCACAATTCTCTGGTTAGATGTTACTCCAGTGATACTGTTTTTCTCTGAGGGGAAACAGACCTTGTTTTAATAGGAAGAGCTTGATCCTTTCCTCTGAGAATGGTTTAAAGTTTCTTGTTAAAATCACAACAATGACTGGTTTCTCACTGAAATAAGAAATGACAAGAGACCAGGCAAAGAGGAAAATAGCTGGATGACTTTGGGCCCCAGGGTGCAGGGGAGTAGCAATTTAACTTGCATGCACTTCTGGTGAATACTTAGCTAGGTGCCTTTTGGCTATTTTCAGATTTAAGTACTCCCCAGAGGTTTTTTTGTGTTTTGTTTTTTGTTCATGGCAACCTTGGAAACTTCATCTGATGTGAAAAAGGAAAATGATCAGCATTTGAAAAATGTGAAAACCCCTTTCTACCCATGGGCAGTAAAGGCTGATTCCTCTTTAGTCATATGGGTCCTCGCTGCACTGGTGAGCAGGCTCCTATACATACCATTAGAGTGGAAAGATGTCATTCGACAGAAGTCCTGGTTCTTAGGCTTCAGTGAGAGGAGTAAGATCCTGTCCAGGGCCTGGTGTGCAGTGCCCTGCGGATGCTCGTGCCTCCTCTTTCAACCCTCGCACCCCCTTCCATCCCGGAAGCAGAGACAGAGCACACCGTCTCTGTACACTTGTCTGCGTCCTCCTGCTTTGCCACTCATCCACTCGCTTCCTTCGATCTCTCCTATCCCAGGCACCTCTCTTACTTCCCATCCCCTTCCCTCTGTATTGCCTTTGACTGAGGTCTTTGAGTGGGTGGGGTTCCTGGACTCGTCAGATGGACATGCTGCATCATTTTCCTGCTTATGCAGGGCAATTGGTCTTGAATTCCCTCCTCTTGATCCCAGGCTGTATATTTCAAAGTATGAATACCAGCATGCAAGCATACCAAAACCACTGCAGTTACCACTGAGATGTGGTTACACTGACATGTCCACACTCACTGCAACCCTGACAGGTCTCAGATTTCCTTGAGATAATGAAAATTGCAAAGACATCAGGAGATTTGTTTTAAGAATTGTTCCTTACAACCATGGGATTATTTCTTGTATTTTAACATGAGAAAGGACATTGAAACTTATTTGTCTATCTGCCCTTTTCTGTAATAAGAAGCTACAAGGAGGTACCATAGCTTAAGCTAAACTTGGTAAAATTTGTCCCATTCCTCAGGTGGAGCTAGTCCTGCTGCTTTGCAGCTATTCAAAAAAACAACTAACTATGGAAGGCAGTTTGAAATGGGAGTATTATGAAGATAATTCTGAATAATTCATGTTCTGGCATTTCAGTGCTAAAACGTAAGACGCAAAAGTTATTTTTTCAGCTGAGGGTCTAGCTCAGATACCATTATTACTTGCAGTAAACATGGTCAAAGCAGGGGCCAAGGTACGAATAATCATAGAATTTGATTTAGATTCTAGAATATGACTATGTGTTATTTGGAGTCCTTTGGTTTGCCTTCACCCAAAAGATAGGCCAAGCAGGTGGTGAAAAAATCCTCTATGAGTTATTCACATGCATCACGAGATCACTGTTTATGCTCTGATTATGTATCGCAAACAGCTTTTTTAAAAAGTAACCTTAATACACCAAATAAGACCAGAAAAATGAGCAAAACAAATGCCCACAATTCTGGACTGGCACCTGATTTTGCTCTGCAATGCTTTCTCAATATTCCTAATTTGTCAGTGATTGCAGTAATTGATGTAAAACATAATTGCCAGTGGAAGGAGGATCTTCATGATTAGAAGCGTGAGGGAAGACATTCACATGTGACAAGTTTTCTACTGGAAACAATTCTGAAGCAGTGAATTAAAGTTTTAGTTTCCAAATGCAAGTCCCAGTTGGCTTAATCTACCTATCTTGAGAAAAAACAGTAGCATATGTTTTAGCATGTGTTAACAATCAGCCTTTAAGGACATCCAATATGCTGTCCAATCTTTACAACATGCTAGAGCATGTGCAAACATGCATCTTAATTGGTTTTCTTATCCATTTTAGGTAGATTAAACCAACACAAATATAGTAAGAAAACCCCCTCGGTCACACTTTTATTTTTCTGTGCAACCAGAGCACTGACATTTTGGATGAACAGTGCAAGACCTCCATGCTTTAGCCCCTACTGCATGTAATTTCCAGGTCAGCTTAAGCAACTCTTTACACTTCACAGTAAAGCTGAAGTAGTATGGGTAAAGAAGAACAGATTCAGGCTTTCTGTTAATCTAAACCAGTCAGTTCTTCAGTAGTGTGTTCAACTCCCCTCTTGATCCCATGCTTCTTCATGGAGGAAAATCCCTGCCAATGACAAGAAAACCTGGATTCTTACCGTCATTGTTCACATCTACCTTCTGAAATACCATGTCTGTGAACTCTTCAGGAGACGTGCTGGTGTAGCCATTAATAGCCTGGATAGCCTGAATGCAGAAATGCAGAAAGTTCTTTCAGACTTTTTTCCATCAAGCTGTGAAAACAATACACTGACAACTGCAGTAATTGCAATGCAGCTCTTTAGTTCACCAACATTTTCAAAAAAATCTCTAAATAAATAGCTATTTCAAGTAAATCTTCAGTAATGAGGATTGGAAATTTAATTAACATAACACAGCCTGAAGATTACAGACTAATTTACATATCTCTGAAGGTCTTCTGAAACCATGTGACACCTCTGCTCTGCAATACACTTTAGATTCCACACCAGCATTTTTATCTGGCCCTTGAGAGTTCTGTGTCTTCAGAGAGTGCCCTATGGTCTGTGTGATTTAAATATAGTATAGTTTTTCACAGCTGAAAGCACATGACAAGAAAGCCTAAGTCATTTTCCTATTAAGACATGTTTAATTTAGTAATCACAAATAAAGTCAGACCAGCAGTCCTGGAAGTTGGCAGAATTTACTCATCCTTCAAAGAAATTAAGAAAACCAGAAGTCTCCCCTCTACTTTTTCTGTGCCAAAAGGACCCAATATTTGGAGTAAAGGTATAAATGAATATTTTTTCAAAATTATATCCCATTCACTGGGACACTAATTTTTGCATTATGGTCATCATTTGGGTTAATAAAATAGGAGCCTAAATTTAATAGCCAGTGTCTCAGATGCAACAAGCATGTGTTTACAGAGTTGGATTCAAACTCAAGATCCCACTTAGTAAGTGACTGGGAAAATACGTGCATATATATTTATAAATACACATACATGCATGTTCTGTAATGGGCATACTATAGAATTTGTTTTTCTGCACCTGAATTATCTTGAGATGAACTGTGTTGTGTACGATAATTCACCATATGTGCCCGTTGTTTCTTTCAGTGTTCCTGATACTATATTAGAACTCATTATATTTAAAGAAAGTGTTAAGTTCAGCTGTTCAGCACTGATGTGGAATTCTTGACCATCACTGTCTTTATCTTACTTTACACAAATGAGTTCCAAAAGGCACCAAGAATTTTACAAAAATAGGTGCATAAACTTGTTTGTATTACTAATTCATACTTTAGAAACTTTTGATGTTTTATATGTCTGACCTTGATGCAGTCTTCATAAGAAAGTTGTACCTCTGCCACAGTTAAATTTGTCATAGTGCTAAGAGTAACGCAGTGGTTCCTGAAGTACTTGAATCACTGACTACCACAGAATCACCTTAAATATTAACATAAAATAACTGGGCTGTTAAAAGGCATTGAGAGGGTGTGTGGTTTTCTGGAAGGAGTTTTGATGGTTCATTATGATCTGCTGAGCCAAAGTTTGCATAGCTGTAGGGACAGATGAAGTTTTAATAGGACTTCCGTGATTTAAATTAAAAGTCATATAATTTAAAAAAAGTCATATCATTAAAAGTCAATGGACAACCAGGGGATCAGGCATAGCCAGCATGTGTTTATGAAAGGCAGGTCTTGCCTGACAAACCTGATCTCCTTCTATGACAAAATGACCTGACTATTGGATGAGGGAAGAGCTGTGGATATTGTCTACCTGGATTTTCAAAAAACATTCGACACAGTTCCCCATAGAATTCTCGTAGAAAAACTGGCTGCCCATGGCCTGGATGAGCAAACAGTCTGTTGGATCAAGCACTGGCTGACTGGATGGTCCCAGAGAGTGGTGGTCAATGGAGCTAATTCCAGCTGGCAGCCGGTCACAAGTGTGTTCCTCAGGGCTTGGTGTTGGGACCATTTCTGTTTAACATCTTTATTGATGATCTTGATAAGGACATAGAGTGTATCATCAGTAAGTTTGCAGATGACACCAAGTTAAGCGGGAGTGTCAATCTGCATGAGGATAGGGAGGCACTACAGAGGGACTTGGATAGGTTGGATCGGTGGCCAACGTCAACAGGATGAGCTTCAACAAGGCCAAGTTCCAGGTCCTGCACTTGGGCCACAACAACCCCCTGCATGGCTACAGGCTTGGGGAGGTGTGACTGGAGAGCTGTGTGGAAGAGAAAGATCTGGGGGTTCTAATTGACAAGCAGCTGAACATGAGCCGGCAGTGTGCCCAGGTGGCCAAGAAAGCCAACGGCATCCTGGCTTGTATTAGAAATAGTGTGACCAGCAGAAGTAGGGAGGTGATAGTCCCCCTGTGCTCTGCACTGGTGAGGCCACACCTGGAGTATTGTGTCCAGTTTTGGGCACCTCAATACAAGAGAGATATTGAGGTGCTGGAGCAAGTGCAGAGGAGGGTAACGAAGCTGGTGAAGGGCCTGGAGAACAAATCCTATGAGGAGAGATTGAGGGAGCTGGGACTGTTCAGTTTGAGGAAGAGAAGGCTGAGGGGAGACCTCATCACTCTCTACAGCTACCTGAAAGGACATTGTAGAGAGGTTGGTGCTGGTCTCTTCTCACAGGTGATTAGTGACAGAACAAGGGGGAATGGCTTTGAACTCCAACAGGGGAGGTTCAGACTGGACATTAGGAAAAAATGTTTCACAGAAAGAGTGGTCAGACAGTGGAATAGGCTGCCCAGGGAGGGGGTGGAGTCACCATCCCTGGATGTGTTTAAGGGTCGTTTAGATGAGAAGTTGGGGGATATGGTGTAGGGGAGAACTTTGCAGAGTAGCGCTGATGGTTGGACTCGATGATCCAAAGGGTCTTTTCCAACCTGAATGATTCTGTGATTCTGTGATTCTGTAAATTAATGTCTCAGTTATGATGTATCTTTTTGGACAAGACCTTGTTTACTGATGCTTAGTATAAGCAGGGCCCCTAATAGCTGTGAGCCTGTATTTTTATTTTTGTTTAGAGCCCAGCAATTTTAATATAGACTAGGTCAAATTACTTATGTGGGTTTGAGTTAAAGCTCTTGTACTCCAAAAGAGAAGAAAACACATGGAGGTTTAAACTGGTTTTAAAACCAGTTAAGTTGAAAAAGAAATCTTTACATTAAAAGGATTTTAATTCTCTGTTCAGATAAAGCCCAAGAGAAAACACAGTCACCTGGGTGAAAAATGATGGAGAATATCTGCAAAAGAAAGATGTCATTAGTCTTAAATGAGAGAAATCTGGGAGATGCAGCCTCTCCTTCTACCTGTAGAAAGCTGCTCTTTAGAAGGTGATGCATCTTCTTTATTGGTTTGACCCTGTGACTCCATCTGGTACCAGTTCCTTTTAATTTGGGCAGCAGCTCTTGAAAGTCTCTAACAGTTACTAGCCAGGCACCAGCAGTAATACAGAATCCAGGAAAAGTGTATTCCTTGTTTATTATGGCATTAAATCCCTGCTTAGATTTTATGCTCCCTGCAGCAAAATCTTAATCTGTAGCGAGTCCTGTACATTTAGGGAGCAGTGTTAAGTCATTCATATTTGCAAAGAAACTTATAATGCCTGAGTGCAAAATATTATTTCACTAGAGCAAGTTGAAAAATACAGAAGTCATTTTAAAGAAAGAATTGTACTGCTTTGGCTTTATGGGTTTGAAATGGACCCATTTTCTGCAAAATTTTCTACAATATTTGTATCCAAATGTCACTGCATGATTTAATGGTAAAATTAAATTTTCCCACTTTAATTTTAAAATAGGGGTAATGGCATTTGTAGTAAACAAAGCTGAAAGCCTTTAAAAAAATTAAAATATTGGAATATTTTGATGACATCTAGATTGTTTCTTGCAGCAAGTTCAGTTTGAGAAGCCAGTTTTCCACAATAGACTGGCACAAACACTTGTAACCAGCTGGTTTATTCATTATGTTGCTTCAGTTCTACCCTGCCTTATAGTGTAGTTTATCACAATAATGTCTCTACTGTTTCTACAGTTCTTCACTTTCAGTAAAGCATTATATCTGTAGAACTATGGTTAAAGTAAAATACTACTTAGTTATGTTTACTTCAATAAGCAAGAAACTAATGGCAGGAGTGTCACTAGCCAGAACAATTCTGGTTTTACAACTGTAAAACATTAGGTAAAGTACAGACAATCCATTTACAACACATGATGAACCGCTGTTTCAGGGGCAATGCACTATGTCAGATTCTCTTGCTGTTGGTCATAACTTGCTTACCGTGAATATGTTTAATAGTTCTTTTTTGTCAATACATCCGTTTCCATCAGCATCGTATAGCTTAAAATACCATTTCAATTTTTGGTCAATTTTCCCTCGTATAACCAAGTTTATTGCAGCTATGAACTCCAAGAAGTCTATAAATCCATCCTAAGAGAGAGAGAGAGAAAAAAAACTCTTTAACAATGTTGATTTTCTGTTCATTCTGGCGATTTCACGGAAACAGGTCATCGAATTCACTGTAATACACAATGATTTATAAAGCACCTTAACATAGAAATCTCCTGTGGTGTTTAAAAAGGATGCACTCATCTGAAAGCACTATAGGAAAGGGCGTTAGCACAGACAGTTTTGTTCTCTCCTGAAAGCTGTAGGCAGTGGGGGGCAAATCTCTTCTGAGCAATTGTTACTGACATTTTTTGAGAAGAGAAACAGTTTTGTGGTAGACTTCCACATGCAAAAAAGGGGAGTCTGGGATATCTGCTTTGGTACTAATGAGATGTCGACAGTGGAATCGCTTATATTCATGTGGGTACTGCAGAACTACGGGTGATTTCCAGTGCAGTAGAGCTGTTCCAGGCATTCTTCATCTGAGAGATCATGTAGTAAGTGTTGTACATGGTAACCAGTGACCTGGCATGAACTCCAGCTACTGTAGTTTGTCTGTATAAACATCAGGTCTCTCTGACTAATACATTTTGCATGGGATATAAAGCCTTCAAGTCATTAACTAGTTTCTAAATAGTGAGGATTGAGGGATATTCATAGGGAAAGAGCATTTCAGATCGATTTAATTCCATATTTTCTGCTTCCTTCTCTGAAGCTGTTGATGGAAACCTGTCAAGGACAGGCCTTCATGGTCAGGTGGTCTAAGCACTGTGACAGTTCCTCTGTTTCTGTAAAAAATGTGGTGAGGATGGAAGAAACAGTTGCTGAATTTGGAGTGTACTTGCTCCAACTGTTTCTCATGTGCATATAGAAAGAATTAACAGCTGGGAAGTTTAATCTTGTGATCTTTACGTTGGTCAGAATCCAATTGCTTGGAAAACCTTGGAAATGCTGTCATCAGTTTCAGATGGCCTGTGATTTCAGAAGAGAAGGTTGTATGAGTATCCAGTAGGTATAGCATGTTACTTATTTTTATTGTCATATGTCAACACACATCTTTCCAGTTGGTTTTTGCAATCAGCAGGCATGAATCTGTCCTTGAGACTGTACTAGACTAAAGGAAAAGAAGTCTTGTAAAGGTACGGTGCGACTCATTGCCATATTTGTGGTGCTTGTTTTGATTTCTGTGCAAGGCTGTTCGGCAGAGACCTGAGAGGTAAATCCAATGTTTCAAACACACTGAATTCAGTGTACTTGTAGAAACGGTGCATGCATAACTTGTGCAGACTGACCATTGCTTCACAGACTCTGTGCAGGTTCTGTTGGGGTTTCTGGACTTACTCTAGTTGCAATCACAGCAAATGCAGCAAAGGCAAAGACACTATTCAACCACTGTTTAGGATTAAATGAAGTTTGGCAGTAACTACATGTAGTTTTCAAAGCAGATTAGGTCCAGGATTAAAAGCAGATGCATTACAAAGAAAAGATACATCATGTACCACAAACTTTATGCTTCTTTTTGGCACACCAACTTGAATTTCCATTTTGCAAGTATTATTTCAAGAAGTGTCTCATCAGGAGTCTTTCTGGAGGGCAGAATTTATTTTGCTGATTACATTTCCATTATCTGATTTGATAGATCTGTTAAGAATGTGGTTAGATGCATTTCACATTGCTGCTTTTTTATTGCATTTCATACTACTTACTGAAACTACAGATTAATTTTAGACTTGCTGGATGTCCGTGACCAGATTAATTTTCTTCTCTCTCCCTTAGATTTCACTTTGGATTTTGGAAAATAGTATTTTGCTTGCTTTGTTGCTATGCCTTGGTGTCAGTGTTGTTGCTCTGACAAAATATCAGAAGTTTGGACAACATAATAATCATCCTAATGTGTCTGGGTATGTAATTCTGATCTGGTGGATCGTTTGACCTGTCCCACGCAGGAAGGCACTGAAGGCCAAGGTCAGAAATGTCCCACCTCTGAAAAACAGCTGAGAGAAACTGTAGTTGCTAGGAAAGGCCCATCCCCGTTCTGGAGAGATGCAAAGATCACTGGTGACACGTTAACCTCAGCAGCCAGTGCATGAGGAATAAACATACTTAGAAGGCAGATGTGATTATCTCCGTGATGTGGAACCAGAAGCATTGCACAGAAACATTGATGAGAAATGTACTCATTTTCCTTCCTACATCAAAACATACATTGTAGGTAGAAAAGAAAACATTGATGTGATGCAGAAGGCTATGGTGATCTTGTTACATATATACAGAGCTTTCCCAGAGAAAGAGAAATACTGTGCTTTTTACAGTAGCATCCAAGAGCCTCAGAATAGTACATTAAATAATGAAAAAAATCTTAACAGTAATCTATGTACATCATCCTGTGGTTTTGTGAGTACAACAAATAATACAATAAAAGTGTTATGATGTTATTAAAAGAATACTGCTGTGCTGATTTATCTATCTGCTGCTCTATAACCATTCACAATACAAGTATCTAGGTAGGTCCTTACGCATTTCCAGGCTCTGGAAAACTTCACTCTGTGTAGCGTGCACAGTAAAGTGTCTGATACTTATGAGGATGTCAGTAATTCACAAGCAAAGGGCTACCGTAAAAATAATAAATAATAATAAAATAAAATTATAAAAAGACCCCCAACAACATAATAAGCAGACCTGATTACCAGTGGTGGAAGATATAAATAATGTACTTCTGGTGCTTTACTCTGTTATTCCAAAGGGGAAATTTCTAATATTTTTATTAAATGGACTTAATGCTGGTGAAGCCTGCTTATTTGGCAGCTTAGGGTACTGGACAGATTTGGATGACAAATGCATTTCTTGTGTGTGAAGGCTTATTTTCCGTGTCTGTACGGCACTGTCCCTGCCTTCCTTGGCTACAGTACATTACACTGGGAAACCATGGGCATCTGGAGGGCCAGTGAAGTCCTGCACCCTTCCTTGCTGGAATGGGCAGAGCCAGCTGGGGTAAGCTCACAGGATACCCGCTCTGGGTATGGTGTGAAATAGTAGGGCAGAAATCTCCTAATGTGGTTCTGAGGAGTGGGCCAGAGAGACACCAAAAAAATGGGTTCAAAACTTCTTTTACATGCCTCAAAGTCTTCTGGACTTTCTGCTTAAGATAGTAGACTTAATAAAAATATATACTTTTTTTTCAGTCTCTTAACTGCTTGACCAGATGAACTAGAAGCTTAAGGACACATTATGGTTGTACATGTGTTTGTGCCCTTTGATGCTGTGTTTTTGTAGCTTGTTTTGCTTTCACTGATGAGTGATTCTTTAAGTCACTCGGAACTGTTTGATTCACAAAACAAAGACAAAAGAAGGGTCCAAAACTGGAAGGAGAATTTACTGATGATGTAAAATTGGTCATCACAACCCTGAGGGCATCACCAGTCCTGGCTGCCCCTGCCCAGGGCCCAGGCCCCATTTCAGTTGTTCATTAGTTACTGAATCTCCTGAGGAGAAAGCAATTTAATTTTATCTTTTTATGAGATGTTTTTGCTTCAGAATGTCAGCCTATGTGCAGTTGCTGGAGGCTGCTCACTTTTGTTCAGTGAGTATGGGGATGTGTGTCCTGTGGGGGCAAAGGCGGGCAGTGGGGGACCATAGAGTTACACAACAGCAATTAATACCCCAGCCCCGGAGCTGTAGGAGGGCATTATCCTTTGGTTCCCAGAATAGCGTTGCTAATCTTCACAGATCCTTAAAAAACTCTCACAGCTTCAAACTATTTGAATACAGATTAAAAATAATTGACTTGTCCGCTATGAATACGCAGCTGATCTTAAACAGCACGGTAGTTCAAGGTTGGGCCGCAATGATCTGAAGTTGGCCTTTTGGCTGGCTGCCTAGCTCTTACCTGAGAGTGATTTTCTAGCAGCGTTGATGCAGTGCTACTGGGATTGCCATCCATCTCCTGCCACACACCATGGCTATGCATGTGGGAAGGGACAGTTTCCATCCCTGCAAAACCCTACAATGAGTGAACTCATTGTCTTTGAACACTAAGGACTCTACTAAGAGTCTACACACAATAAGCAGTGTCTTGTTTACAACATTTGCTCCTGAAAAATCTCTAAACTCAACCTGACACCAGGAGAATAGCTCAACAGGCTTTATCAGGATTAACAAGTGTGCAAATACAGATGGTCTAGGTATTTCGAACCTTCCCTCCCACCCCCTGTCTTTCAGTATACTACTTAAACCTCATAAGGCAGAGGGAGGAGGCACAGGTTAAGCAGCAGATTACAACAGCTCAGAATAATTGTGAAATTTATAGCTAATTGTATGTGCTTCTCTTTCTCTCTAGAACCCATTTCAAATATAGTGATGCTTTCTCTGCCCTCAGAAACCTAAAGGAGGATTGTTTTCACTCCATTTCATCTTCCCCCATTTCCTTACTTTCTTTTTGCTTCTGAAGGCATTCATCTGTTCCTCAAAGGTTACATATGCATTACTGAAGAAATAACAGAGCTACTTATGACTCTATTACTTTGACACATGCCTAAGGTCTGATATTAGAGTTTGGGGCTTGGAGAGAGCTACAGATCCCCCACAGGCTATGGCCAGAATCACCGGTTTCCTGAGTAGATAAAGCTGGCAATTGTCATGGAGTGGGAGGAGACTCTTGGCAAGGAAAGGCTATTAGATAAGGATGAAGAACAAAGCAGAGAATTAGGAGCTGTAGATCCTTAAGTGGTTTTGTGATAGTTGAATACCCACTGTTATATAAAGAGAGGAGGCTGTATTGACCAGACCGTTACACAAGGTTCTGCTTTGTCCAGACGAAGTGGACCTGTGGTATTTGGGGACTTAGAAAATACCAGGACGTTTGTGTTAGAGGAGTTGGAAACGCAGAGCCAGCTATGTGTCTTGGCTCTCAGGCTTGTAGGCTACCCTGGTGAAATCCAAAATGTTAAGATGGCAATTTTATTTCTTTAAAATTAACAACTACTCCCCAACTCTTTGCCATCACTCACAACTTTCTTTCAAGGTTACTGGAGAAGCCAGGAGACAGGGAAATCACCAAGGCATCGGGCTGTGTCCGGCGCTCAGCCTGCAGCACGGCACAGCAGTGTCCAGGAGGGCTGTATCGAAGGAAGGCATGTACTCAAGGACCTAACGCTCTGCCAGCTTCTCCTGGATGGTGGGGTTCAGCTTTCTGCATGCCTAATTTTGAGCCTCTGCCTGTGCTTTTAGAAGCATCTTCCCCAACAGAACAAAGCAGTGGGCAAGAGAGAAAACTGAAAAATGCAGCCATGACCACATAATACATTTTCCAGCAAATTTCTTGCTGACAATTGAAGCAAATTTTTCTTGTTTGACACACCCAAGAATGTGGCAGGGCAAACCTCCAGGAAAAGCACTTTGAAGATATATGTGTCTTCTAGTGACAAAGATGCTCTATTTGGCAGTTTATCTTGGGTGCTCCTAGATAATATTTTTAGGAATTAATGTCTCAAGGGATGTATGCAAGAAGGCTCATAAAAGTTAAACACATATGCTATAAGTCCCTAATCTACTTGGTATTATGTGGTTAAGGACTTCAGGGAGGAAAAAGTTAATACTCTACCTTCTTTACCTAATAACATTTTTTATTGCTGTAAAAAATGGGAGATTATAGATCATGTTTTGTCACAAGAAAGCAGCTACCAATTTAGTGTCATTACATGAGTTTGCAGCCAAGTTAGTTAAAACAGATCACCCAATTTCTGCTGCATTTTTTTTTCAGTTATTATTTCCAAATCATGGTTTACCAGCACTGTCACCAGCAAATGTGTGATTCATGATTGCATATTTTTGAATGTTTCAAAGCAAGACTTAAACAATCTCAAGGGGAAAAAGGAAATGTAAACCTGGAGTAGCTCTAACTTCTCTATTAGTAATTAATAAGGAAATAAATAGAAAAAAAAGACAGTTGCACTTTTAAAAAATACTTGATAAACAAAAGAAGCAAATTCCTGAACTGTTTCTCATTAAAATTACTTTCTCCTTTATCTACGTCATAATTTAACAAGTAGTATTTAAAAGTAATTATGATTAATCGTACAGTTAACCTTCATTGCCTATTCACATAATGCGACAAAATTACAGTGTTAGCTGGTAATGGTAGTAATATGCTCCAAGTGCTTTTTAAGCTCAGTGAAAGCTGCAGAGTACATGCTAATTTGTTTACACTTAAATGAAAATTTCAAAGAAACCCTGCACATGTTGTTAGAAAAGTGTAATTGCTTCAGTTTGATGTGTAATTTTGGTCACTGAGTCACTGCAGAGTAAACAACTCTAAACCCTTTCTTTTGTTTTAAAAAGAGTCAGGCAGTGTAAGAACTCAGGTAACACAACTCAATGGGAGACTGTGTAGATGATGAAGATTATTTTTAAATAAAACTGAACTTCATCATTCTTTCATATTCCTCCCTTTCTATACTGACTCACATTGAGTTTTGCTACATTTGCTTCTGCAGAACATTCATTAAAAATGTATGTGACACAAATTTAATCTGTGTTAAAGAAAACAACAAGGAAAAAATGTTAAGCTAAAGAATCACTTGAGCAAACCTCCAAGTGCTTGATTTTTATTGTCAGTACTTTTTGCCACTGATTTCTCTGTATCCAGTGCAGTGATTTATTTTCTCTATGTCTCTTGTGCAACGTCGTTGGCAGTACAGCTTCATACAGGACCCATGGGCTGGGCTATCTTAACCTGTGTGTCTCGGGTGCTGGGCCCTGGTGTGGAAGGGGGCTGCTGCCAGCCAGCTGCCAAAGCCTTGGTGGAGGTGGTACATCTGGCCTTGCACCATGCACAAACCGTGCCTTCGACCCGACTGTGATCTACAGCGTGATGGACCTACTGCCCAAGCACAGCAGATCTCTACTGCAAACACAATGAGCCTGGACATGCTGTGCACAGATCCAAGGAAGGGGCTCTTCAGTGAGGGGGGAGACTCCGTGGTGTGCACTGTGAGTACCCCTGCCCCATCGTGTAGCTTAATCCAATCTAGCTAAGCGTCAAGGCTGCAATTCAAGGAACATTCAACTGAAATATTACTTAATAGCACTTGCCTACGTGAATATTTTGAAATTTTGTTTTTAAAGAGAAAATTTCTTGGACGTTCAGATTATTGTTTTTGAAATGCAAACAAAAGCCGCTGAATTCTGCAATGCTGTAATAGAAATCTGAGACAGATCTCACTTTATTATCCCATGTAGAGAATCGAGCTTTCCACGCTTGATGGTGCTGTGCCACTACTGAGGAATTACCTCTGGTCCAAAACTTTTAGATCATAACTCATACCATCAAATCCTATAGTCAAGAATTCAACTGTACTGACATTAAGCAAGTGATGATTTTAATGATAATGCTAATGTAGGCTTTTAGCTGGTAATGACACATGATTATAGCATGTTAGTACTATCACAGCAGTAAGTCCTTTGCCAAACCACTAGAAAATAAAATTAAGATTGTGAAATTGCACCAGTAATTGTGGGAAGTCTTTACAAAGTAATAGATTCCTTTTTGGAATCAATATATAAAATTGGATGTAAAAAAATTCTGGAGGTAGTTAAGAAGTAGAACAAAGACATTCTTTAAGACAGTCTATAATTAAATGGAGTAGTGTTTCATGGAATCAGGTGAAATATTCATAGAACATTGTTTCTATTCCATAGAATTTTTTATAAGAGTACAGTATCTTTCAAAGGCACTTAAGCGTGCTGACAACAATGATGTAACTATGAACACAGCAAAGCATAATTTAACCTTCTCATTATTTACAGTAATCAGGCTAGTTATTTTACATTTGAGATAATTTTATGCAACATTACTCCAGATTAAGGAGAAACAAATGGTTTGGCTTTGTTCTTTTTGTTGCTTTTCTTGGATTGTGTCCACAATTAATGGGGAAAGCGTTTGTACATGTACATGTCAACTCTAAAAAGCCCAAATATTTCAGGAAGTAAGAGCTGTAGGTTTTTGTTAGTTCTGACAGAAGAATTCTTTCTGGCTAAGAGATATCTAGATTCTTATTTTATTCTAGCCCTTGGCTTAGAAGCTGATTAATTTTTTGACACACAGGCTTTTATTGCTGACTCTACAATATGATAGCTTTAACTGTCATGAAAATAAAGTAAATTTTCTAAATATTTCTTGTAGTGGAGACTAATTAGAGGCAATTGTGAGATTGAAAGAGGGTTCAATACCAGAAAAATCAAGAGTTAGACTTCTATGAGCAAAGTGGTAGTGCTATCCACATGTGTTGGGCCAGCACATGAACCATGGAAAAGGACTAGCATAAAACATAACATGTCTTTCCAACCATAATACCAGTTTATATAGCTCTAGGCCCCATAGTGTAGTATGTAATGCAGATGTTGCTGCTGCAACCTTACTGCCTGGGTTAAGCTAGCTGGTTAGAGTAAGCTAAGAAAAGTGTACTTGTCCAGAGAGTCAATTCAGCTTGGAGACATCCCTAAAATTATGTGTGCAGCTGAACTTATGTTTGCACAACTACTTGAAGACTTAGGATACACAAGAGGAAAGTTGTTCAGGAAAGTTTGGGAAAATATTTCCTTAATTATCACCCTCTCTTACCCTGCTTTGGATAACTATTAACTATTAACTGTGTCTAAATTGGAGAGACATGGATTTGATGGATGGACCACTTGGTGAATAAGGAATTGGCTGGATGGTCACACTCGAAATGTTGCGGTCAACGGCTCAATGTCCAAGTGGAGAGCAGTGAGGAGTACTGTTCCTCGGGGGTCGGTGTTGGGGCCAGTGCTGTTTAACATCTTTGTTGGCAACATGGACAGTAGGACTGAATGCACCCTCAGCAGTTTACTGATGACACCAAGACGTGTGGTGCAGTCAACACGGAGGGAAGGGATGTCACCCAGAGGGACCTGGCCAGGCTGGAGAGGTGGGACTGTGCAAACCTCATGGAGTTCAACAAGGCCAAGTGCAAGGTCCTGCACATGGGTCAGTGCAATCCCACGCACAAATACAGGCTGGGTGAGGAGTGGATTGAGAGCAGCCCTGAGGAGAAGGACTTGGGGGTATTGGTGGATGGAAAATGGACTATGAGCCAGCAATGTGCTCTCACAGCCCAGAAAGCGAACTGTATCCTGGGTTGCACCAAGAGAAGTGTGGCCAGCAGGTCAAGGGAGGGGATTCTGTCCCTCTACTCCGCTCTCGTAACACCCCACCTGGAGTGTTGTGTCCAGCTCTGGGCCCCCAATGTAAGAAGGTCATGGACCTGCTCAAGCAGGTCCAGAGGAGGCCATGAAGATGATCAGGGGGGCTGGAGGACCTCATCTATGAGGACAGACTGAGAGAGTTGGGGTTGTTCAGCCCAGAGAAGGCTCTGGGGAGACCTTATAGTGGCCTTTCAGTACCTAAAGGGGGCCTGCAGGAAAGGTGGGGAGGGACCCTTTATCAAGGAGTGTAGGGATAGGACAAGGGGTAACAATTTTAAAATGAAAAAGAGTAGATTTAGATTAGAGATAAGGAAGAAATTCTTTCCTGTGAGGGTGGTGAGACACTGGCACAGGTTGCCCAGAGAAGCTGTGGCTGCCCCCTCCCTGGCAGTGTTCAAGGCCAGGTTGGACGGGGCTTTGAGCAACCTGGTCTAGTGGAAGGTGTCCCTGCCCATGGCAGGGGGGTTGGAACTAGATGGTCTTTAAGGTCCCTTTCAACCCAAACCATTCTATGGTTCTATGATTGCACCCAATTCTATTGTGTCAACTTTGGTAATGCCTGCAAACGTGTAAGGATGCAGCAAACAGTGTAGTCAGCTCCGTAGGCAGCCTGGCAATTCATATCACAGCAGCTATTCCTGGTCCTGAGGACATATCAGAGCAAGACAATCTGAGAAAGGAAGCCCAACTGAAGATCACATTTTCCAGCAAAGGAGAGTTAGCAAAGATGCCCCGAGCCATTATAATTAATCCCACAAGAAGTGGAAACATTCAATATTTACGTTCCAGGTAATGTTTGAAATATTGCTCACTAGGAGTAATTTTATTCCATCTTTTAAGAGCTCTTCATGCCTTCAATAAGAATGTGGAAGGCAGCTATCACATAGCGCTAAGTAACCGTTGCATAGTTGAGCCATGTCAATCTTTAACAAAATAATGTCTTCAGTAGAATCTCTAGCACTAATTGCCTCATATATATGTAAATAATATTTCTCTGTCCCTCAATTCTTAAGAAGGGAGAGAAAGTTGAGGTAGAAAACAACTGAAAGTCAAATGAAGAATGAGTTACTTTAATCATCAAAACATCTCTGAAAAATATTACATCTTTCTGTGAACATTTGCATGTTTTTCTTGGAGTGTGAGGTGCCAACCACTGCTTTCAAAGAGAATTTCATGGCCAAATGATTCGCATTTTGTATTACTACAATACCTGAGAAGATATACTTGGCTAATCCCATTCATGTCCCTATAACCAGAGAGGATAACATCTATATATAGCCAGAACACAGAATCAGATGATGAAAAGTCTACCTAAAAATTGTAACTATAAAGACACAGCAGGATAGTGGGGAAGGAGCTAGGGTGAGGAAAAAAGGAATGGTGGTCTGCCTCCCAACAGTTGTCAGCATTGTGCAAAGTATGAGTGAAGGGAAACTCTCATTCTTCAAGGGAAAAAAAAAAAAAGAAGTTACAGTTTGAGATTTAGTTTACATTGCTGTGTAGTCATTGCAACACTCAACAAAGTTCTATTGAAGTAACACATTTTTGCATTTCTTATTATCTGTTCTACATTGAACATCCTGTTTTAACTTTCTTCTTTAGATTTTAAAATGGATTCCTTTTAAAATCTTTTTTATAGTTCTAATCTGCATAATGATGTCAGATGAACTCTAGTTTATCACAGAACTACTTTAAATTTTAAATGAAAAAGCACAAACTAGAAAGACGATTAAAGATTGACGGTGGCTCCTTATCTAAAGATTTCTTAAACTCTTTGCTGTGGAGTGTCCATTTTTCTACATCTACCAGCTTTATCTCTGCATAAGAAGTGTAGCAGAAAATACTGTTCACTGTTGAGGACTATCCAATGCTTTATAAAATGTTAACAGAAAATCCTTGAACTTGCATAATTTTCCTTTGGTGCCACATAATTTTCTTTTCTTTTCACAGTATATCCTATCTTTTAAAATACGATTTTCTTACAAAGCAACAGACACTTATTCCTGTAGCTAGTTTCAATTAATGCCCAAATAAGCAATAAGGGAACTACAATAGCAACATCCCATTTTCGGTGCATTGCTTCACACGTTAAATGTCTAGACAAACTTTGTCCTTCACAGGTCATAAGAACCCAATCAATCAATCCTTACAGTGTTCAGTTTTTATTTGTAGTGGTGGCAAAACCTATCTGTAAGCCAGTGGAAGTGGATGACAATGATCTGGGTTTCTGATTTAAAGAAAGAAGATTTTTTAAAATAAGTGTTAAATAGCAGTGCTGACTATAGAATGTTTCCTTAGTTCTGTTTACGAGCAAGGAACACTTCCAATATATTATGGAGACAGCAGACATTATTTTTCTAGATATGCACTCTCCTTCAAAATTGATTTAAGCTCATTTTGAAGAATATAATCTCTCTGAAATATGATACATATTCTCACAGAAAACCAAATATACATCAGTATACTTGGCAACTACTGAAGTATTTTAGATAAACATAACAGTTTCCTCTCTAAAATTTGTCAGTAGGCTGCATGAACTAGGTCTGCATGACAGTTATGTGTGGACTGAAATGCAGAGGGAATAAAAAAGGAGAAATTCAGCTTACTTGTATGTGGTTGCAGCTTTTTCATTTTGTATTACAAATAGCTTAAGGGTGAAGAAGACTGAGTCAATTTTTCCCTAAAATGACCCAATAAATGGAATCTTAAAAAATGAACTCTGTTGCACTTGTATTTTAATAAAAACATTATTGTTGAAGGTTTTCATTGGAAAGCTGTGGCAAAAGATAAACCCACCATTTATTATACTTGCAATGCCATTGTATAAATAATTCTTGCAAGTATTAATGTATGAGTCATGAATAAAATGTTTGCTTAAATGCTACCTCCTGCACTCCTCGTGATAATCTCAAGGAAAGTTAACTTTGCAATTACAGTTCTGAATGTTCAGCATCTTTATTTTTCACTGGAGCTAGGAATGATGAAAAACAACTTTCAAACTTCACTAGCATATTTATTTATTTGTTTGTTTATTTTAATTATTAACAAAGCATCCCATAGAGGTCAAGGAAAGGATGAAAGTCTTGACATAGAACCCCTGTTTTTAAGAAACATGGAAAAATTAAAGACATCTGCATACTTGGTGTAAAAGGTCATTTAATTATGAAACAGCTGGTGGTCTGCACAAGAGACACACCAGAAATGGTTAGCATTTATTTAGTATGTTCCTGAGAATAAGGCTTTTAGGACGTAGCCTATGTCACTAATCTCCAGTATAAACAGTCACTGACTAGAAACAGCTTTTATATATTGAACTCTGTGGAGGCAGAGGCGTGAATACCTGTACAGTACTATGCTCTGCCATGTATAAACATGCCAGATAACGGAGTCCAAGAAGCCATACAGCCACAGTAGCATTGCCTCTTTGGTTAGTGCTTACTCTGAGCTTACATGGTCTGCCTGCTGCCAAGACCTGAGGGAACCTCAATCTCTACAGGACATTGAATTGTGCTGTGAAGATGTACCCCTCGCTGTTGTACATCCACTGGCCACAGTCATTTCCATGAGTGGGGACTGAACTCCTCCAACCGAAGGAAATGCAGGGGTTTGGCTTGAAACTGAACTCCTGTTGGTATTTGTATGGATGACTTGAGCGAAACAAGCTTCGACTGGGCTTTCAGTCTATCACAAATTGTCAAAAAACCTGCCACGCTGCCATAATTCCTCTTAACTGTTTCCAGTTTGCTGGCAAGTTGTTTTTTTAAAATGGAAATCCTAAGTCGGAGAAGGATGTCTGTAACAAACTTCAGCTGGAAGCAGCAAGGCTAACAAGGAGGTGAAATGCAATTTGCAGCTGTAATTATTGCTCCCTGCCCCAAGTCCCATTGGCATCCTATGAGGTTAATATTCCACACTGGCTTTACATGGTAGAGGTTTTAAACTGGGCATATGTGGAACACAGAGAAGAAAGTCTATGCACCTTTTAAGAGTGTTTTGTCATCTTATAGACAGAGTACCTCCAAGCATGGATGACCCCAAGTTAACTCAAGGAGCATTAGGCTGCTGTAATTGGAATTCTAGATTGATCTCAGGCCTAACACTTTAGCACAGCTTTCTGAGCAGATTTGTGAGAAAACAGAAGCCTACATGGGAAAAATACATTTAATGATGAGACTAGAAGTCCTTAATAAATAACTTAAATTTTCCAGAATGTATTTCTTTAGATATAGATAAACTGTAAGCTAGTCCCCAAACTATATGCTTTTATATATAAGCTTCAGCAATAGAAGTCATAACAATTTTAAACTGTAAAAGCCCCACTATTAAACCATGATATTTTCTGGCCACAAAAAGTTAGATAAGGAAAAAAACAGGTCATATATCTATAAGAGTCAGCTGGGGGAAGCATGGGAGAAGGTTTAAGTTTGCTAGCTGTCTAGCTAAATAGCACTTCTATATAAAGGGTACTATTAAGAGAAAGGAAATAATTTCTATCAAAAAGTTTTGTATACTTCACCACTCACTCAGATTTATTAGAAAGCAAAAACCAGACAAAAAGAAGTTGCTATGGTACTGAGGGAAACTGAATGTAAGCAAAAACTCAAATGACCAAATTCTTTCTGAATTCATGCATTATGCACACAACCACTTGCATCCATTAACTTCTGTGGCTTGGAGAGGAAAGATTATCATCTGTGTAATATTGCACAGTGCCTAAATGTTCTACATAAAGTCCTGGAAGGATAATGACCCCATATTTGTACACTCATAGCTGCCATTTCAGAGCCCACAGTGTGATGCTCCCAGTCAGTCATCCACAGGGTACTCTTCGTGCATCGGTACTTAACTGAAAGCACTTTCCAGGATCAAAGCCTACATTTCTGCTAAAAACCCCGGGGAGGAGAAAAAGCTGTAGAAAGGTTATAGGACAAAAAGTGGACATATGGAATAAGGAGATTCTCTTATTTTACTTCATCAATAACATAAAACATTCCTTTCTTCTGCCCTGAGAGCCTGGTCTGTTGTCACTTTATTCCCAATTTAACCCCATAAAAAGCATCGCAGCCATGTACTTGAAAAATGTTTGATTGATGCTTGTTATTTCTAAAAGTAAACCTTAAAAATAGTTGTCATTAGTCTTGGTAATAAAGGAAAAATCATAATTAATCTTATGAAAACACAGTGCTGTTAACAATGTTAGAAAAAGAAACAAAGGCTGTATGGTAACAGAAATTCAGTTATGCTGAATAGAGATTAAAATACAACAAATCTGTAAAGCTCTGTTGAAAGTTGTCATGGGCTCAGGATATAAATCTTACGTCTTAAATTGTTTCTTTCCATTTTTAGTCTGAATAAAAATCTCTGCTGGTCTCAAATATGCCAGATTTAGTTTTGTTTGCCTGACAACCTTCCCTAGCAAGGCTGATCCTCTCAATACCTTACATGCCTTTACAAATGCTCACAGGCTAGTGATCAGCATAGATTTCTGAGCTTTGCTGCACTCTAGCTTGGTTCCCAGCTGTTGTATTGTTTAATACCCATTCCTCTACCTTGTTTTTTCTGTTGTTTTTTGTTCCTCATTTTTCTTTTAGCTTGGAAGCTAATCTACAGGTTGGGATCTCCTCGCTGTAACCTTATCTCAACCCCACATTACAGAGAGAGCTGACATTTTCAGCAAACCTAGGTACGAAACACCTGAAAAAAAAAAGGATATCTATAGGGACAAGGATCTATGTGGTCAAGGATCACAATCTCTGTCAATGGTCATGCATGTGATAGTTTGGAAAAGTCCTTAGCTGTGAAGGCTGGCAAATGCATAGATTTGCTCTACTTGAGTGGCCCAGTCCTTGTTTGGCAGATGGTGAGGTGCTGGTGCTGGACACACGTGGCCCTCTCTGGTGGAGGGACCACTGTTCCAACCTGCCCAGTTTGCTGTAATCAAGCAGGCCTGTCCTTGTTGGTCTGCTGTCTGTGACCCCGAGCATTACAAAATAGAGACATGGGAGAAAACAGTAGGGAGAAATGCTTTCTCTTGTGTTGACTATACAGCCAAGGATGTGTTCCTGAAAGGTGTGATGGTTAGAAATATGATGGGTGATGAAACAATATTTGTGTGAGACTGAATTCCTGGTCATTACCCTGTTTTTCCATCCTTTAGCCTTGATTGATCTTGGTTCATCTGAGGAAGATGAGGATAAAGACAATGATAAGGTAAAGTTCAGAAAGATGCAGCAAGAAAGTTCCTGGTAGAAGAGAGAGTTCAGTCAAACAGATGAAGCAGCTGAGATCTTTCAGGATGGTGATCCTGTAAGCCATGCTGAAAAGACAGCATGTTCTCCAGCTGACAATCCTGGTGCAGCTCCTCCTGCCTCTCTGTCCTTCATGTTATACATACTGTCCCTCTATGTTTAAAACATTTGTATTAAGTCCCCCCTAAAGCATCTGCCCTCTACTTCTTACAGGAAAAGTTGCTTTACTACCTGGCAACTTGACTGCTTCATATATGAGAGTGATGACAGCCTGCAGAGCAGGGTGACACAACTCTGCAACACCAGATAGGGAAACAACAATTAGCAGAGGATTCTCATTTTGTTTTGAGTGTGTTTGGCTACTGCCACAGCAACTAGAAGTGATCAAATGCTCTTTCTGAAACCTGCTTTTATTCTACTCTCCTCACTTTTACATTAATTCAGAATCCGAAGGGCTCAGAAATCTGAGGGTTTCACAATTCTGCAGAGCTTGAGCTGGCAGGCAGTGTCCTGGGACACTCCAGCATTGCACTGAGCGGAGGGCTGGAGGTGGCCAGCTCCAGGACCTTATGAGCACATCCAGCACTCAAGACAGACCTAGAAAACAGCCCACACTTGTCTGCCACTCTGTCAGTTGCTAGATCCCCTGATGTCTTCTGCCCTCTCCCTCCACAACCACATGGTCTTAGGTCTTCTAGTAAAAGGTGCTACACACAACTACCAGATGACCATGGCTTTGGCCTTGTCTGTACACCTAAGGAAAAGATATATTGTCTGTCAGGGAGCCAGCTACATCACAGAGAGCTGACTGCAATCACAAGCAGTTATTGCAGTAGCAGAGAGGGTAGATCAGAAATATAGCCTGGAGAAGACGCTTGACCTCTTCATTCGGTAGTCTCTTTGGTCTTATAACTTAGGCACTGCGTGTGATTCCCCTCATCTGAGTTACATTTCCTCTGTGCCACAGGTTCAATACAGTACTTTGGGCAAATCTGTTTATCTACGCTGCACTTCGCCATTGGTTAAGTGCAGACCATATTTTCCCGACTGTCTAACACTGTTGTAAAAACTCATTAAGTTTGTATTTGAGCATATCAATATTTTCATATGCTTATATACAAGCACAGGATAAGCAAAGGATAGAAGAATAATCAGTGAACTGAAAATTACATCTCATTTTCAGACATTTTTTTCACTGACATTTTTAAGTGCCCCTGGAACGTACTAATGAGTCCTACTTAAAGCCCTCAAAGCACAGTTCCACTTCCTTGTGCACCATAATGGCAACCCTGTCCACAATAGCAGTTCTGTGAGCAGAGCACAGAGAAGAGCCTGCAGGCTACAACTCACAAACAAAGCAATAGTATGAGGTTAAAGAAATAAAGAAAAGAAGGTTTACCTGGTTCAGATCAAAGATATCAAACACTCGTTTAATATACATATCACCCTGTGGGTCCAGCCCTTGCAGATCCAGGAGTTTCTTGAATTCGTGCAGACTAAGCTGCCCAGATGGGCATTCTCTCATAAATTTGCTGTAATAATGGTGCATCTCTGGGGCAGGGCCATCACCTGTTAATGATTCTTTAGCGCCCATGTTATTACGCAGAAAGTGTCTCTTTTCTTTCTGTTCACATTTATGCTTTTCAGGTTCAGAGTCTTGCTCATGACCAGAACTCAGACAAATACTGCATTTAAATGGCCACGGTAAACCTCTTACAGCGTAAGTTTCTATTTTTATTTAGTGACTATCTATACTCATGTGAGATTACCTTTAATGCCCAGTTCTAAACCAGATGGGATTTCAGAATGTGGCTAAAGTAGAAGTAAAGATAGCCGTGCTTAAATTATAGTTCATGAAAATCCAGACTCTCCCACTGACTACAAGCATGCATATTAGAAAAAGGAAAATGAGGGGATCCTCAGAGTGGTTGGCACTGAATTATATGCAAACCATTAGCAACACATAAAAGTAATCCTGGATTGACTGTAAGAAGTATCTACAATTTTTGCTGTAAATAAGGATGGAAAAGGTTAAGAGTGCAAACAGACATGCCCGTTATTACATTCTCTCTGTTGTAGGTGGATTAAGCCTTTCTAAAACCAGAGCCCACTGGACTTCTTGAGGCACTTCTTATCATGAATATTCTGTGTGGCATCTTTTATTTGTGTGCAATTGCACCCTATTTGCTCCCTATCAGCATGGATGCCCAGATAAAACACACAATTTTGGTAACCAACCTCATGACAGAACTTGAACGGAAGAGGAATCTTTTATAGTAACTTCTTTAACAAGAATCAACTTGGTCTCATAATTGAATTAAATGCAAGTTTCCATGCTGTTGGTCAGTGCTGTAGTCCTGCTTTTTATTTTACAGCTTTCAGGAGCTGAATTCCTTCTTCCTCTGTAGGGTCAGGGAAGGGGTTAGGTATCAATAGTACTTCTGTACTGATTAGCTTCTATACAAGGACATGAGCGGCTCAGGAGCTTTACTACAGCACAGACAAATTTGGAGCTATAAATACTAGTGTAAAACTACAGGATGTTAGAACTGCAGGAATAAGACATTCCCACTCACTTAGCCTTTTCATTTATGATCACACGGTGAAGATAAAGAGCACTGTCCTGTGAGGTGCTGAGCACCTCATGAAAAACAGCAACCTCTCTCCAGCCAGACTTAAGCCAGAGAGCAATCAGTATCTTCCAGGATCAGGTCAGTTTTTGAGGAGTCCCATACTCTTAATGGGCTGTGCTACAGCTCTCTCCACCAGGACATAATTAAATTTAGTATCATATACTTCAAAATGTGGCATACAAATAAGAAAGCTTGAACACTCCTCAAGTGCCCGTGAACTTTTGAAGATTAAACAGGAAGATACAGACACCCATTGGTTTAGCCAAAACTGGTTCAGTAGGCAAAGAACATACAGCAAACTGGGTAATCGATGTGTTGTGTTTCCCCAGATACCATCTCTGGATAGAGCTGCTGCGTGATCCCAATGACTGAGGGAGAGGGGGGACACATCTCATGTGGGAATCTTGTCTGCAGGCGAGTGCCGGCTGGAGCAGTGAGGGTGAGTGAAAAGGCAGTGAGGACAAGGGATGTGAAAGGAAATAAGCAGACAAAACTCTTGGGTATGCACAGTCTGACAAAAATCCTGAATTATCTTCTTTAGCCATCATGACCTGCTCTTAAAGCAATGACCACTCATTGTGCCATCCACCAGAGACAGACAGGGCACTAGGAACACAACTTAAGCTGGCTACAAACTTTACATGATATGATTAGGTTAAGAACTGTCCCTCAGTAACTCACCCAGTGCTAGGCATCCTTCCTCTTTTATCTCTTCCTCTTGGACAATGACAGCTGTCTCGCATCTCTTCACATGACCCTGTGCAAACACTGTTCACAGGATCCCACGTAGGCATAGAGAACTTGGGAGTTGCTCACATCTACTGATCCCTCTCCCCTCTGTCCTATTTTCTTCCCCTGAAAAACTACACTTGTTTCCAAATAGCAAGTCTTGGGGAAGTGTACCCATGGTGACTGAGGCACATGAGAGACACCACTGCACTGACTAAAAGATGGGGTCTTAGAAGTCAGATTTTTGTCAGATTTAGTACATTCTGGTAAAAAACTTACAAGAGAATGTTAAATTAAAATTGGAATAATTTTAAAGTAATAGCTGTTTTCAGGATCCCTTTAAGTTTAATAGCAATAACTAAAATACCTGTAAAAGACAGCAAAAATGCCAGGGGAAAAAGTGATCTGATTTATAGTTCAGTCTCACGACATCCCTCACCCCTAGTAGGGGACTGGCACTGATAGCTGATATTACACCTGACAAAAAAGAAAGCTGAGTTTTATGGGGCACAAAAAGGCTAAAATTTATCACCTGCTGCATAGTTTGACAGCACTTAATAAACTTGCAAAGCATGTGCTGAAATAGAAATTTTATAGAAATCACCTGTTCCAGAAGCCAGTGACAATGAAACATTTCTACTTTTATAAATAAAAATAGAAAAATTCATAACAATGTGGAGCTGAACTAAAGAAATTAATATAGCAAAGCCATTTCAAAGAACACCGAAACAATGGGTAGAGAGACTTGTTTGTGTATAAGAAGCTCAGTGAAGCAGTTCCAAATGAGCTATCTGTAGCAAGCTGAACTGATGCTAAAAGGTGAAGATAAAATTACAGTAGCTATTGAGATCTACATTAGAGATGCCAAGAAGCTTTCTGGAGTCTGTACAATATTCTGGGAATTAAGAAAAAGGTACAAACAGGCAACAGTGGGACTATGTACTTGCACTGAAGATGACAGTCCTGTAATAAAGAAGATTGCTGGTTCAAGGACAGACTGTTGCTAAACTACAAGAATATGGGGCACACAGAAAATGCACACTACAGGTAAAGCAAAACTGTCTCTGTAGGGAAACATGAGAAAAAAATCAGATTCATTAGTCCTGCTCTGAAAATGGGATAAAATCTCATCAGTTTTGGAAGGGATGATGTAATTTAGATTTCTTTACAAGTGAAACAGAGGTAGTCTTTTGACAGAGTTTGAGAACAGCGGTTGCTCCTTTTTAAAAAAAAAAAAATCCAAACCAATTTCAGAGCAGGATGATCAGGAATGACCTTGATATGAAAAATGGCAGAAAAAAAAAAAATAAAGATGGCATTCCCTTTCTCTTGGGTATTGTGAAAGCAGTGGTAACTCAGCTGTAGGCAGCAGATACTAAATCCCTGTGTTGTGAAAAAAGGAGGTCACACATCTTTCCACTCTGATAGATTCAGCTGAATGCTACCTGTTTGAAGTGTGAGCCAAATAAGACAACTGCCAGTGCTTGAAGTGGCAAATGCCAAGTTTTAAATGCATTTGAATAAAAAGCTTATCTACAAATTTTTATCTAAATTTGTGTCACCTTTGCCAATTAACTTTTTGTCTTTTCCTCTTGATTTTTTAATTCATTCCTGCTCACTCCAGCCCCACTCGCTTTATTCCTTCCTTGGCAATTTCTACCTGCTGTTTGCTCTGGAAAATACCATTTCTCTCTCCTGCGTGACTCAGCTCGTGCCTATGGGCTTTGCCTCGTCTCTCTCTTCTTCTATCCCCTTTCTTCCCTGCACTCCATTGCTATCAGAGGCTGGATCCTACAGGTGTTAAGTGCATACAGAGATCTGCCACTGCTCATTTCAGTTGCAGAGAGGAGCTGCATGGGTGGGACCAGAGAAAGCACCACTGAGGGCTTTCCCATGTCCCTGTCTAGTCAGCTGACTTAAGAACATCCTGCCATTTCCCTCTATTAACTTAATTGCCAGCTCCCCACAGGCACATGGCTACTGCTCATCTCTAGCCAGCTTCTGAGTCCGTTTGTGTCTCTTAAGGTAGATGCAACCTACCTCCCAGCTCAAGCAGACCTGGGTGAGGGGTTTTCAGAGGGACTACCTAGGCTGCCCAAATGAGAATCATGTGGACAAGATACAAAATTGTAGAAAGAGGAGGTTATCCTCCAGGAAGAGCTGGAATGGCCTACCCTGGTCAGAAAATTTACCCTATGAAGGCTTTAACCTTTTTTTTTAAGTCCCAAACTGTGAGGTCCCAAACATCACCATCTTCTTCCTATTGCCCACCCTACACTTTTCTAACTATTTGAATGAGTGTTTAGCTTCTAAATTCTGCTTTCCTCCTCCTGTGCATGTTACAAGGAGGAGGACTGAGCTAGCCTTTCCTTCATCAGAATGCTTATAAGGAGTGCTTTCCTCTCCTTCATAAACCAGGAAGCTTTTGCTCCAATAAGGCAAGTTTCTAGTAGGACGCAACCTCTAATCTCCCTGTCTGAGAGGAGAGAACTCACCAAATTCTTGCTAACTCAAGCACAGGGATGAGGATAAGAGAGTTCATCGCTACTTTGTACGGCATTTTAACCATGGCATACACAGCAAAGTGTGTGGGAACATA
Organism: Strix aluco; assembly: GCF_031877795.1. Lineage (NCBI taxonomy): Eukaryota > Metazoa > Chordata > Aves > Strigiformes > Strigidae > Strix > Strix aluco. The sequence continues at coordinate 14,552,487 of NC_133932.1, forward strand.
CACACAATTGCTTAGTTATTCTCTCACTGATCAAGCACTGGCACAACTTTGGAGTTCACAGTCACAGTCCTGGTGTGCCTGCTACTATATTTCTACGAACAATGATCTCCTTGGGTTTGTGTATGGATTTAAAACTGAAACAGAAGTCAGTGACAATTTAAAAATAAGTCTGTAGTCATGTTTTTTTCTGTACCACTGCTTCGTTATTCCTGACGTGGAGATTGTGAGTGTCACACAATGATACATGTCCTGGTGATGAGATAAACGATTATGCTTACCTTAGTTGTGCACAGTCTAGCCTAGGTTGTTGGGGGTTTTTTTTTGTCATTAAACTAACCATTTACAGATGTGATTTTTTGGGGGGTGTTAGCCACACATGCTACAGCACACCTGTATCTGTAAATAACCAGCAGACGGTGCATAATGAAGTAACAAGTGTTATACTTCCCACAGAACCATTTGTAGTGCAGTTGCCTTCATTTTAACGATTATGAGAAGTGCTCTGAGATACCGACTTTATGTTTTCCATTTGGAGTTAAAGACTTAACACAGTGAGGGCCCACTCCTCAAGCTGTTCATCAAGGTTTCTAGCTGCCAAAGAGATGCATCCTCCTTTGTCAGGAGGATAAGGTCAGGAATACTTTCTTTTGTAGCTATTGCAAATTCACTGATTTTCCTGAACTCAGGGTTGGCAAGAGCTTGGTCTGGGCCTTGCCTTGTGGGCATCAGGGAACTGCAAGGGGGACTAACAACCTCTGATTAAGGACAGAGATGCAGCATAATGACTGTTCAACTGTTACTTTTAAGTGGTCTTATTAGAAATGAAGGGAAAGAGTCCACTCATCCAGGGAAAATCTGAGGCCAATGAAATGTCCCATCTTCAACTGGGAGAAATAAAAAGAAAAGAAATCCCTGAACTTTTAGATGCTGATAATCTAGGGAGGAAGGAGGGAGAAAAAAAAACCATTAGTTTAAATTTATAAAAAGTAATTTAAGTTAATAAATTCTTGTTTCAAAAGTCCCTACAATCTTTGTGTTAAGGGTAATATCTCTGAATTAACTCCCACCCCAAAATCATTTTGATGACACAGGCTGTTTTCATGAAGGATTTCAGTTTAGACAAATTGTATTTTTCCAGTTAATAACGTTACATATAGATCCTTAAAGACTCTTAAATCCGAGCTTCCTGTTTTTATCAGCCTAAGCAGCACAGCTATTTGGAAGAACTTTGAATATTAAAGCATCTTTAATTTTCTTTTTCCCCACCAGCAATAAAATCCACTGAGTTAAGCATTTTGGAAAAGGGAAAACCAAGCCAATAAGAGAGAGACATCAGAAAACATTTAATTAAAAGGAGAGGCTGTCTTCCCTAATTAGGTACCGTTGTTTTAGTTGGCAATGTTCTCCTCCTTGGTGCTTGCAGACTTTCTCAGACCGAGCAGACGCTGAGCAACTTGCATCTCCTAGTGGCTCCAGTCAGCAAGGCAAGGGGTTGTTGTGGTAAAGAGAGCGGTGATATTTGTGTCTAGTAATCCCCGTCCAAGTGTTTTTCTGGGCCAGTGGGGAAACAGGCCCTGTGGAGAAACACCCGAGGGGCTGGATGTTGTGGCTGCCATTGCCAGCCTCTTCTCCTTCTGACTGCAGCTGAGCAAACGACCACATTTATTCCAGTACATTGTTTGTGTCCAAATGTCAGCTCTGTTTCTGATGGAGAATGACTCTCTCGTTAAGATTTTAACTACCTTTTCAACACTTTTTCTCCACAGCTTGCACTTCAGTTCCACAAGTGTTTCAATTAACGTATGAAGGGATGAGACACTATTTCCTCCTTCCACTCTTTGAACATTTATTTCCATCTCTTTATAATTGTGCCTTAATTTTGTTAATTTTTTGTTTGTTTGTTAGTTCAACATTTCACTTCTTCCCTCTCCTGGAAAGCTGATATCTTATTCCAGCCTATTCCTGTCTTTTGACTGTACTTTTTCCACTGCATTTCTTGATTCTTTCCATTTATCTTTTAGAAGGAGTAACACAGTTTTCTGATTTCTGATCTATGCAATAATTCAAGTCTACCTTCCCTCCACTGCTCAGCTTTAAAAGTTACTTTTTTAAGGGGTGAGTAGGGAAGTAAAATGGCTATATTACTCTACAAACTTTCCAAATAAGAATAAAAATGGTGATAATAAAATAAAGAAAAGAACCATTCATTGTAACTGTCCAAAAATGCAGCTCAATAGATCTGAACAGACTTCGCTTTGGAAATGGTGGGGAAAATAATTTTTGAAAAGGAAAGTGAAGACAAAAATATTTACACAACCTTCCGTTAGTAAAAGGAGGAAACATGAAGGTTTTAAGACTCTCATCCAGACCCACCTACAAGGAATCAAACTTTTTTAGTAGATTTTTGAAGAGCTCTTCTCTTAAACAACCTAAATAACATTGAAGAGAGTCCCACAAATCCAGTTTTCTCAGTTTAAGTAATGCTGCACAACTGCTAGAAATTAATGAGGAAAAAAAAAACCCAATTCCCAGTTATCTACTGCTTCCTATGGATATCATTAGGCCAAAGTTCTCTACTGTTCATGCTAACACATACATTTCATAACAAAAATAGTTCAAGAAAATTTCTTACCTCATTCAAGTCAAAGATGTGAAACACCCGCTCAACATACATGTTTGCCTGAGGGCTCATATCACGTAAACCCAGTATTGTCTTAAACTCATAGAGAGACAGTTGCCCAGAGGGGCATTGGTTCATAAATTTCTGGTACCATTGACTGTTATCCATTGCAGCAAAATCATCAGATGATTCCCCGGCTCCCATAGCACCCTCCAGCTTTCCTCTCTGTGCACGCTGCGCTGTTTGCCTTAGTACAGTGCTCCTATGTTCCCTAGCTCACCTCCAGTGAGAATTCAACCACAAACCCAGAGCTGTAAAACTACCGTAAACCTCTTAAAGATCCATGCAGGTCTGGATTAGGTAAAAATAGAAACTCCACGGGATCATCCTTCATGACCTGTTTGAATACAAGTAGGCTTGTCAATAGGTGGGTCCTTCTCTCTGGCCGGAGCTATCGTGATGTGTTCCCAGGGCTCAACCTGCTTCTACAGGGGCTCTCTTAAAGACAAAACATGACATTTGGGCTCATGTTGTGTAAGATCCTATGTCAGGTTTGCAGCCTTGGTAGTCTTATTAAACTTGCAAGGCTTTGCACTAAAATGCTAAGATGACTTTGAATGCTTCCCAAACTGTGAAATGGTGTTGCTGTGCTTTGTTTGGAGGGCTTTGCATGCAGCTCTTCGGAAAAGAAGGGGAATCATAAATCCTGCAAAATACTAATGTGTATGGTGACTCTGGTGTATGCCAGTAAGTGTTCATCCAGCTGAAGGAAGATAAACAGACCATACAGCATTGTAACATTAGCATTGAAAACAAACGTCCTGATACTCTCTCACAGGAAACATCAGTTTATTTAAATACAAAACCTGGTGAGATTCACACACCAAAACCTGAAGAAAGGACATAAATGAGAACTAGTGAAATTCAGGAAGGGAACTGTTTAACTGAAGGCAGTGTCTTCATGACTCTCCCATTAACACTACATACTTTGGATTTGACTTAACATCCCATCTAAACCAAGCACGTGATAAATACTTTTCATATAATCTTAAGGTAAAAAGAACTAGGAACATGTCCTTAGGTATATAATTCTGAAACAGTAAGAGTGTGGGGAGACACTAAAAAGTAATCATATTGCTTAATTTGCATAATCCGCTTAACACACACATTCTGTTCACATAGTCTCAGTGATGGGTTTTCAGATAATACAGTGATAGAAATTTGAATACTTCAAGCATGTCACTTTCAGTATCATAGAGTCTGGAAGCTGATAGAGGCACCTTCAGCAATTTCAGGTTCAGGGAGAAACTTGCAGCACACCAAAGTCTGTTGTTTGCTTGGAATCTCACTTCCTAAATGCCAAATGCATGCTGCAAGAGATTAGATCCCAAATTCTTTTCCTCATCCAGTAATGTCAAAGATCTGGCAGCGATTTTTACCATCATGGCAGTAGACAAAATCAGATCCTCTAACAGAAGAAAAACAACATATAGACTTCAGGGAAAAAAAACAACAAAAAAAGAAAACTACTCCTACAGTTTTCAACTTTGAAATATAATTGCACTGCAGAGGGCAAGACAGTCTGAACAATAATGATTCTCTACATCTCTAAATGTTATGCAACTTCAGAACCTTGACTTTGTGTAGTTTCTTTCACAAACTGATAAAATATATCTGCTTATTCTGTTAAGAAAGAGTTAAATAGTTTCTACTGACCAAATCAGGTAGGTTGTTATTTCACTGAAGTATGAGGGAGGGCAGAGAGACTTCGTTCATCTAACTTGCAAAAAGCTGAGTCATCTTGAAATAAGATCCTTTGGCTCTGCTAAGCATAGAAAGAGTCTTCAGCTGGATTTCTGTATTAAGGCCAGGATCCAGAAGAAAATGTTTTTTGATTGTACTACCCATAAGTCATGCTCTTGTTAGAGAAGTGTCGATATGGTCAGAATGATCAAGAACAGTATGAGGATACTGTTACTGAGAAAGCCCGTGCCAAGCTATAAAAATCCCATATGTGTTACTCTTGGCAAGCTGGTATGCCAACAGCTCATTCTTCTTCTTACGTAAATTGTTACCCTAAGCCAGCCTGAAGCCCCATAGAATGACTTCACAGGAAATGTACATTGCAGCAGATAAATATACACATCATATCAAACTAAACAGATGTGGTGTGAATCCCAAAGGGGAAGTTTATGAAATCTTGGCATGTGGCTTGAGAGGTCCTGGTCCTCGTGTGCCACAGGCTTTTCAGTGAGGCTCTTGCAAGACTTTATTCAAGGCAAGAGAAAAATAACACTGAGCTAGAGCTTATCTAGATGTTATGTGTTGTATCTGAACCTTGTAGTTATACTGTTGCCTTTTCATTAAAAATTATACTGTTGTTATTTCATAAAAAATATTATTTTTTTCTATTATTAAAAAGTAAAAAGCAAAACTTTCAGGTAAAACATGATGATTCACTTGATTCATTTCACTAAGTGTTTAAGCCTTTCCAGCTACTAAATTATACAAATAGATTGGACAAGGAGAAAAACTTGCCAGCCTTTTATCTGGGAGTAGATGCCACATTCTTCATATTATTTCCAGCTGCAAAAGGATACAGACAATACAATCTCATGTATATGACTATTCCAAATGTGCCATTCCAGTCCTGCCTTCTAAATAACTTTCCCTGGGCCTTTTGCTGCCACAGCTCAATTAAGAAAATATACAATAAAATCTATGCCTCAGATTACAGTAGCTAATGGAGGATCGTTACAACATCTTGCAGAACTGGAAATGAATATCAGATCTTTAGCAGGAGCTCATTATTAAATAATGAAGTTATAAGCCTAGCATAAGCAGTTTTATAGTGGATTTTATGAAGCCCTAAAGGCCAAATCATTGTTAAATTTCATTAAAATCGGGGGAAGACTTCCAAACAGATAAAACATTGAAACATCTTTTTCTTTCTAACATGGAACATTAATTAAACAAGCTCTTCTGGGAACAGCAAAACAAAAGCCTAGATTTGTACAGACTCTGTCTTTTGTCCCGTAAATCTCTCCACCCTGGTACCCCAGCTCCACCCTGTATCCTGACCAGGCAAAAGGAAACAAGTGCCTGATTGTTTTGCTGGCCAGTTTTTGCCTTAAACAATGAATAAAAGCTGAATTCTGCATGAGTGGGGCATTCATTCTGTGTGTGTCTCTGCTACCCAGCTGCCAATTTTTATGAAAACTTTAGGAAATAATTGGCTGAAATGCTTACTCTTTGAAATTTCACTGAAATATGCCAATTTATTAAAAAGTTATGGGGAAACAGGAGAAGGGGATCACAGATAGGATTATGTAACAGTTAAACTCTGATGTGCATATAACATGACAAGTTTAAGGCAAATGTCTTAATATTCATCAGATAACTTGAGCAAGCTACTCCCTGGGTGCTAAGCTATTTGTACTGGGAGGAAGGCCCTGTGATTACTAACTTGTGACAAAACAACCAACAAAAAGATAACACCACTCCCCACCCCCACCCCAGAAAAAAACCCCAAAAAGCTCCCCACCTTTTTGGTTTGGAGCTCTCTCCCTGTTTAGACAGGTCTCAGGTTCACATAAGGCTTGTCTTAATACGGAACGACTAGCTACTTTTGCAAAATATTTTTTCCTTACAGAAAGACACTCTAAATAAACTAGATATGGAAAAGTATCCTTCACAAGTATATAAAACGCAAACACCAGCATCTATATGCACATTCTCAATACTGTAAGCAATTTAAACAAGTAAAGAAAAGTGATAGTTTTAATTACAATTAGTATTACAAGGACTACAAATGGTAAAGAAAGCTGAATGGAATAAGGTGCTAAAGAGCAACTGTACCCTAAAAGTTTGTATCTGATTTATTCCGCACTCTCTGCTAATACTGGATTCACCATTTCCTGAGTACAATAGATATTTTCAAAGGTATAGGTCAATACCAATAGTAATGGCAAGTTCTCCTAGGCGATACTGTTGATGCAAAACTATTTGAAGGGTATTTTCTTCTTCCCTCTTCCCACCCTCAGTTATCTCATGACAAACACTCAATTTCCCCATGCCAGTGGTTGCTCCTGCGCTGGTATGTTATCATCTTGACAGAAACCTGATTTTCAAGAAGTGTTCATTTCACATGCCAGTTTTCTGAAAAGTAACTAAAAAAAGCTGCATGCTCAATTTTCTGAAACATCCTCAAGTCACTAGTTGCTTTAAAAGTATTTGTTTAAAATAAATTTTGAAAATTTTTCCAAATATCTCTCAATAGCACTGAGATGTGAAGGGCTTTTTGCAGTACACATTAAAGCTAAACTGAAAAAGCTCTTAGATGAGCTCAAACATTGTCCATGTGCATTACTCAAGAAAGTTAGCACTGATAAAAGCTTTACTGGGGAACATAATGCCTTAATTTATTAATTGAAAAGAACACAGTAAGCTGACAATTTCTGCCAGTCAGATTTCATGTTGATAGACTTGAAGTTTGCTCAGCAACTGTAATTAGCACATTTATTGAGTTAGGTGATTCTACTTAGTCAAATTCCATTATATTTAACATGTGTTAATTGGCAGGGGGAAAGAAAAGAGCATGTGATAAGCATGATCTTATAGGAATAGTACTTGAAGACTATGTAAGAAAGAGAATTGCATAATACCAAAAAAGCCAGCTGAGTTGGGAGTGGAGGTGTGTGTAGAAATAAGTGTAACAAGAAAATGGTGGAACTGACTCTGGGAATTCTTAGTCGACTGGGCACCATACAAGGAATTAAAGATTGGATGTAAGAACACACAAGGTACCTTATACTCTCAGCATTTTCTGAAGCAAATATAATTAATTTCATAATAAAGAACAGAAAGGCCATTTCTGGAAATTGAACTGTCTGGAGAAGTTCTGGCTGCAATTTGGACCAGTTTTAACCTGCCACTAAAGTCATTCATGTAATGTAATAACACATTTTTCATTACATCTCTGAATTCATTGAGAGCAACGACGTGGGTAGAGAACACTAATGCTTTTTTTTTTTTTTTTCTTAAATAAGTTTTTATACCATGATTAGCCCATCTGTTCTATTAGCTGGAGGCAGACTTTGATCGTGTAGTATTGACAATTCAGCCTAAACCTTATTTCAGTCAAGGACAAACACTTTTGTAGGAATTAGAGATGACTCTCCACCTCTTTTGTAGCATTTGATAGAAAGTGTTTTTCTGGCTTAGGGGGAAAATAACAAGGCATAGTCTTCTGGATGGGTCTCATGGCTAGAAGGAACCTTTATGAACACCAAGTTGGAAGAACATGAGAGAGCAATGCAACTAACAGCTGCTGGATGCCTTTGGGATGACCTAGGTTGTTAAGCAGTAAAATTGGGATGATGAATCAAAAGCAGACAGATGTGTCTTTGGAAAAGGGGATTGACTGATACCAAACTAAGCCACAGAAGGTGCTCAGAAAGAATCCAGCAATATTTTATTTGGTGACAGAGGAATCATATTGTCTCTGTGTTGCATATTCTTAAAGCATTAATACCTATGGACCCAGCCAAACACTTACTGCTTTAAAATATATTTTTTCAAGCAGAGTTATATAAATAAAACTTCCAATTATTAACACACACTGAAAATAATAATAAAAATCCAGGTTTCAAATATGAGAAACTATTCAACACGTATTAGAATGACTGTACGCAATTTTCAAACTGGCAAAATGTATCGGGAACAGAGCATTCAAAATTGTTTGCCTGCCACTCATGTTTATTTGCCCGTAGTTTTCTATTGAATCACCTCTGAATTACTTCCATTACCTCTGAAAAGTCAGCACTGCCAGCCCTTTGAGACATGTTGCTGAATGCATCAAATGATATAGCCATAAGAAAGCCAGCAAGTTAAGAATGAATTCTTACCTTATTCATGTCAAACGTGTGAAAAACTTGTTCAACATAGCTGTTAGCTTCTGGAGTAAGCCCCTGTAGATCCAGGACTTGTTTAAATTCATGCAGACAAAGTTGTCCAGATGGGCACTCCTTCATAAATTTTGTGTACCATTGGTGAATTTCCATAGCATTAATGTCATCTGCTGATCCAGAAGCACCCATAGCATCAAACATACCAGGTAACCTTTTTCAGTATTTATGCATCCAAATGTTCATTCTTGTTTCCCAACCCCAATCATTTAAACACCAATTCTGCCTTTGAGAGCTACTTTAAACCTCTTACAGATCACTACCAATATAGACTAAGTAAATATAGCACCCTAGCAAGATTACTAGCTCCCACTTTTAGTGCACCGTGGTTTTATCAGCTGATTACAGCCTTTGTGCACAGTCAGTTGCAGAGCCTCAGCAGGACATGAGGAATGATTATGCTGATTCTCATCTTACATTGGCATCTGTGGTGCTAAATCTATGTAAACTGGATGAATATTGAATAAGTAACACATAGGGACTTTGAGACTAGTTTCTAAACCTTTGTTTTAATAATTCATGGGGTTTTAAACCTTCAGTCCCATTTTAATATTTGGATACTTTTTGTGCAGCTGCCTTGTAGCAACTGACTTTTCATTTTTATTGCTTCTTTATATACTGTGGTCCAAATCTTAATTTATATGCCAAAACTGCAACATGATTCGACTTGGATAACCTGAAAAAAAATGAAAGCAGCTATACACTAAGCACAAAAAACTTGCCATTTTCTTTAGATAGCAGTTCTACAAGCATCTGAGTCTTGCATAAGCCAATGTTGTCCTAAAAAGTGCTCCCCCACTGCCACTGCTTATTCAATCCCAAGCTTTCCCTTCCCTTAGGCCAGCATGAATGTTTGTGGTTGCACTTGGGAACAACTGTAAGAACAGATCCAGGCAAAAGCTTGCAATAAAATCAAATACTAATAAATATAGTTAGCTTTAGACAACATTATTTAAATTTTGCATTGCCCGGTCTCACAAAACATTGGGTTGTACAAGAGAACAGATTAAGTATGGATGGAAAAGGATGTCCAGCAGTAGAGGGAGCACAGGACTGCTTCTTTTGCCAATGTAAATTATTTGTGGAAACTTGTAGAGTATTGTCACAATGTCTGTGCTGTACAGCAGGACTTAGCAGTTTGCTGTTTTACAGTACTTAAGCCTTACAGTATATACTATGGCATACAGTAGTTAAACACTAAACTGTTGGAATGTAAAAATACAATTGTTACACTTACGCCTACCGTAAAGGTGTTGTCTCACCAACAGGACTCTAGTGGTGTCTCACAAGAGGGAAGGTGAGCACTACCCGAGCAGCATTTCTGCTTCACTCTGCAGAGCAGACCGCAGCCTGGCTGCCCCTGGAGCGCCGTACAGCTGCATGAGATGAATTTTGCTCTGGGCCAAGGTTCAGGCTGGTTCAGTTGCAAAAGCAATATCAACAGCCATGAGAGGCAAAGAAACTGAAGCTACTGTTGGACACGTCACAAAACCTCGTTTTCTGGTGACACGAGGGATGAGCGGCGCTGCATCTGTTGGGTGCGCACAGTGAGGGTGGCATAACCCAGTCCGGGTAAGCTGCCTCTGCAGCAGAAGGTTTAGGGCAGGCTTTGTGTCACAACATACAGGATCATGTAGTCAGTCCAGTATTTTGAACTCTGTTTATTTCTTTAGACAAATAAAGAGCTGGAACACAATTACCGCATAAAATTAGAATTGAAAATATTTCTCAAATAGGTACAGGCCTTTACTGCAAAAGGTGACAGGGGTGGAACAAGCTGGGCTGTGACTGGAACAGGCTTTTAGCACGTATTTATAACTACATTGCATAAACCAGAGTCTGCAGTCAGTCAGGGCAAGGCTGCTGAGGGGGGAGAGAAGGGGAAAAAAACCACACCTGGATGCCTGGAGGACTTCAATAATGACATATACTGTAGCTATCATTAAAAGGTGATTTTTCTAATCTCTAGTCTTTCCTTGCACTGCTTTCAACAGTCTCCCCAGAGCAACAATAGCTGTCCACTAACATACTGTCAGTTATAGGATCAAGGCCGTCAATACTGAGGAGCAGCAGGGATTACCACTGTGAAATACTGAATAAAACCAGAATAAATCTGAAACATGTGAAGTGGTATTTGGAAATACTCCACTTGAAAATATCATTAGCAGGCAAAGAATGCTGTATTTGTAATAAACAAGAGCAGCAAGCAAAAGAAAGGTAGCTTGAATTAACAATCTTCATATCTTTGTTCATCAAATCTAAATTTTCAATAGCTAGCAATTACAAATGCCAACACAGAATTTTCCAAAGCATATAGGTAGGTATATACCTACCGAGATTCTTGTTCAACAAAAAGAGGAGGTGTTTTAAAACTCAAATGTTACTCAGACTTCCTTTTTTCAGAAATAACAGCAGTATTCAAAGGAAAAAAACCAAAGGTTTCAATCTCAGAAGCCAGAGACAATTAGTTTTTTTTTGTAAATATGGGAGTCTAGAATAATTTTTTGTAGATTTTAATTTTCAAATGTGCTTTTGAAAAAAGTGACAGCATAAATGTGAGTATCAAAGACTAAGCCATCTCAGTCTTTGAAAACATGCATATTTCTTTCATATGGCATGGAAGAATCTCCTAACTCTGTTGTGTTTGTCCTTACAGAAGACAAGGTTAAACTGCTAGAGAAATCCATATTTTATTTAAGTAGCTCTTCAAGATAATCATCAAGCTGTTCTAAATTATCTGGTTGAGGAATCTGAAAAAAACTTTAATTTTACACTGCAACATTTGACAAAATAAGCATATGAGCAAGCACGACATGCTTATCTGCAATGGTCATAAATAACGAAGAAATAAGAGAGAACATCCAGAAAACTGGAAGAAGCAGTGCAATAGCCCAGAATAAAAGGGAAACACAGAAGCTAGAATTAAGTGCAAGTGGAAGAAACTGCTTTTAAAGGAGCTCTTGTAGGCCATGTCCCTGTTAGATAGCTTTACTGGGGTATTATAGTGATGAAGTGCATGCAGATTAGAAGGGCTATGCTGGCAACACTGTTCTTAGCAATTTAATACTATCCTCACTTTCACTCTGGGGAAAAGATACTTCTCTAGTTAAAGCACAATTTTCTCAGACTTATTGTATCTGCACATTCAGGTTAGTTGGGGATTATACTTCTTCATGTGTATGACCCTACAAAGCAAATTCCAGAAGTGGAATGAGGGAGAATGCAGAAGTCATGAAGAACTTGCATTGTAGGTCTGCAGGCAATATAATATAAAAGGGAGGGAAAGGAGCTAGAAGAGAAAAAGAAACACATAGCAGAGACTGACAGGACTTAGAGAATGTAAGGCACTTCAAGAAAGGATGAAAAAGAATATATAAAATTCTGCCATAAAAGAGTGTGAGGCCTGGAAAGAAGAAGCTGAATTTATACATCAGAGTGAAACCCAAAATTTAATTCCAAAGACTTAAATCCAGCATTAGCAGTCATACATAGAAACCTATTGCCTGAGTAGTGCCTGTATGAAATATATACCATGTGCTTAGTTTCCTCTGAACATGATTGGAAAAAAACCCCAGGTCACCTGGAGTCTCTCAGCACTGTACCAGATGGCACCTGCGCTTAGACCTTCATATGTAGTGGAAGTGACTCAAGGCTACTCACACAGCTTATGAAATAAAGGCCCTTGGGGCTCTGATAAACTGTACCTAGGAAATTTCAAGTTTCCTATGCATGATGCTATGAAATATAGGGGGAAAATGTAATGAAGCATTTGAAACATAAAAATCACAGACAATGAGGACAACAATATGAGAACAGAGAAATCAACAGCTATTTTATGGAGAAGCTTCAAGGGACTGAACTTTGACCCCAGCATTTTCCCCATAGCAAAATTCTCACTAAGTATCTCTCAGTGTTATATATTAGCACCATCAGTCTCTGCAATCCACAGGAATAAGATGCTTGGACTTTAAGGACATAGGAAGACAGCGCCATTTAGAATTTTTATCTGATCCCTTTGCTACGGTGACAGGCAACAATCTTAACTGTGGCCATAAAAATTGCAGGTCACTGAGCTGAAAAGTCTTATTTTCCTTTAACCTCAAGACAGCCTTTCTGTAATTCTTTGAAAAATTCCTTGCAAAATAATTTGAGAAAGGGTTTCTCAGATTTCTTCAAAAAAGCAAAAAGAACGTTTGTGTAATTGTACGGTGGAACTGATTACCACAAGGTGGTATGGAGGCTAAGAGTAAATATGAGTTCAAAAAGCAATTAGACAGTTTAATGGAGGAAAAGCCCACTAAACACATGTATTGAACTTGCTATTTGATTGAGTGGCCACAGGCTGCTGGAAGCAGATAGGGTGACTGAGGGGTACCCATTCCCTAGGCACATGCTCCTGGCTATTGCCAGAGACAGGAGAGTGGACTAGAAGTACTTGTGGCCTGACTAGTGAAGTATGGCTATTTTTATATACCAGACGTGCTCTAAAGAGTGTTTAGTTGGCTTATCTTTATCCAGCTAGTGGTCAGACTGAATGAACGAAGAACAATCGTTTTGGAAAAAATGACACTATTTCGAAGGTCCTACCTTAGATGGATGTCTGGGTACAATGCAGGCAAACCCAGTTCACTTGTAATTTGCACATTTATCATAAAAGCATTGATGTAAATTATTTTTTCTGTACAGTTTCTATTTGTATCTTCCCATCATTTTTTCACACAGGCTTAGTGCTTCTTTGTTAGGACCATTTCTGTTTTCATTTGCCTGTAAGCTTCTCAGGGTGCTTCTATGTGAAAATATGCAACTCTGAATAATCAGTAATAAACCTGTAAATCAGTAGCTTATTATCATGTTATGTCTTATATCTGTTTTCTTAAGTGACAGCCAATACATATACAGAAATCTGGCTGCTACCAAAGTCATGATACATACAGGGACAAAACAGGGTTTTACTGATATTAGCTAATAAGAGAACAAATATCAGAAAGAGTTGTGACAGTTTACACTGAGGAGATGACTAGGTGGCAATTAACCTGTAATTCTTCCTCTTCTATTGTTTTTATTATGATTCATTAATTTGCAGTGGGTCTCATAAGCTTTATTAGATGCTTCTTAAAACCAGTTTTGTAAGTTGTTTCTAAACTGTTGGTAAGGTTACTTAAGTAATATTCTAATGCTACTAAAGCCCTTTATAAAGTATTAAGGTGACATCATGTCTTTCTGGGACTCTTATACAACACAGACACTATTTTATCTTAAAAAAAAAAAAAAAAGGCAACCGTCTCCTTCCCCCCACCCTAAGTGGATAAAGGAGATAGGATAAATAAAAGTTATTCCTCTTTCAGAAGGATATGAAATATCATAAAGTTCACCAAAAGGTATTAATAGAACAATTTAACAATTAATATTTGTAAAGTGATTATACAAATTTAAGTTGAAGAATGTACGTAACATGCTTAACACCACTAGCCTTGAAAAAACATCTTGCATTTAATAAATCATAATTTGATTTGACAGCAGTAATTGCATCTAATCTGTCAGTCCTTGCTGTGGTAGAGTCTGGGATTATCTAAGCAGCCAGATTAGTGCTACGTGAATGGGCACAGGAACTCACAGCACATGAAGCATCACGCGACCTCTGAGCACCTGGGTGCAGAGGGACTTGGTGGGAAACGGGAGCAGATTCAGCTCCAGTGCACCAGGGCATGGCTCCCAGGCTACAAGTAATCCACAGATGGACATCTATGCCATCGATACGCATCTGTGCTTATAGATGGACATGCAACTAACTTTGGAAGACCAGGACAGGCCACATTTTTATTCTTTTGTTCAATAACTAGAAATACTTGAAATTAAATGTAATTTACCCCGTGAAGGCACTTTAATAATTCTGCTGTCTTTCCCCTCAGTCTAATAAATTTTCCTTGAACATCTGTGTTTGCAGCTCACAGCTTTGCTGCAGTTTGCTAGCGTGCTCTGCTTTGTAGATGCAGCAACTAAGGGACAGAATTTTTTTCTCTTTTTAAACATTTTTAAACAGAATGAAATAGTCTTTCAAATCTAAAGAGATTGTTTTGGTTTATATCCTGGATAAAGGCAACCCTTCACTCCCTTTAAAATGTATTTCTACTGAGAAGTCCTATAGATATTCATCTGCACGTAGAGAATTACTAGGTGGTAACCCATCATGGCTAGTGACTGATAACAGAGGACATGCAAACGATGGCCTGTAAGGTATATCTGTGGTTCATGTCTGGTCAACAGCAACTGACACAGCATGGACTCAGATGATTATAGTAACTTAATTTATAGCATTTCCAAAAAGTTTTGTCTGAATCTTTACCAGCCTGTTGGCAGCCACAATGTCAGTTTTTTACATTATTGAGGTCAGACTGAAAAACCTTGTAAACTTTGTTTTCTCCCTCCTCTTTTTGCATCAGAATGACCCCAAATAGTTGAGAGCAAGATCTGTTAATAGGATAGACAAAGAAAATGAACAAAAACATGATAAGTTTTTACCTTACTATCAGCATTTGGCATTACATCCTGAGAGGCAATACACAAAAATAAAACCAGCATGGAATTGAATTTAAAAGAAAGATGTGGGAAAATCTTTCAACCTTCTCCAGTTTATATTCCTCAAGAGGAATTTCATCACCACTGTGCTATGCAGCACTGGCTGTGCTGCAAAGTTGTCTCACACCACCACAGCAATCTCAAAGATAGTGCCTGACTGCTGTAATTCTTGACAAATTTTAAGATATGAAAAAATATCAGTAGGCACATCATTTATTCAATTTTTTCTCTGAGTATTGACAAAGAGTATTCCTCTGTGTTTCTGTCTGAAAAACTGACAAAAATACATGCTACAGAATTTACTCTTCACTAAGAAGTTGCACTCTAATAGTAGGAAGGCACGACTTTGGTGCTTTTAGAAGAGGAATGTATGTGCTTAATCAGCACGTGCAATTAAAATAAAGGCACAGGAAATCTGGTAGGGTTTAGAAAGTAACGATCACTGTTTCCAGACAATTCTGCTGATGTATTACAGATTTCTTTTTTTGCATTTTTAAAGTATTTTCATCATCATGTAATAGGTCAGCATATCAGCATTCACTCTTAAAACACTTGAACTTTAAACTCTGAAAAACTGGATTCAGACTTGCAATCAAAATTTGAAAAGAGACAAAGAGGGAAAAAGTGATTGGGATTCCAAAGCTGTTTGAAGGTTTAATTTCA
The DNA here is from genome assembly GCF_031877795.1 of Strix aluco. NCBI lineage: Eukaryota > Metazoa > Chordata > Aves > Strigiformes > Strigidae > Strix > Strix aluco. The sequence goes on from NC_133932.1 coordinate 14,568,312, forward strand.
TGAAAAAGTGCTCTCTAACACTTTTTGAAATTGGAGGTTACATATTCCGTTTGTGGAACCAAGTAGGTTCCTCTCAGCTATTGTACTCAGGTGGAAATAGAGACCTCAACTGATCTTCCAGTTTCATGCGATGATATTTTAAGAAAGTCTCTAATCTGTTCCAAATGTCCATTTTCTTAGAGAATACAGTATATACTGAACTGGTAGAAAGTCCCAGGAAGATATGAGGTCACAGGAAAAAATTCTCTTTCCTTAAAAATCACATGTTCAGCATGCAACAGCAAGTATGAAGATTTTACTAAATTCTTTTCCGTAGCGGATGCAAAAGGGGAAAAATATTCTAAGAACTCCAAGTTAATTTACTTACTAAAGCAGGCCTTGTCCTTGAAAAGCACATCACAGTGAACTATGTGAACTGTTCTTGACAGCAAGTGCTGTTTGCCTGAACCTGGAAAACTGACCTTTAATAGACTAATATTGCTTCTCTCACAGTTCTTAAAAATCACCACGTTGATGTGATTTGTCTAAGACACAAGATACACCTCCTAGAGAAATTCCTCTAACTCTGAAGACTCAAAGACAACCACCATGATTTTGCACTAAGTTTGAGACCAAACTTTCCAGCCCATTTTCAAAGAAATTAATGTATTCACACACACCCCAAATTCACAAAAAACATTTAAGTGAACTAAATTCTTTCTGTATTAATCTTTTGATAGTCTTGACTGCCACAATATCTTGCAACAATAACTGAAAGCTAAAGCTGAGCTCAGGTTTTCTGAATTAAGCTTAACCTTTTTGTCTACCTCACATAATTTAAGAAGGCTCTCTGGAGTATTAAACATACATAAATTCAAGAATATAAATCGAAGAAATGCTCTTTTCCTTGGAAAGTTGCATCCACGAAGAATAATTACACTTATCTAGCGGCACATCATCTTGGAATACAAATGAATTTTAGATAATATTTTTTACCTGAATGCAGCATGATTCTGACTTCTTTAATTGTTCATGAGGGGTTTCTGGTTATTGTTACTTGGAAAGAAAAATAATTAGCATTTACATTCAGGAGGTGAGTATTGTGTGTATGTATAAAAACAGTCAAGAGAAGCTTGTAAAGGAACAACTGGACAAAAGCAAATAGAGGAAAGAGAGAACACCAATTAAATTCTGGAGGGTATGGGAGCCCTAGATGAACAAACTAACTCTTCACCAGCAGCTGGTGAATAATGACATTTTCACAGCTGAGTTACCCTTCTATGTCTTAAAGGTGACATTGGAGTATTTTAAAATAATAAGTCTACAGTACTGGAGAAAAAGGCCAGGACAACTGATAAACCTGCCCTCTGATACTCTGATAAGTTTCAAATCCTTTGATCTAAAATGAAGCTCACCAGAAGAACCATAACAGACTGTTTAATTCTGCAGATCAGTTCCTGGAAAAACTGAAGTTTGTTGCTGCGACAAAGCTCAGAAAATGTGAACATGCACTTTGGACAACCAACCACTGGCATCTTCCAGTAACACAACCCCCCAGTAAACATGCATAGGTAGTAAAATCTCCTGATGCTGCAAGACAGCGTAGGACAAAATATGAAAACATTCCTGAAAACAAATCTGTGTTTCTTGGGTCCTTGATGGGGAAGCAATTCAAACACTGCATGAAAATATCTGATCTTAGCCTTTCACCTTAAAGGTATCTGGAAGCTCTTCCCTTTCTAAATTGCGTTAGCAATATACAGAAGCTGGAGGAAAGCAGCTTATTAATGGGAGCACAGTGAGCTTCAGCTTCTCTGAGTGGTGGTGCAGTCCTGTCTTTTGAGTTCATTGTACATCAGCAAAGTTTTAGAAACAAGTGGGTAACAATTTGTCCACAGAGGCAAAACAGCAGCTAAGCACATGTAATGTGGATTGGTAAAAATAGTCAAGCTGAGCAGCTGTACTTACCAAGGGTGATTCCTACAGCATACCAACTTCTGTTGTAAATGATTGTGGTGGGTTGACTGTGGCCGTCTGCCAGATGCCCACCCAGCTGCTCTCTCATTCCGCCTCCTCAGAAGGATGAGGGAGAAAATAAGATGAAAAAAGTCATGGGTTGAGATAAAGACAGGGAGATCACTTACCAATTACTGTCATGAGCAAAACAGACTTGAATTAGAGAAAATTAAATTATTTCCAATTAGAGTACCATGCTGAGAAAGAAAGACAAACAAACCCAACACCCCCACAGCCCCCTTTTTCCATGCTCAACTTCACTCTCTCATTCCCAACTCCTCTACCTCCTCCCCATTGAGCAGTGCAGGGAATGGGGAATGGGGGCTGTGGTAAATCCATAACAGCTCCTCTTTGCCTCTTCTTCCTCGGCACTCTTTTCCCCTTCTCCAGTGTGGCTCCTTCCCATGGGCTGCAGTCCTTAAGGATAAATCTGCTGCGGCATGGGCTGTCCATGCTCCTTGAGGGCATGTCTACCTGCTCCAGTGTGGTTCTCCCCACGGGCTGAAGTGTGGACACCTGCTCCAGTGTTCCTCACAGAGGCCACCCCTGCAGCCCCCCTGCTGCCAGCACATTGACACCTGCACCCTGTAGGTGGCTTCAACCAAAATTTCAGTGCAGCTGAGGATGGGGATAAAAGCAGACACTGCCCACACTGAAAAACAGGAGAGGCCAATCACTTCCCTTACAAAACTCATTGGAAAAATTGTGTCACTTCACGCCTTGATACCAATTCTGTAATTTCTTCACACATCTATGTGTCAGTCAGTGTCACTGCAATTTCCAGTGAAATAGGAACTCTGTCTGCATCTGTATGTCAGAAGTGCTTAAGAGAGCAGGATATTCCCCCTATTTAGAAAGCATCATTTTTAAAAATTATACCAGTGTGGACCTTTTATAGTGGAACATACTCTAATTCTGAGTGAATATAATCAGGCAGCTGTAGGTTCCCATACTGTAAATGTAGATGTAAGATCCCCTATAGGTGTGCAGGCAAGCTGTTCTCTTGATAGCTTACATCTGGCAAAAAAACTACAGCAGGACTCTAAGAAGTTAAATGACAATAAAAGCAAATTCACATCAGTGATGAAGACTTCTAAAGAATCAAGGCCAGGAAAGTCACATCCTGGTTGCTCAGTCAGGGCATCTTTACTAAGGACCATGGCTTGTAGTGAAGCTCTTCTCCGGTACAGTGGAGGGAGGGAAACAAGCTGTGTGCAGCAAATGAAACTATGCTTTTAAACACTGCAAAGCTTTAACTTCTTGTAGCTCAGTCAGAGCTTTTATGAAGAAAGATTAATATTATACACACAAAGTGTGCTTACAAGACTTCAGTGCATGCCATTCCATTAGAAGAACTAGCAGAAAATTTACTTAATGGGCAGTTTCCAATTTAGTACACTTTTAAGTAGCAGAAAACTTCTCAATTTTATGAAAATTAATTCTATTTTCCAACCAGCTGTATAAGATGATACTAGACCATCTGGCACACATAGTATGTAATTTGCTGTGTTTAAAATTAAAGAACTGGACTGCAGGCCAACTATCTGTGCTATCCAATGCGTCTTCACTATGTGTCTGTGGTATCTGATGCCATCAATGTGTCTTCCACGCAGTGCCAAGCAGAAGAACAGAAAGCTTTTATAATTTTAATTTTACATCAGTGACGAAAAAACTCCATGTTTTACAAAACACTTGCTTGTATTTCAGATAAGAAGCTGCAGCACAGAAAGTGATTTGTCTCTGCACAGCAGTGAAACCATGCTGGGGTCAGAAATAGCACGTGCAGATCTGACACCTGACTTAGTCACTTGGCATTTCAGGGATGAGGTTCCCTCCCACTCCACTTGCTCTGTCCTTGGTAGAGGTGCAGAAGAGCTGCCTTCTGCTGCGGGGATGCAACAGCTTCCACTGACCAATGTACGGTGTATTTACTCACGTCACTGCATGCACAGGCGTTGTGAGTTCGGTAAGGAGGGTAAGAGTAGCAACAGAGAAAGGGGGTGAAGGAGGACCTTCTTTCAGACAGAATATTCATGTTGCTTAGTCTGCATTGCCTAATAAGTCTGCTTGAATTATTGAATGCCTTAAGATGATGCAAATCAATTGTGGATTCCATGTCAATAAATGAAGTGCAACCCAAATCACAGAGAGAGGCTTAACACACCTGGAAACTGTACTGCAAGCTTGTGTGAGGCCCCACCTTATACATTCAATTGCTGTGTCACTGCACTTAGAGAGTAAGGGAAGCCAGCTTCTTACAAGCTTAATTTTTCCTGCAAGGTCTGACTGTAAAGGCTCACACTGGTGGCATTTCAGATGCCTGTACTTTTGGCCTTAAGGCAGTCATGTTTTCCCACAGAACAGTGTTGAAAGGCTGGGTTTAATGCACTTCTCCCTTTTAGCAGAAAAGTCACCTTAGGGAACCGCTGGTACTTCTGGCAATTTTACTGGACATCTGCTCAGTTTCAGGCACATAATAATAATAAGGTTTATAACACACATTTGAAGAGACTGTTTAATGCATGGACCAAAATCTGACAGTTCAACTGCAATGTGCTCATACTCTTTTACAAACTACATCTACTAAATCAAAGAATAACAAAACAGCAGTTTTTCCTCTGTCAAAGTTATTAAAAGGTTTTTGAGTGATTTCAACATTTCTTCTAATTTAGGAATTGTTTTTTTCCTCTGAGAAAATGACTTAGAGCAATTATATTAACAATCTTAATGATGTAGCTGACCACAGCAACTATATTCACTAAAAGAGAAATGTCATAATTTTGCTAACAAATAAATTTAAGGCTTCTTCATATCTCTACTTTTTAATTTCAGAACTTGATATCCTTAAATAAGAAGCCTGATTAAGTTTGTCTGTTTAATCTTAGTTCCTGCCTATATTTTTAAATTTCGTTTCGGAAGAATCTACTAAGCTATGCTTTGTCCAGTGGTTGTTCAATGTAAAAGACTCCTGGAGAGCAGAAGCCTGCTAGGGGACCAGGTGCTCTTTACACCTGACCTAGAGCTTCTTAGTTTTAATGATTGGTGTAACAGGAATATGGAATATGTCCCTAATTCTGTCATTTGCTTAGTATGTTACTCCTTTTTGTTTCAGGAGATAAATTGTCTGAAAATACCTAAAACGTTTTGCTTCTGTCTTCAGAACCTCACATAACACTTTGGTTTTTAGTACAAGGCAGGCTATCTCAGAAGCTGAATCTGCAAGTGAATTGGTTTGGTATTTTACTCCCTATGTGAAACACATAGTGCATGATGAGCCAAATTAAAAGTGCAGTAAAAAGTGAAAGAGAGTTGCAAAGACAGCTTAGATAGCACTGCTGCCACAATGCATCTTGTTTAAATTCTAAGCACAGTGTTTCAAAGTTATACTCCCAAACCCCCCATTCCTCCTCCAAATCTGCCAAAAAGTTACGTAATCAATTTAAGCAATTTCCTGAGCACTGAATTCAGCACTAAACCAAAAGTTTCCTCCCTCCCTCATCCAAGGACAAGCTACTTGCAGCTTCACTTTTAATTCAATTCACTGTCCAGAAGAAGGAACAGTCTGTCACTCCCTGAAAAACAGTCCTTAACACCTGCAGGGAGCGTGGTTATTACTGCCTTCAGAGAGAGACATAAGAGGTAGTAAGAGATGAAAATCCTTATTTCACCCTGCTAAATCCACCATTACACCATGGTGATGTGACAGGAGAAGAGCCAATACTTGCCACTTTCAACCCGCTGAAGTGCTGAAACCAGTATTAGAGTTACACAATGTCGCAAAACGGGAATTCAGCTTGAGAAGGGAGGAATACCTCAGTTCCCTTCCTTATTAAAACTGCTGCTGATGCAGCTGAATAGCATTGCCCCAACATGAACAAACAACACAGAGAAGCCAAGTCCTCAAAACTGTAACTTTCACCCAAGCGTAGTCTTACAAGAGCATACTCCAGGTGATCTATGTACACCTGAAAATTTTTGCCTAGAGCAAAACTGCAGAGCACATGTTCTAGACTGGTGAAACCTTGATCAGATGTTTATTATGTTCTGGGTGTTCTGTACAGTGCTCAAACTTTGTTTATATTTCTGCTTAAGGCTCTGAAGCACAGACTAAAATTGAGTTCAAAGCTGCCTGTGTGCAAGATGAGCACAGCAGGATTGCTCAGGTATGCACCGTAGGAAAGCTTACCTTAAATGAGAGGTTGGCATTTCCCATGTCCTCCACACTCACACACAGGGAAGATCCTGTGAATATTTTCGCTGCACCAGCTTCCCATCTAATGGTTCAGACTTCTTCAGGACACTAAATAAGCAGAGAACAGAATAAACTTAAAGGAAGCCAGAAGTATCCTTCCTATCACCTTCTTAAGAGTTAACATGTTAAAGCTGCCACAGTAAGTGTCAAACTAAAACTTGAAATCAGGGAGACCACACCATCCTTATTTTTGAGTCAAGGTTGTGGAAGCAGGTAAAACCTCCGCTGAGCCGAGGGCACTGGCCCCAGGGCTCTCTGGATTGGGGAACTCCAGTTTTCTCCAACCCTGCAGCACAATCCTAAAGTCCTCTTGGTCCTGAAAGCAGGGAGTAAAGGATGGCTGCACCAGCCTCTTCAGCTAGGAAGCAGAAAAAGTGCATTTAAAGTTGTAAGAGCAAAGTGAAAGCAAAGGGCTGACAGAAAAGCTTGCAAATAGAGTCAAGTAGGTCTGAGCCCTTCCAAATTATGGCAGTACCAATGCCTCTCAGGAAGAGACACGGCTGGAAGAGTTTGGAAGTGGAGTGAAAGCAGCTCAGGTACTAAACATCTGCTTTTGCTTTGGGAACAAGAGTATATTTTAATTGGAAAAGCATGGTCTCCTTCACAGCCTGGCTGTGTAGGGTACAGTGCGGTACACATAGTGTAAGCCAGGAAAATACTGATTAAATCAACTGTTTTGCCAGATGGAGTTCAATAACATCAGACAGGGATGAACAGAAGGCATCCTTCAACCTATTCTTTCATCCAAGAGGAGACAGTTACTTTTGTACTAGGAAGACAAGTGAATTAGAGTTGTAAATTTTACTAAAGAGCAAATAAAAAGTCATTGGTGGAGTGACACCTTAGAACTTAATTAGCTTAAATGTGCAAAATCAAACGAGTAACAGGTGAATAGGTACTTTTGCAAAGAAATAAGGAAGATGGGAAACAGACTAAATCTTTTAAGAAACAACTAATGTTATATATTTTGGATTTTTTAAAAATGTTGGATATTTTACACTAAAATATCTAGTATTTCAGTACTGACAAGCCAATATTCTGACTGTTGCCTTCTCTACAAATATTAAATTACTTTGAGAAATCTGCTAAAAATAAGGCTTTATTCAGTAAAAATTCAATGCAACAGTTCCCAGTTATGATACATGTTGTAAAGGACAGAAATTGATACCTCACACAGCAGCAATCCAAGATACCACATAAAGATAAATGATTGAGGCACTGCAGAAAAAATCATTGTCCAGATACTACCTTATTCTGATATAACATTATTTTAAGACCTGCATTAGTGTTACCGAAGTGCCTTTTCCATTTATCTTACCTCTGCACAGCAACACTCTACACATGTCTTTAAACTCATTCATCCAAGACAGAGCCAAGACAGTTAGCTGAATGCTGCGTTGCATTTAACCATCCTGACAAGACTAGAGTCAGGAATCCAACAACCCCATCCTAGGGAGTCTTATTATAGCAAATTTATGAGAGCAGATGTTTCTCCAAGCCTTGCAAGACTACGTGTTGTGTTTGGCACACTGGAGTTAAGCAGCTACAGTGGTACATATATTTCCTCACAGCTGCATAAAGTAGTAATTATATTGGTCTAACTACATGCTAAAAATGTACAACTGAATCAAAGCTAGCATCATTAAGGGATCTGAAACCTTGGATAAGTCCTTGACTTTAATATACTGGGTGAACAGCAGGGTCTTAGAAGAATCTTTTCTGTTTTTTTGGCAGTTTAAGGAATAGGAGTTTAATCACTGCTTTTAAAGTCTTCTTTCTGAAAATAATTGAGCTTGTGTTTTCATCAAAAATGTCAGCTTTATTGTGTTAACCCTATATTTATCAAATAAAGTACCAAGAAATTAAGAACAAGAATTCTATAGATATAATTTACATCAAGAGGTGTTTATTTACAGAAAAATGTCACATGTAAAGTTATTATTAGTTTCTCAGAATTGACTGGAATTATGACTTAAATCTTTAAAAGAGTAAAAGAATCATTTCAATGGGTATGGAAGGCAAGATTTCATACATAAGACTCAAGATGACATTCCAAGCTAGGAAGAGGTTGCTAGCAAAGAGAACAGTTTCTGTTACTTTAGGTAAAAGGAGAGACTGCTGATCATCTGCTGCACTAAAAGATGGATCTTAACTGGCTTATCAACAGAGTTGTATGACAGTTGCCTCTGGGATGAGGAGGTCAGAAACTGTCTCAGGAGGATACTCTTGGTCATGTAATCCTCAGATAATACTAATACTCTAATATTTATATTATATAAATTAAATAGACTGAAGATGGTCCCAATTCACCAGTGTACCTATTGACTGAAAAAAGCCTCCAGTCTGAAATGTTTTTGGAAAGCAGGACATTTTTAGCAATTGGTTCCGTGTATAAGATCAAAGAAATAGATTTAATGGTTATGCAGTCACCAGAAATAAAGCATAAATACAAGACATCAGACATAATTCTCCAGGGAAGATCTCATCACTGAACCTGAGGGGATCATTAGCCCCAGTTTTTAACTCACTCTTTTATATAGAACAGTCAGTGTTATGCATTGCATTATGTTTTGTATCATTAGCTGCAGCTGTTCCAAATAGCATGGTTACTCTTCTTGCCTGTCTGGTTTAGAAGCAGCAAGCTACTTCCCTTTTCTTCCCCATCAAATACATGTTTGTACATTATAACATTTTCACTGCTCTCAAGTCTACAGACATGACCAAGAACATCAGCTGAATTATTTGAAAATGGTATCTTTAAAGAACTTTTAGACATGTCTACCTTTAGTAAGGGTGCACATGCTTATTATTTTAAAAATACTAGCAATGATTTCTTTAAAAAAGCATACACAGAAGAATCATAGTGCTCTGTATTGAGTGCAAACAGAACAAAAGGCTCTTCAGGATGACTTTTCTTTCAGGTAAATATTCTGTAACAGGCAGATGGCATTCAAATTGGATAGTTGCCGTTCCCCATGACATACTAGTAAAATAAGGTTTTAGTCCTGTGTTTTGTTAAAAAACACTCAAAAGCAGTAAAATCTCACAAATGCAAATTAAAGCTCAGAGCAGCTATTTTTTCCCTACCATAAATAAAGCCTATTCATAACTTTCCTTGTGCCAAAGTAAGTCTTCAGTCTCACCTTGAAGCAAAGTTTATAAAATGTCACTTACAATAAAGACAAGTTTTCTATGTGTTAATCTACCTAACTTTTGATAAAAACATGGATATAGGTAACAAGAGTCAGATGGTATTGGTTCATCAGGTACAATTGCATCCTACTTTACCTTGGCTTTTATTTTCATCAGAAATAAGTTCACTGATGTTAGTGGGTTCAAAACAGCAGAGCTGAGCTATATCTCCTTGCTAGCTGTTTCCTATTTCAATGCAACAGATTTTTGGACACCAGCTCATCATTATTATGAAACAGATTATGAAACTGTCTTTATCTTGAACCACATTTTTTTCTCAGTTTTGCTCTTCCCATTCTCTCCCCCATCTCCTGGGGAATGAAGGTGGGTGTGGGTGTGAGCAAGTGGCTGGTGGGTACTCAGTTTCTGGCCACAATATAGAACAAAGAAATATGTGTGCACATGAAAAGCATTTTACTAGAGTTGGTGAAAAAGATAAAGCTTTTTGCAAGCTGTTTGATTGACTTAATTATCTTAAATGTGTCTATATCTTGACAGTTACTAAGTAATGTCATAAGCAGATATGCAGACCTTTAAGAGAAGCGTTGGAGCTGATGCTAGTGGAAGAACCCCGTTAACAGCTGATGTGAAAAGTTGAGTGAAAGAGCTCAAACCTCCCACCCAGCAGCCCAAGGCAGCAGCAGGTCAGCCTCTTCATTCATTCTGTCCTTCTACATGCAAAGTCTAAAAGGAAGAAGCAGAAGCAAGACTGGTTTTGCAGGGAAAGCTCTCAGCTGGATGCAGGCTGTCTATTGGAGACAGAAACTGAATCCCCTGAGATTCATACCAGCCTACAATTTCCTGTCATTTATATATAGCGCATAACTTCTTCAACTGCCCTGTTTTATTGCCTACTAAAAAGTGAGTGGGTAATTTCACACTTGGCCTTGGATATTAGGTTTATTATACCAAGCTTTATCTTAGAGTATACTTTGAGAACTGTTATATATTTTGGAAGAGCAGGGATTTGTAACAGAGCTAGCAGCGGGCTTTTATTATAGAGGTGATAGGAGTTCCCACCTGAGAATAGTAGAGGCTTTTTCACAGAATAATTGACATTGATTATCTTCCATCCATGTGCACTGTCACTTATCAGAACAGATGCCCTGGAAAGATGGTTTTACGAAGTGTCCATGTACAGTACTGTAACTTTCTTTGTGGAAAAACAAGTTGATTATCACCTACAATCAAATCAGACCAGCCACAAATAATCACAGGTCTAGATGTCCGGTATAGAATTCATGGAAAGTCAAGAATTATTAACTCACAAAAGGAGACAGGCAGACTTCTAGCTTAAAGGAGAAAAAAACCCATCCCAAACCCCCCAGAATTAAAGAATATGTAAGAAAAGAAAACAAATAGTCCCTGAAGTTCAGGGTGCTGTTAATGGATCAGAGGGGACAGTGGGAGGAACAGCGTTAAGTGCTCTTGTTCATCGTTTGTGGCCACAGTAAATACTCAAGTCACCGTAGACAAGCATTAGCTATGCCATTTCCCTGAAGTGTGTTGACACAGCTAATAACAACAGGCCCACAGATGATTAAAGAGATGAGGAAAGGAAGCGACATCATGATTTCCAAGGAAAGAAAGGATCAAGACAGATGTAACTTACTCCAGTTCTTAACATCACATTCCTACAAATAGAAAGCAATATTGAAGCTATTATTGTCACCATTCAGGCATGATGAGAAGTGTTAAAAATAATGAACTACCTGTCTGAACACATAAAAATGAGGTAAAGCATGGTATAATGTATGATTATCAGACATTTCAGCTAGCCCTGAAACAGGGATAATATGTGTTCTGCAAACTATCCATCAAACCTATCCTACATTATTCCATCTGACAGTCTGATCTTCAGTGCGTGTAAAATTGCCAGATATCCAGCAACTTAAGAAGACCCAGACCAGTTTTCACAAACAAAGACCTTGAGCCTAGTAGTAATTAAAATTATTACCTTCTTTTATTCTGCCAAAGTGCCAAATGCATGGTTTGGAGCATAAAAATGAGAGGAAGACTGTGTGCAGGTAACTAAGCAAAGAAAGTGGGGTTAAGATGAACAAAAGCAGGTTGAAAACTGCCAGCTTTAGGGTAACAGAAGCTGCTGAGGGAACACAAGACAACTAAATCTTACGTTAATTTTCTAGCACAGAACAGCATAATTGAAAAGCAATTAAAGGTACATGAGGTAGTGATCAGCTGACCTAATTGTTCACCAACAAACTGAGACTAGATTGTCAGTTGTGATCATGTAGTTGTGGTTTAGGTATGACATAGTGTAAGACATATGTAAATATATTTTAAACAAATTGATATAGTGACATAAGGGCTAAAAGAAACTCACAAAGAATCAGCAAAGATAATCATCATGGTGGGTGACATACCTGAAGAGAATTATGCAGTAATTTTGAAAAGTTAATGTTTCAAGCATAACCATTTGTAGGGAGTTTATAGCTATTCATTGTTTATAGGACAACCAGAATAGTATCTAAGCAGTAATTAAAGACAGATTAGGATAATATGATACAGAGTAGGTAGAACTTCTTGGTCAATAAAATAAAAATTTCAGTGTAACACGAAAAGGAGTCCTCACAAGATGTAATTGGCTTAGCAGCATTAAGTACTGTGTATGGGCTCACTGTTTGCACATCAGCAGCACAGGACTTTTGTTACAGAGAGGAAACAGCTAACAGGCATTTTCATTTGTGTCATGACTTGATAAGACCTATGAACTCAGGCCAGATGATACTAACTTATATTCCAGCTCTATCACATATGCTGCCTCTTAAAATTGACTTTATTTGCATATAGACAGGTATTTATTTGCTGGAAAAACATGGAATGCAATGTAAGTGAAAGCAACACAACTATGGTTCATCTTGACCAAAAGGACTGCAACCTAAACAGCTTCCTGCGATACCACCCCAAAATGGATGAGTTCCAAGGTCTGATAAATGACACACACCTTTAGTGCCTTGCTCAGTGCCAGACTTCGTATCCCGTATGAGAAACAGTTGTGTGCTATAAGCACTCAAAACTTTACTGACATTTAGTTTAATGGAAGGAAATTACATTACTTTCAATCAGCTCAGGAATATCCTTCTCTTAAATTGACTGCTAATTTCTAATGCAAGCCTACTATCCATCCATACTGCTATTACAGAAACTACTCATTGATTTGAAAGTCCCTCTCTTTCTCCACCAAAGGTGTCATAAATTGGTGCAGATTTCTTTTGTTCAACTACAAATGACAACATTTTTTTTTGTACTCTGTACTCTAAACTGCCCATTCTGTGCTGCAAAGAAGTGCTACAACAAATTCATGAAAATAACCTACTAATACCTTCTAAACTTTGCCTGATTTATCTCTTCTGCTTATACTTTACCCTCTTGATTCTGGGGTGTTCAAATTCACACTCTTTTCAGGAAATTACTTTTCCTGTATTTCTTTATAATTTTGCAAATTAGCCTCTGGCTGTCCAATTTCCATTTCTGAAAGTTAATACATAATAGATGTCTTCACCAGCTATATAATATATTGGTGGGGTTTCTTTTCTTTTTTTCTTTCTGAGAGGGAGAGAGAGAGGGAAAGATAAACCTACTATTTAGAGGGTTTGATATTATTCTAGCTTGGTTATATTTGTGTAACTAAGTATAAGGAAGTATTGAACTTATCTAACAGGTTTGTAGGTTGACTTTCACTGCGTCACCAACGTTATATTTTCAAGAACAAGTCAGCACTTTAAGACAGATGATCCACAAGTAATTAAGGCAAATGATATCACAAGCCAGAGATTTAGAGTGCTCAGTCACCATGTTAAGAGTATTACTGTCTTTAAGACATTGAAAGCCCATCCATACTAGAGCTCATCCATGCTACTTTTTCTGCCACAGCATTGTCTTTTATCATGGTTTACAAGAAAAACTGCTTTCAATCCTCAATGATAGTACAATATTGTAGGGCACCAGTTTTAAAAATGTTTTTTAAGCAGCAGGAGGTTTCAAATCACCCCTGTGTTCAATTTTTTTATGATTTGTTCTCATAGAACAGCTTTGGTGCTTTAAAGAAAGTCATCACACAGATAATTTCACAGAATCACAGAATCATCTAGGTTGGAAAGGACCTTGAAGATCGTCCAGTCCAACCATCAACCCAACATTAACAGTTCCCAACTACACCAGATCCCTCAGCGCTATGTCGACCCAACTCTTAAACACCTCCAGGGATGGGGACTCCACCACCTCCCTGGGCAGCCCATTCCAACACCTAACAACCCGTTCTGTAAAGAAATACTTCCTAATATCCAGTCTAAACCTTCCCTGGTGCAACTTGAGGCCATTCCCTCTTGTCCTATCGCTTGTTCCTTGGTTAAAGAGACTCATCCCCAGCTCTCTGCAACCTCCTTTCAGGTAGTTGTAGAGGGTGATGAGGTCTCCCCTCAGCCTCCTCTTCTCCAGACTAAACACCCCCAGTTCCCTCAGCCGCTCCTCGTACGACCTGTGCTCCAGACCCTTCACCAGCTTCGTTGCCCTTCTCTGGACACGCTCGAGTCATTCAATGTCCTTTTTGTAGTGAGGGGCCCAAAACTGAACACAGTCATCGAGGTGCGGCCTCACCAGTGCCGAGTACAGGGGTGAGATCCCTTCCCTGTCCCTGTGGCCACACTATTGCTGATGCAAGCCAATTTCTGGATCACAGTCTTTCACATCAATTTTAACAGCATCCTTGGTTCACAAAACAGTTGTTTTCCTTTAGATTGGGAAGGGATACCTGCAAAAATATTTGGGAAATAGGTAGGCTGGAGGTATTTTTAGCATAACAGCATGCATGTTGAATGCCTTTGCAGTCTGAAATCATTCCCTGGGATGTTTCCTTCTGTGTCACACTGCACAATATGTTTCTTTCTTAAAAGGTCTTGAGTTTGTTATGAGATGTTCCAGATGTGACTTACACCTCTATGCCTGGGGTGCGTGGAAGAGATGTTTCATGGCCCTTTCTGGACTGTGTACTGTACCACTGCCTGTATCTGAACAGGGCCATGGAGACACAGAGCTGCCTCATGCCTATTTAGCAGCACAAAGATTAATCTATCTAGAAGGATATCATTAAGTGGCCTTACAAGCCACTGCTATCATAGAGTAAGTTACAAGAACGTAAGATATATTGTTAAATCACATTTCTGGGGAACATAGCACCGTGCTAAAACATCCTGGTTCCCAGTTCTGATTTTAGGGCCAAATTTTCAAGAAAGTGGCCTCTATCTTTAAAGCACCATTTTCTTTGCAACATCCTGCTTGCAGTTTTTGTAGAAAAATGTGGGTGAAACGGAATGCTTTTACCTTTCTGTGATTGACTGTCATAGAAAATAACAGGTTTTCAATTAACAGCTATTGGCTGACAACCTTTTATCTTGCTGATAGCACTTATCTTAATGACAGGTTAATCTTCTGAAGACTGAGATCTGACACACCTTTTTCAGGAAATCGGAAAACAAATAAGATTCTAATCAGTTCACATGTGGCCACATAATTCCTCACTACTGCTTGCTGCAAATATGAACAGGAATTATTTTATTAGATTAAACCAATATTTCATGTAATCTTCAGCAGGAGTCAACAACAGGGAAAAGCAAATAAACCAGGATGCAAACAATCAACACACTCAACAAACTTTCAGTGAAAGGAGGAAGAATGGGCTGCGAGGGGATAAATTTTTTTCGAGCCTTTTTGAGTGATTGATGTGCATCCTGAAGCAGGAAGATTGACAGCACCAGTAAGTTTTTATCTCAGGCAGTTTAACTATAAGCATTACTCATGCCATGCCTTATAATTTAGACTCGTATTAACATACAGCTTTATTTACTGCTCTCTGATATCCTATTTCTTCTAGCACAACACAGAAATGTTGGGCAAGTTGAATTATAGAAGCTATAACACTACAATGTTATTTTTCCAATTGTATATACATTAACATTCTGATCCCTTTCTTTTGGGAATGAAATCTGTAGTGCTAGAGGCCTGGTCTCTATCCAAGGCAAAGCCATTTATTTAGTTCACTTCCCTGCCCTGCCCCACTTTAATCTTTGAAGATATATGTGGGGGTGGAATTTTCAGCCATCTGAAATAAAAGTGGTTCTGTCTTTTTGACGCTTGAGGGGATGTGAGAACAATCTAATTCAAGAACAGTTACTTTTTTGTTGTGAATAAAAAATTGTAGCAAAGTACTCTGAGGTAACTGAAAAATGGCTTAGGAATTCTAATTCTAATGAAAAAAGCATAAATATAAACAAACCTTCACAGGAGCAGTGTAATTAGTCCTCTTGTCAAAGACATGACCTGCAATATCACAGTATAAGAGGATATCGTCAAATCCAAGAAGCATTAATCTTTAGTTGATCGGATCACTGTAACAAAATTACCAACACAGAAGATGAGCTTCATCATCATTCATGAGCTAAAAGATGAGTGGAAATATTTGTGGTTCAGCACACAAACGTCCTTTTCCGAAGAGCTTTTAAACTGTACTCTATACACCAAACGTGCTTCTCAACCTGGTATTTCATACAGCCAGTGTCAGGGGCAGTAAAAAAAAAAATCATCATCTTGCTGTGAACTGATACACTGGTTTCAAAATGAAGATGTTAAAACCTGTAGTCAGTATCTATAACGACAAGGAAACTTTTCACTGAGAAATGAGATGTGGTAAAATTTAATCAGCATATTTACAATTCTAAAACCCCACGCAGGGTAAAGGTCTTAGGAGAGCAACTTTTTAATAGAGACACCAACTTCTATATGCTTGAGGGAAAAATATTAGGAGTTCCCTGAATCACCACCATGAGCTAACCATATATTTATGTTTTGCTGTGCAGTAAATGTGAGTCAAACAAATGGAGAGTTACATGAAAATAGGTGTGTAACAACAGCAAGAGTACATATTGCTAGCGGACTTGGAGATTGTTCCAGAAAAGCTAGTACCCACTGTAATGCTAAGTAATGCTATCATTTATGCATTAGCCCCTAACCAAACCAGCTTAACATTAAATATGTTAATTCTAATTCCTGTACAATGAAATGCCACTCAGGGTGTACACAAGTTTCTGTAACTGCCTTACACCTTAGGCTGCTCTTTGCTTGATCTCATTTTTTGAGTCTTCCTTGTGTGGTATTTAACAGAACAGATAATTTTACCATGTCCCCTCTTCCATGTGCCTCTGGCTGTCAAATGACAAAAGGAAAACTTGTGTTTCAGTGACACTGTGGCTTGTGCACACAAATGCAGATAACCTGGGGGAAATCGTTGATTCCTTACTTAGTTAAAAACTGCCTCAGAACCTGAAATAAGGTTTCTCATGTTGTCAGAAAGAAAGACACAAATCATTTACTATACAACAGCATTTTAAGGCCATTTTTTGGGGGGCAAGGACTCTTTTAAAAATATCGAGAACAATCCCTCCCTCAAGAAATTTACTCTCTAATGTGTCTAAAGCAAGCAAGATTCAATACTTTCTGTTCCCTCACATCAGCCTCTGCTAGATAACAAACTTCTTTTTGAGTTTTGTCTTACCTTTATCTCTTGGCATTTAGTCTGCAGAGCTTTAGTGAAGAAACTGGTTGCTGCCATGGGCTGCAGCAGCTAGTCACTAGAGAGCTAGTCACTAGGCAGCTGCATAAAAACACAACTCAAATGGCAGCACAGGGGACAGCTGAGGCTGCTGCGTGGACACTTGTGTGATTCTCACCTACACACGCACTCCCACTGGATGTATGTGCTAGCCATCACACAGAGGCAACAGAGCTCACAAAGAAAGGATAAATGTTTTACTTCAAATTAGGTCTGGTGAATCACTTTTGATAGTGTTTGCACAATATTTAATGTTTCTGAAAGCACATTTGAAATTGCTTTGTTACAAAATAAGCAACCACAGAGCTAACGTAAGGAGGAAAATGAGGGACTGCAATACTGTACCTCAGGAGCATGGGGATGCTCCCCATGGTTCAAAAAGGAAAGAAAGTATGTTTGTCGTCTAGGTGATCGAGTTTTCTTTGGGGTTGGAAGTCTCTGTCCTGAAGTACAGCACCTTTTAGAACCTGCTTTTTGCATGTGGCCTTTTTTTTCCTACAGTTGGCTAGGCACAGAACAGCAGAACTGGTGCCTCAAGGAAAATTAGTTTTGGTCCACTCTTTTGTGACCATTCACTTGCTCCCTAGAGAAAGGAAGAGGCCTGCTATGCTGAAAGCTGCACTTCTCCTGCTTTGCTTAGTCCATTTAAGAACTGTCTGTGTTTGATTTTACAGTGTGACTCATGAATAAGTGTAAAGTTTGACCTTTTCTAGTTCCCCGCTAACGCTAAATGGGTATCCAGTCAGGTAGACTTACTCCGTATGATGAAACATGACTTTTTCTGGGGGCAAGCTTCTATGTTGCATGATATAAAGCCAAAAGCTGACTGTGTGCATGGAGTATTTTCATTCTTATTCTAGGACTGTTTTGTGGGTGTTTGTCAGAAAGCATGAAACCAAACAATGAAATACATTTGTTCCTGGGGCTTTGCTGCCTCTAGAACAAAGAGCTGTTGGTGGTCCTAATGAAAAAGCCCTTTAGGAAAAAGGTGCAGAAAATTTAGGCAGTTCATTATATATGCCCGTCATTAAATTGTAAAGGCTTGCTGAATGAATGTTCAAAAGGTTAGAAACTGACATTTTAAGTTAATGCTTAGATTCAGTATGCCCCCTGATGTAGTGGCACAAAGAAACAACTACAGAAAAAAATAAACTGCAAACCCCTTTCAAAATGACTTATAACTACCCTTACAAGCCTGTGGAGAAAAAAGATCACTTCAGCTATGGACACCTGCTCTTTCCAAGATGATGTATCCTGGCCATATTCAGGTGACATCATGTCAACTCTTCTCACCCCCCATGCAAGGCGACCATACAAACTGCATGCATATAATTTCTACACTTATTGACAATTCAGGATAGCATTAATGGGCATTACCTAACACCTGAACTCTGTATTTTCTGGTTTTAGGAAATTCAAGAAATGAGATTATGAAATGACCCTTAAATTTTGCTTCTCAAAGGTCTTGAGGTTGGGTGCTACCTAGACTCTCCAGAAGCCTGCAAGATAAGCAGAATGCAAATTATTTAAAAAAAAAATCGTTATCAAAAATGGGAATATGTTTTAATATGAGCAGTTTGCATAATAAATTATTATAGAGAACACTAGTTCAACATCTAAATTATAGTTCACCTTGTGATTCTTTAAGAGCTATACTGTATACATTTTCAACACATATAAAACATGTTATGTGCAGAAATTATTTACATAAAACTCTTTGCACAAGGAATGTGGGCTTTGTAAGAGAGGTCACTCAGCATAAAATTATGTTTGGACCTTCTTGATGGAATAAATGGATGTATCAATTTCATAAATGTGAGGCCAAAATACTACAGATAAGTTGGTGACCTGGTTCAGCCCAAGGGCCCATCTCACCGCCTATTCTGTTCCCAGAAGTGCTATAAGAAAATGATGAGGGAGAACATGAATAGGGCCAGCCATATGTAGTGCTTCTGCAACAGCTTTCAGCTACTTCCAGCTGAATTTTTTTACATGAAATATTTGTACATTTTCTATGAATAGCTGAAGTATGTTTATGCATGAAAACAAATACAAATTTTCAAAAATATGAAAGCATTTATACTTCCTTCCTGGAAAAAGTGTTAGTATCACTTAAACAGTGTGTAACAATGTTTATTCTCTCTTTCTTTCTTTCTTTCTTTCTTTCTTTCTTTCTTTCTTTCTTTCTTTCTTTCTTTCTTTCTTTCTTTCTTAAAAAGAATAAAGGTTTGTACTGCATTTTGAAAAGTATATATTATGCATCCCTTTTCTGCATTGTGCTAGCACTAGATTTTATGAATTCATTTATTATTCTTTGATAGGTGACTTAAGTTCAAGAAGCATCCAGAAAGAGCTTAACCCCTCTTCACCTGAAAATCCTCAAAAGATTCTGTAGTTTGAGTGAAAATTTTGAATAAATGGACTTCAGTGATACCAATGATGCTTTACTTGAAAAGACTGATGTATAAAGAGGTAGTATAAAGCTGCCACAATAAAATGTGTACATTTTTCAAAATGCCATAGGATCCATGAACAACTGAGGTGTTATTCCATATTCATGTGGACAGTGGAAAGAACATTTATCTTACCTGCAAGAGTCCTTTGAAGGTATTACCACCAAGATAAAGGCAAATTCAGAGGATGTAGTTATTTTTAGATTTTTCAAAAGTACTTGGCAAGGTATTTCAATCAAAGAAACAGAAGGTACAATAGAATATGGAATAAAAAAGCTGTCTGAAGAACAAAAGGAAAAGCTGCATAGCTGGAAGCTTTTCAGTTTGCCAGAGACGACCCCAATGCCTGCACTCTTTCTACCCTCTGGAGGGGCAGTTCTAGGAGCTAGTCAGAGATTGCCCACAGATGAAAAGCCAATAGTTTAGATAAACGAGAGACATTATAAGAAACAAATAGCCAATAAGGTAGTAACACAAGTGTATCAAATTAAATTTCAAAGTAAAATTTCCGCATTTCTGTGATGGCTGATGCATGGTGACTCATGAAATCTTTATGTGCCCCATTTATGAACCATAAATGAATTCATATATTCTATATGTTCTAAACTCTTAACTTTATCAAATTCTTGTCTCATATTCCTTTTGGGAGAAATAGCTACTTAGCATAAATGGAGCAGGATTAAATAAGAACTGCAAGCACTGAACTAAATAGAACCCAGAGATTATGTTTTCAGGCAATTAAATACCAAGATAAAGAAGATATACAGAAGATAAGCAAGCGTAACCAAAGATAAACAAGCATAACCAATGCTGGAATAGACAAGCTTCAGAAAACAAAGAGAACTAGATGAAGACAAGAGTAATGCAATTGGTTAACTTGCTGAGAAGCAAATTCCCAGAAGAAATTTTAAGAAAATAATATTAAGAACAGAAGAGGTGTGAATTTGTCAAACTAAAGGAGAAATGCTGAATCAGAAAGAACTTAACTTTTAACTTAATTTAGTGGTAATTTCTGATCAATTTATCAGCTATTTAGGGAGTCATAATTTGTTCTAGAAAAGAAAGAAATATGAAAAGAAAATTTGATGCTTGATGTTAAGGAACTTCTTGGAACTTCTTTGTAAATCTCTAAGGAAGAAAGGAAACCAGATCAAAACCAGTAGATGAGCTGAAGGGAAAAAAAGTGGAGTATTACCAACCTTGCAAAGAACATCACAAGAGGTAGGGGTGATGTGTTTTCCTGCAGTTGAAGTGATTTCAGTTTTGCTATTAAAAACAGATTTCAAAAAATCCACCCAACTACTGACCATCGTTGTGTGATCATACTTCTGGCTGGTAGCTCTTGCAAGACTTGAGATGTGTCCAAGCATCTGATTCTTATATAATTCTGTGATCAGAAATCCTTAATAAACCAGATATTGCCCAGAGCACAGTGGTGAAACCCCAAACAAAACTAACTTCCCCAAAATGTAATGACTTGAATGGAAAATCCAATAAAGCAACAGATAAACAGATGTCAGTACAGAGATACAAAGCACATCAGCTGGGAAACAGAAGAGAGGAAAAAAAAGAGAGAATTTTAAAAATCAGGATCAGTCAAAGATGCAGTTAACAGCAAGACAGAGAGGAGACTCTGTGATGTAGAAGAAAAGCCTCATCTTCTGAAGTGATACATAATGGAGTGAATAGAGTTGGGAAAGAAAATGTCTGTGTGAAGACATCAAACCGTACCCTGCAGAACACCTGCAAGCAGTGAGGGAACCATGGCAGGATGGTGCACTGTTTAATTCCCACTTCATCAAATTGCTGGAAAGAAAGCAAACATTTTAGAAATCCTCTGCAAAATCTGTCTTCTTCAACTATCACATGTGTCCAGAGAGAAGAAGCACAAAGGAGCCCCAGCAATGGAATAGGACTCTTGAAAAGAGAAACCTGAGGGTGGAAGAGGTCCCGCTTTCCAAAGGAAACTTGAATGGATGGCCTTGTGTCCCAGAGCACGCCGGGATGCCAGAGACCCATACTCATGGAGGCGTAGCCCTGTGCAACTGGAGAGCAGGAGGTCCCACAGCACAAACCTGAACATCGCAGCATGGTCCAGCTGCTGGGGGAGGGGCAGAAGGGTACATGGGCTGCGATGCAGCGCAGCCTCTGAGCGAACAGTACAATGGACTTACGAGAACTGATTTAATGAGAATTACAGAAATCAACTTAATATACACTTGTGATGATATAAAGGCAAATAAAACGTGAAACAATTTCCTGTCCTTTTATCACTATACAGCAAAGTGTAGAAATTACAACATGTGAGGCACTGTGTCTTTATCTCTGATTATTAATAATAACTCTATCAAACCCCTTCTTGGAAAGTAGTAGAACAATTTGATAAAGAGCATGATGTGACAGAAAGATGGAATGAGGTATTCTAAAAATGAACATGCTAAGTAATTTTTAGAACTATGTTACTACTGCAAATCTAGTTGATAAGGAAACTTTCGATTTTTAAGGCAGCAATTAGACATTAAATATATTTCGGGAAAGTCTTATGATTTTTTTTTTCCCTCGAGACAAGACAGAATTAGAAATCAGGATGAAAAGAATGATATTACTTTGATAACTTGACCAAACAGTAATTTTCCGTTCCTTAATATGGCAGAAACAATCAGATGTCCTTGTTCACAGTATTAGAAGTTTGTTTCTGAGAACAAGGACTTTGTCATCTGAAGAAGCATTATACCATACAGTTTTGTGATGCAAATTCCTGCCAACACCAGATGTTTATTTACTCCCTGCCCCTTGATCTAATGCAACAATTCTTGATGCAAGATTTCTCCTTGGAAACCAAATGTTGAGCTTGGGCTCAGACTCAAGATCCTGAAAGACTTACTTGCATTTACACTTCTTCTGACCACTATTTCCATGGACTGAGGAAGGTAATTCCTTAAGAGCATTTATCAAAGAACTTGCCAGCAAACTACTGATACATCCTATTCCAGGTATAAGAGGAGGAAGGTCTACATTTTTCAAACTGATCACTCTCTGTTTCATTCCCAGCAAACTTGGTGTTTAGCGAAAATGTGTAATTATTTCGGGTGTTATTAACTTCTACATTGCATTTGGATAAGAGGTTACAGCAGCTGATTGCAGAATCCTAATGCTTATTTGAAAAACCCTGAGTCAAGACAAACTTGAAAAAACACTCATACCTTAAACATAACACGACTGTTTTAATGCCTTTACAGTCAAAATATTTTATTTCAAAAATAAACCAATTCAGAGAATTTTATTGGTTTGTTTTTTATGATTTTTTATAAAGCTGGTTCAAACAAACAGTCTTTAACTAGGCAATGGTAACTAGGCCACCACGGGACAAGCACCACGTGGCCCACAACCCCTTTAACCACACTGCTTTTTTATCTATTCTTGCCAGGAGATAGGGAGGGAAGGGAGCCCAGGAAACAAACAAGCAAACCCTGGTGTTTAGTTCTCAAATCCAGACTGAGTTCAGCAGAACTTTTCAAAGACAAACCACAGATGACCCAAAAGCTGGGTAATCTTCAAGTAACAGCTCACCTGGGACTGCAGATTTTCGAGTTGCTTTTGATGTCTCTCAGTTGACCCTCTACGGTGATTCCTTTTGTCATTTGACAAATGTAGTAGTTTCTTCAAAGTGCTCAGAGGAATAGAGGGTAAGCACCCTGGTCTATCACACCTATGGTATAGGACCGATCAATACATGAGAAAGAAGCAGCAAGAGAGCAATATTATGTGCTATCATTATCTTGCATTGCCTGGCAAGAAGTTTTCTTTAATGATTTACAATACAGCACTGTTCTCATATGGGGTTGGTCTCCAGAGTGACTACAAGAAAGGCTTTGTTTTATACAATAGATCCTTCTCTGAATGTATTCTGTATCATTCTTGTTAACAACAAATGACAAAATAGGCATTTTTAATTTTAGCTGTTAGCTCTAGGAAGAATGTGCTGCTCGGAGAAAGGCATTGGATGTACACTAGCATTGCTTACCAGATCTGCAAAAAAGGCTTGCTGTTAGTTGCACTGAAGACAGGTAAAAGCCACTTTCTTGTAAAGACTATGCTAAAGTCATACAGCCAGAGCAAAGCACTAATGTGAAGAGTCTGGCTGAGCATCAGAGGGACAGCAGCTTTTCCCTGTCACTTAATTTATTTTAGTAGAACAACCAGAAGCAAGGTTTCATCTGAAATTGTTTTTACAGTTAATTTTCAGAGTAGAACTGCACCTGGCATGCAGGTCCCTGACATAGTTTTTTATGCTCTGCCAAAAGAAAAGGGTCCCCAACTCCCTCCATGGACATCAAACCAGGATATTATGTCCTCGCTGCTTCCCACACAGAACAGTTTTTTGTTAAGATCCCATTGCTGCCTGGCTCTCAGTCACATACCTGTTTGCTCTCACCAGGATGAGGCCCTGGGAACTGAAACCATGAACATGATAGAAAGTGGGGTGACTCAAAAGTTGAGTTCACTATTAGGCTGGGTTCAATAGAAGCATACAATCCATGTTTAGTGTATGTTTGCAGAGGTGGAACAAAACCATGCACTATTATTAGATCATGAGAGTGAACTTATGCTAGGGAACTAGCTGTCAGCTGTGGCTTGCAAAACAACGCTAAATATTTTATTCTCTATAGCTACATATATACCTATATAACAATATATTTACACAATAACAGACCAAATCACACACACAAAAAGTCATTCAACATTTGCTTCCTAGATGTACTTTTACTGGGTGTGATTTATTACTGTAGCAACACTGAAGGTGGCTCATGGAGGAACAACTATGTCAAAAGGACTCGACTGATGAATTGAAAGGTTAATTTCCTCCCAAGCCCTAGGGATTTTTGCACAAGTCCTTAGACCCTCTACTTTCGACAGTAGAGCAATATGTTTGAACTCTCCATGTAAGGCATATATCTGGGGGCATTCCAGAGAGAGCAAACCAAAGCAATTAACAAATCATGGTAAATGTGGGACCTGATGTCTAACCCTGTGTCACATTTTTTCATTTCTTCTGGATACTATGTTTAACTTCATTCTTTATGTTCAATCATTTCTTGGAACTTGTATTAATTTAACCTATTAAGAGAAATTTAAGCAAATAGCTGTCATTAAAACCAAAAGCAAACCTTCACAGTAGCCTTCACAGAGGAGTCTGCTTTTCATATTCCCTGAACTACCTCCAGATCCCAGAATGGGATCAGGGTGAATGAAGTGCCATGACTTGAAGTGTGAGAGACGATGGCCCATCCACAGTAGGAAAGACTGAAACCTGCTGTCAGCCTTTTCATTAAAAAGTCAGGAACTGGGACCATAAATCCTACAAGGAGAGAAAATATGGTACCATAGAAATGACACAACATGACACAAAACTAGCTGAAGTGGCTCCAAAATGTTTCCAAGAGTAATGTCCCTAACTGGAATCACATTACTAAGGAAGACAACATATATCATTTCATAGGTGGTGTAGTGTAACTCTGTAGCCCAGTAAATACTGTATTAGCAATGCTAGGAGCAGTGCCGAGTTTGCAAGGCCTCAGGACAGCAGCTTCTCAAGCTTACTTTGTCTCAACTTCTCTTGAGCTGCCTGCAATGCCCAAACTTGCTATAATAGCAATTTTTCTAATGACCAGGTGTTTATGCCTAATTTGTTTTATTTTTTCTTATCTTTGTATGGTATAACTGTAGTTTTATATAGATAGTCTCTGTAGAAGATGATATGATATGATATGATATGATATATATGATATATATGATATATATGATATTATATTATATGCTATGATATGATATATGATATGATATGATATGATGTGATGTGATATGATATGATATGATATGATAGATATGATAGATATGATAGATATGATATGATATTATATGCTATGATATGATATATGATATGATATGATGTGATATGATATGATATGATATGATATGATATGATATGATATGATGATATGTTATGATAGCAGAAGCCTTGAAAAGTAGGGACACAGGATGTGATCTAGAAAAGTGTAGGCATGGGAAGGTAAGAGATGGGGCATAGGCTGACACTGGAGGCCCCAGCACTGTAAAGAACTCACTGATGGTCGGTTGAAGAAATGCAGACTCAGAGCTGAGCAAACCCATATTTAGAGGTACAAAGAGAATGAAAAACAAACATCCCACTTGCATGACATGCACCATATATAGGAAATTTGGTTGTACCATGAGCTAACCAGTAAAGAGCGAGCAAGGTGTACGGCATGTTAACAAGCACATAAATATTACTTTAAGAAGCAACTAAGATGAGGAGGGAGAAATCAACAATATCATCTTCATGACTAGGGATTTGAGCTGCACAATTCCCTCTTCTTTCTGAAGCCTTCAGTGCTAGGATCCCAACAGGCATTGGAAGGCTGAACATACTATCAGAAAAAGTAGCAGAGACTGGGAAGTATGTGTATGACAACTCTATGTTATTATACTTTTTCCCTAATGTACTTTTTTTTTTTGTCCTGTAATTTATTTAATTAGACTGTTAAGATTTCAGTTGGACTTAAATTCTTGGCTTTACATGTAACATGGTTTTTTTTTTTTCCTTAATAAAAATTTGAGGGTAATTACATGTAGATACAATTCTGTTTACAGAGGCCATTTCATGCCAGGATTTTACGTAATTAATATATGTTATTCAAAACAATCACCATTCACTTCCTTCACCCATCCAAATTTTAAAACAAACCAAAAAACTCAACCGTGTGGTTTTTATTTAAGTTCACTGATCATCTAGCAGTAGTTTGAATATTTACACTTGTTTGGTTTCTACTCAGTGAAACTGAGTTAATTTGTTCTTGTGTAGAGCCTGTTGTGTGACCTAAGCAGTAATAAAGTGAGCAGAATATTTTCTAAATGTTGCTTCCTATGTGACAGAAGTAAATATTTTTCTAATTATGAGTCCAACATCTTAAAGATGCTTAAGAAATGACTAACCAGTAAAACTACTGTCAAAATGTCATATTGTGGGTTAGGCAAATAATTGAATACCATGTATTAAATTCACATTGCTGGCTTTCATTTCCACCCCACTGAATTCAAAGACTTTCAGTAAGCAGTCACAGAAATACACAGAGAATTGTGCTATTTTTTGGAAGATGCAGCTTTAGATGGCTTCAGCTCTGGCTACCTTTCTGTTCCACTGGTTTTGCTCCAGAAAGTGATCAATTACATTTGAAGTGCCCTGGGGAAGTCAGACAGATATTAAATTTTAGACTTTTTATTTATTTATTCAAGACATCATGTCTTTCCGAAGCTGAAAATGAGTACCTTGCATGGTGCTTTGAAGTGAACAGCATGAGAATCTGATGATCTAAGGCAAATTTTGGTGAGCCCTGTTCATTCAATGTTTATCAATAGCTTTTCTGTGTCATGGTGAAGACCTGTCTGGCACTAATCCAGGTTGAGCGTTAAGTGCTGTTGCTCATGCAAATGAAATATTCAGTTCTGCTGTAACAATTTTGCAATCTTCAGTGTATGAAGATATATGTAGCTAATGGGTAAAGAAAATAATTTTATATTTTTTGACTCTACACTGATGCAGAGGAACATATCTGAGATAGAGAAATTTAAAATTTCATACACCATCTGTGTCTTTTTCCTTTTTAACTCTAAAGGCAATTTGAATGTCACGTTCTTCACTCTTACTGTTATTACAGTAATCTCCTTTGTGAGAAGAGACAACTTAATCAAGAAAATCCGTATTTCAGAGACATTGAGGGGAAAAGAAAAACCTATTACAAGATCTTTTCTGTGAAGACACCTCTTATTAAACTTTTGACTTGGAACATCTGTCTCCTCAGTTCTTCAGAATGACTTGTGCTGTACTTGTTTAACTGTATTATGATATACTGAGGCATGGGATTAGTTTTGTATTAGAAAGTCAGAAGATCAAGCTGACCATCTGTAAAATATATGTTACCATGGGATGGCTGGAAGCTGTGAGAAAAAATATTGAAAATTAAACCTGAATTAAACTGGCAAGACCTCTCTTCAGAGTGCATTGCTGATATGAAGAGTACAACAAAACCACAACCAATCATATAAGCCTACCAACTTCAGACTTGGTCTTTCCCAGCTCTAAACTGTAAAGGGTCCAGCCTTGCATGCCCCTGGTACACAAGGAAGGAGGAGTGAGCCAAATTTAATGGGAACACACTTCTGTATAAGAATACTTGTAAAAAGAGTTTAGGGAGTTAATTCAAAATGTTGGTTAACCTACAGACTTAGAGTTAAAATTTTGTCTCTATTCTTCTTGAAGTAATGAGGCCTGATATACGACAATGCTCCAAACTGCTCCAGTCTTTCTTGCATGTCTTTGGAAGCAACCAAATAAAAAATGACAAAAATGAAATCAGCAAATCAGCCCTTACAAAATGTTGACACATTCTTTAGGCAAAGATGAAAAATAAAGGAAGAGAGCATTAAGAAATAAAACATAGCACATATAGAAAGAAGCAAATGAGAGTGTGGCAGCATATTCTCAAGGTGCTGGAAAGAGCTGAAGCATGCTGGTTTATTTTTATGACTTTTTTGGGTATTACTTTGCTAAATCCTAACTCTGTTTCACTTTATATAGTTACAATTACATTGGCTCACCACACTGAGCAACAACAGGGACTTTTGCTGCCTGCCCTCATTTATAATGAGTTGCCTCTGAGGGTTTCACAGATCATTTGTCACCTACAAACTAAACATGTTCCAGAATGAAGCTACCCCCTTTGGGCTTAAATAAAAAAATACAGCCAGCTATCTTGTGGCAGAGCAACATGTTTGACTAGTTTGCAGAGTTTACAGTTGAAAAATGTACATCAGGGAAGGAAGTTTTATCTATATCAGGAAGCACATGTGGACAGGAAGGTAACTGGAGCAGGTAGCTGCCAGGACACGGGCCCAAGTGACATCATGCTGCCTTGAAAAAGGGCTTTCTTCAGTGGCCACAAAAGCATCAGGGCTGTCTCTTTTCAATTAACTATTCACCTAATCTAAGGGTTGCCGTGAGATTGATTACCTCATTTCTGCTAAGTCCTCTGAAAAGCCTTAAATGCACAGGAAACACCTCTTCATCATTAAACTCCACTAGGTAAGTTGCGAATGGCATACCTATAATTTGGAGACATGCTTTAAGTACCTGCTGTGTAAATGGAAATGGAGATGTGTGGTTAGTAGAGCACTCTGCAGAAATGCGTTGTTATTTACCTATCAGTGGCTTTTTGATATCTCATCTGTTCAACAGAAGCAGCTGTCCTCAAATACTTTTCAAAATGAAAGTCATTCCCACCTGCCAAAAAAATCCAAAATACAGCTGTAGCAAAATAAGAGACTTTAGCACCTATTTGTAAAATACGCTCTCTAAAAAGACTCCAGTGTCATGGGAGCTTTCAAACTACACTTTACCTAAATCATTTTTCCTGAAGCTGAATATGTTCCAATCTCCTACTATGAAAAACAGTGACAGATCAGGCAAAGTTTCTGAATGCAGATGCATTTAAGTTCCAAAGAACTTCACTGAAGCATTCAAAATACAATTTTAAGGAGTGCTCATCAATTTAATAGGCATGTTTATATTAAAGCAAATAATAACGGAGTCCTTAAATTATGTAGATACTTTGTATATTGAATTTTAGGGCTTAAATTCTACAGATTCTAACTCCAAAGATTTATAAACCTACCCACTGGCATTTAGGTTTGAAAAATAAATTGCTGAGAATCTCAAGGCCACAGGAAACCAGGGAAGCTGACTTGTCATTCCTTTGTCCAAGTTCTAAGCAACACTCCCACAGAAGTATATGGATATATAAAATTAGAATAAAAGAAACCAGAATCCAAAGAAATCCACACAGAGTAACCAAAAATAAAAAGCACATTTTGAACAAGAGAAAGACCTCTTTGGGTTGTTCTGTTTGTTGGGTTTTTTTTCAAAAATTTCTTAAAATACATACGAACTTCCTTAAAAAAAAAAAAAAAAGAAAAAAGAAAGCAATGTTCACACACACATCTATTTCCATGAGAGTCTTAATTATTTTTCAAGTTAGCCATAAAGTTTTACTTCTCAAGAGATTTTATTTTTTATATATATATAAAAGGGGAAACAAAGTCAGAGTGCCATAAGTATGTGAAAATAAGTCCATTGCATCTTCTGATTCTGGCAACTGTTGGCACAGTTTGCATTTCTGTATATTCTGGATTTTTCCATCATAGTGTCTTTGTCATAGCTTTGGTTCAACAGACCCAGCATTTATAATCGAGAGGTCAGTGAAAGGTTGCTTACTCTTGGTAGCGTAGACCCTGAGCTTTTTTCTCCAACCTCTTTTTCTTAATGCCAAAGCTGGGTCATCCAGTTCCAGCTCCCAGAATTGCTGCAGACAGTAACAGGTGCTGACACGAAGCTCTAACCTAGAGGATGTTACAGAGATTATTGCAGCATGGGATTGATATAAGAACAGTATTTTTTTCTTGGTATGTTGCTGTCAGGAACATGTAATAAGTACGGTTTATATGACAAGTAAGGCTAATTATGAAAAAGCCCCAAGTGGTATTTCCTCTCCTTTCTGTTCCAAGTCAAGTATCAAAGTTCTCAGCACTGTGCCCTAGTGAATTTTATAGCCCATCTCATCCCAGTCAGTGCTAGGTAACCAATGCTTACGTCATATGGGGAACATGCGGTAGCTCCCACATTTCTTTTACCGCAAAGTTAAGGGCTGAGAGGGAAGGGAGGTGGGGGGAAAAAAACCGTCATGAAAATGTAAGAGTCATGGGGAGGAACTGCAAGAACTATGGGACCTCAGATGACACTAACAGGCAGCAGGTAGACAAAAATATTAAAGGAGTTACTTTGTGCAAGGAGTTAATCTGAGATACTCCCACAGACTGTCTCAGATGCTGAAGCTGTGCAAGAGTTCAAAGGCAGTCAGAAAAATTAATGAAAGCAAGATGCCTCAAAGGCCACTGAACACAAACACACTGCCCTGGTCAAGAGCAACCTGAGTCATAAGTTGTGAGAGGGTAAAAGAATGGTCTGGGGAACCTGTTCTATAGACCCACCCTGTCCTTGTTCTCTTCTGTAACCATCCCCTCTTGATGGCTGAACATACCAGTGGCCATAAGAGTCAACTGCTCCCAGCATAAATGGATATACATGCAAGCCACCTCTCACCAGAATCATTTACAAAAGGAATGTGTTGCTCTACTTGTGCTGAATACATATGGAATTAGAGCCCCATGAAAAGGAAACATTAAATAGACTGCATGCAGAAGCCACAAATGTGGTCTAAAGGTGCAAATACTGTAGTCAGTCCTGGGGCGATGAATAACAACAACATGGGCAAAGACTGCAGTATTTTTTTGAAGAGATGACAGAACACAAAGAAGTAAGTCACAATGTGTGAAAGGAGAAACAATGTGGAGCTGGCTAAAATGGAGCTAAACCAGTTGTGTATAGTGGCTATACTGTCAAAAAATACAGAGCTCAGTAAAATCTCAGAAAATATTTTTCATCTTCTCATTGTGCCCAACACAACTTGTCTCAGCAGAAAGGAGAGACAATTTTTTTCTGGTGAAACATGTGGAGCACACAGTATGGGAAGAATTAATAAAAGTAGATGGCACACACAGGTGTAACTTGTTTTCTTACTCTAGGTCTGAAGCTTACTGAGAGCTGCCCCAAGTGCTGTCCTGGTCCCTGGTGAATGGACTTGAGGATTAAATGCCCAGTTATCTGGATGTCAGGATCCAGGTGGTCCTATACAGTTTGCATTCAGCACAAAAAGTGCACAATCGTGGAGTGGCATAAGGGAGTGAAGACAGGCAGGAAAGGTTAAGGACAGCACACCCTGTGTGACTGTTTCCCCTGGCATTGCCACCCTTGCTCCTTGTGACTGCAGAATTCATAGTCCATTGCCCTGATCCAGTCCCTCTCCTTTTAAAACATCCCCAGGTGCTGCCTCTCACATCTGATGAGGTTAGTTATGGGCCACCCTGAATCTTTAGAAGCAGGGTCTTCTGCTTAATTTTCTGCTTTGCCAGAGCTAAATTGCCTTTGAGGTGATCCATGCGAGTCAACAACTATCACTAGTTTTCTAAATCCCATAAGCAACAAGCAAACAAGCCATACTACTGCACCAATAGGCGTTGGTGGCCTAAAAGGATGAGCAGCACCCTTGTTCTCCTCTGCTCCTCATTACTGTCCCTGATATCACAACGTGTCCTCAGCCCAGGTGTCTGGTCTCTCAGACGCAGTTCAGAGCTGTGGAGAAGTCACCACAAGATGGTCCTCACATGCTGCACGTGAACATGAGCCTCACAGAGGTCCCAAAGATCCAGGCTCACCGACTGAGAAAAGTGGTTCATTTATGGCTAACTTCTGGTAAATTAAATGCCACAGCAAAAAGAAAGGCCGATGGAATGAGAAAGAGGAGGAAAGTTGCATAAAATAACATCAGAAATCAAACCTACAGCTCCCTTTATATAGGAGATTAACTGCCTGCTTCAGGTCATGCTCAGATGAATCCCCATTTTCAAAACTGAGTGCTGAAGTAGGCAGGTACCCCGCTTCAGCTTTTATGATTCATACACGGGAGCACTGGAAGTACTTTATGCCTTCCACCTTTCCTCCCCAGCTAGTGTTGAGGCCAAGACAATAGCAATTGTCGTTTTTTTTTTTTCCTTTCCAGAGTCAAACTAACAGATGAATCTGGCCAAGAGGAGAAAGGTAGCTAGCCAGAGATATAGACTGGGGCTGCGTTTAGCAGGTGGAATCAGAAATATGGAGACTTAAGCCTATCAACATATTTCCAGAGACCTGTGTAATAATAGCAATTGAGAGCTTTTATAGCTACACAAATGTGTCAAACACCACTTCAGTGATATTTCAGGAGGGAATTGGGCAAAAAGCTTTTTACAGAGAGTTAGGGGAGTTCTGTCACACCTGATCTATTTGATACTGCTTTTAAGTACTGCAACAGCACCTCGTGCTCAAGATAGAAAAGGGAGCGCTATCAGGCAAACCTAAGCTGAAGTACAAAAACCAGAAACTCTTCTGAGGCAGCCAAAAGCCCCTCCCCAAAAGCACACTTTTGATGGTACTGTAGGATGAGGATACTAGACTTGGCAAGAAGCAGAGCTGAGTGATGCAAGAGGCTCAAACCACACAAAAAGTCTCTGAAGTAGAAGAAAGTTCCTTTTTTCAAAGTGACAAATTAATGTTTATATTGAAAAAAATCACTGCCTTCAAAACAGAATCTAATTATTCCAGCCACCAGCATAGAACTGACTTAAAGACCCTAAACAAAACAGAGTAGCATGTTTTATTTATAAGAAAGCTATACTAAGATTGTTTATTACTTTCACTCCTGAGTTGTTAGGAGGAAGCTCAGGTTTTATTCACACCGTGTATATTTGTAATACACACTGGAATCAAGAAATTCTACAGAAACCAGATTACAGTTTTTAAAACATTGCTTTAACTTGGCCACACCAAGGGTCTCACCAAGTTTGCATGCATCTATAGGCACATTCTGTTTAAAATGTGCATATTTTTTTATTTGTCTTTCCTTTTTTCTTTCCTTGCTAGTGGAATAGAAATGGCTTGAGTTCACTGCTATTAAAGCATCGTGGGGGTGGGTGGGGTTCCTTTCATTCTGGTCTTCACGTTTCTTCTCTTGAGTGAGGGTGCAAATGGGCTGCCCTTTAGGATGACTTGGCTTTAACATCACTCAGCAGCCAGCTGCCCATTTAGGGTTGTACTTGCTTATTCCAGTCCTTCTGCTTCTTAAATTAAACACTGCTTAGGTCAAAAATAAACTGGCTGACCAGCTGATGACCTTGCTTAGATCCCAGTTTAGCTTTTGAATTGCTAATATCCATCTACACAAAATATGCCTCTTAAGAGGTGTCAGAGCATTTAGTGATCTTTGTTCACACGTATATTGCCAGACAAAGTAACAGCTGCACAGCAAGTACATCGGTTATCCAGTTACCATTTATGCTCAGCATGCAAAAAATGTCCAGAAATTGCTACTGGTACCATTTTTGACCTGTGCCCTCTCCCTGTGCTCCCATTCTACTTTACCAAATATATTTAATGGATTAGCAATGACATCCAGAAAGAAAAAAAAAAAAACATGAAAAACAAGAACCAAAGAAACCCTGCTCATTTGGGCCGAGTAGTTAAGACTTGTTTATTGCTGTGTTCTTCCAATGTTCAACCAGACTATATTGCATGGATGCCACCAAGGGGTTTAATTCCCAGTAAGTCTGCTTATCATGAGTTGCCCTCATTACTTCTAAAGGCACACCCACCATACCTACTGCACCTGCTCCAAACCTGAGGAAAACCAGCTGGAACCCAAAGCCCTTGGAGCAGTGAATAAGGCAAGAACCTGAAAATGTGTTGCAGATGAGAGAAAGGAAGAGCCTTTGGAGCCTGAAAGAGTAACAGAGACGTTACCTCTGCTCTTAGCTTGCCCAGGCAAAAAATCCAACTTGAGATAACGTAATCAATAGTAACAACTCTGTAGGCAGGATGACTTGGAAAAAACCAAGACCAAGTTAGTTCTTTTTTAGCTCTCCCACAATAGAGCTCATCCTGACATAAAATTTTAGATATTCCAAATGTGGGTAAATGTCTTGTTACTAACCTAAAATTGCTGTTTCCTGGGAAAGCACATATAATTTTTTAAGCCAGGTCTTATTTAAAAAAAAAAAACAAACCACAAACCAAACCAAGAATACTTACTAAGATTGTAGCTCCTTTTTGGGTTGTAATTTTTCACACATTCTGATCACACGGCTGTTGTTATAAATGAAATATCCACCCTGACTTCTGTTCTACATGTTTATTCCAAATATTTGATAGCACTTCTTTGACTTTCTTAATTTTCTAGATAGTGAAAAATGAACAGGCTGTTAGTTTTTTATTTTTTTAAATACTTAACATACTTTCAGTTTAATGGCCATTGCCAAGCTGTGTTTGGAAAGAATTTGATCATTGACACTGAAAGGCTATAAATGTGAAAGAAAAAATAACAGCAAAACAAAGCAAAAAAAAAAATCACCAACCTATCCTCTCTGATAACAAAGAAAGTCAGGGACTTCTGAATACTGGCAGTATACTGATATAGTTAATATGAGCCACAAAAGAAATTCCTACTGCAATCATGAAGATGAACAGTCAAAGTACTTTGTTTAAACAGAAGATAGAGTTTTTAACAGATAACTGAGGTAGCTTTAGATTTCAAGTGTTCTTCCAGAGAACTGGAAGCCACAGTTGTGCTGAGGAGGAGATAAAAGGGTTCAGCATACCTACAGAATAGTTACCTACTGCAATACCTACTGCAGGATACTGGTGTCCTCAGGAGGTATTTCCAAGGATAACCTAGATCTACTCTGAAGATGATCTGGCCAAGGAAGATAATACAGGTTTTCTATTTGCTTCCCACTTTCCAAAAGAATATGCTAAGCGGATGAAAGTATTCCTAAGAGTAGGGATTATGAACTGTTTTAACAGAAATTTTCAAAGAAGCAGGTACAGGCTGCACCTGGGAACCAGTGCAGAAAAATACCAGCTAGAGTCTAACAGCAGAATACTTCTCTCAAAAAACTGCAGGTTTATAGAGTATTAGGAGCCCTGTGCGTTGCACACTCGCTGTCCTCAGTGGCTCAGCTACATGCAGGGGCTCCAGAACACCTACTTTGACATAGGTTTGATTTAATCTCCCAGGAGCAGAGGAAATTTTTCTCCAACATTTCTAACAAAAGGAACCAGCATTTTAGATATTGCTTTCAATTATGCATTACAACTATCCTACAGTGTTTTTTCCTCTTAAATGAAGGAACCATTACTTTTATATTTTGCATCTTGCCTTTGTTTCTCTTCAAGCTCCTGACACATTCTTTCTGTCTTTTCCTGAGCATACAGTAACACAGCTTGAGCGGGTGATTTTGTCATGGGAAGGAAGAGGAAAATCAACTTAATTTCACCTCAGGTTAAACAGAGCAAGTTACATCCTTCCGTAAAAGAGAAAATGGTCTGGATCTCATGCTGCTTGCAAAGCTATCCCTTATTCTGAAAGCTGACTTGGTGCTTCTACTTAATGTTTGCACACTGGAAACTGAATCTGAGTAAGTTTAAAAAGCTGGTAAGCCTTTGCTCCTACTGTTCAGTAGAGGAGATGGAACTGAAGGCAACAGCGGGATACCCTGATGCTGTCCTCTTGAAGGAATTTACTTTCCACAAAGGCAAAATAAAAAGCAAAACCAGTCCTGTGAGATGAGAAAAACGAAGAAACAAAAACAATGGTTTTGACAAGTAAACATAAAATAAACAGTGGAACATAATTAGAAATGACAGACTCCTTCCAAATACTAGAGACTGTGAACACTGTCAAAATAATAATAATTTAGGAATTTAGGTTTAGTGGTTAGCAATGGTTTACCTATCTGCATCTGCTGCTGGTTCTTCTCTTCCATGTTTTTATTAATTCAGCAAAATTGTATATGTTTCCAGAGGGAAGAAGCCTTACCGTTGTCACCTCCCTGGAGAAACTACAGAGAGAAATTTGAGTCTGTGCACATGCAAAGAGACAGAAGACTGTGGAAAGGAGTAAATGGGAAAAAACATTTATTTGTT
Organism: Strix aluco; assembly: GCF_031877795.1. NCBI lineage: Eukaryota > Metazoa > Chordata > Aves > Strigiformes > Strigidae > Strix > Strix aluco. The sequence continues at coordinate 14,604,533 of NC_133932.1, forward strand.
GTCTCCCACAATACAACTGATTTAAACATAAGGAAATATAAAAAATGCAGTTCATGTAAACTTAGGGAAGTATAATCAGCCCAATTGCTTAGAACCTTATCTTGGAGGAGTGATAGAATTTGATCCCAAAGCTACTAAATACTTCCTCCTTGGTAAGAGTAAATATGTAATTAACAGCAAACTGTTCTGTTGATCTTCTCTATTGTTTAATGCTACCAGTGGGATAAATTTCAAAAACCTTTCATTCAGTTTGTTCTTAATATGGTTTGAAACAATTACTTCAAAAATAAACTGGGTAGTTTTCCAAAAGCACGCCATTGTTGATTTTCCACAGGAATACCCTGGGTCCTTTAAACCAGGTGTTGCTGTAGCATATTGGAAATGAAAAGCAACATTTCAGAATTTGTATAAGAGATATTATGTATGCTACAGTGCCTTGCCGAGTTCACGCAAGAGAGGTTCTTCCCAGTGCTTTAATTGGCACTTAGCTTCTTTTACAGCTTGTTTGCCTAGACAGCCTGCACGAAGTAGTCACTTAAAGTGTAGCTTAGAGTATTATAAAACACATCTTTACAGGAAATAAGAACATTCATTTGATAATTGCCATGACAACTTGGCCATGTTAGATTTAAAAAATCATTAGTTTTGTATCTGTGAGATGCTGAGTGCTTTTCCACCTCCGGGCATTCACAGCAACAAGGAGCACTTGCTAAACCGCCCGGAGTGTGAGCTACCCGGGGCTGAACGTGGCTACAGCCACCTTGGGTGGCACAGGGGCTGGGGGAGTCAGGGGCATCATCACCTGGGAGAGCTCACTCTCAGAGCCTCAGTCATATGCACAACCTTAACAAAAAATATTCACCCACTCATGTTACAAGACGGCTCACAATAAGCCCATTTTGAGTGAGAAAATGCAGTTCAGTTGCAGCCCTGGAGATGCAGGATGAGTAGTGAATAATGCAACCTGCAACAATCAGAAAATACTTGTTCAATTAATTCAAAGTATTCCTTAGGATCACGCTGACTGGTGAATCTTTTTGACAAAAGCAGGATGGGAAGTGCAGGGGGATGGGATGGCAGGCTTGAAGATGTGCAGATAAAAAGATGGCTGCCTCCCAGAGACAGGATTTCATAGCTGCCAGACAGCCGGGGAATAACTAAAATGTAATTTGCTTTGCTTTAGAATAATTGCTTTACAATTCTCTCTTCTAGGAAACTAGAAATTCAATTCTTTGCTATAATTTTGCAGTAATAACATGTTTGCAATTAGTACACTTGCATTTGGAGGAGAGGGGTTTTTTTCTTTTTTTTTTTTAAAGGGATGAGGAAAATGATGAAGAAAGAGAGAAGGAAGTAAACCTTCTTTCACAGAAAGGAGAATTTCCTCCTTTTAAAATAGTTTTTCACTGCTGCTATTAAAATTCAGATCCATTGCTATGGAGAAATCAACTGATCAAATTAGAAAGTTTGTGTATGTTTTTTTTAAACTGAAGATATACAGAACTGTTTGTATTAAAAAACTAATATATTTAGTAAATTTTCATTCTGCTGTTTATACTTTACCCTGAACCACTCTCTCCCTACTCCTCTTGTGTTTACCAGTCCCAAGAGCAATCACTAAAGTCTTGCTTGCTAAGCAAGATTCTACTTTAAAATAAGGTGTCTCTAAATAGTGATCACTCATCACTATTGATGCTGTTTTTAAACAGTCTTAAGAGTCTGCAGGTATAGAGAAGGTTTATGAACAAAGTGTAAAATTACACAATAAAATACTACTGATTTTTATTGGCAAATAAGCTTAGCTAGCCTTTGTAAACCACGAGCACATACTAAACAGCTATATGAGCGTGCACACAACGCAGCAAAATAGTGCCAACAGGTTGATACTGCATACCAATCTTCAGCTACGTCTTTTCCTTTTAACTTCATTCACTGTAGCCTTTTTTAATGATGATGAGATGAAGGGGTACATGCTATGAAGGAGTAAAGCAAATCAATATAACCTTTTCTTCGAAGGGTGGATTTTACACACCCCTCAAGACAGTTACAAGCACATACAATGTTTCTTAATACTTTAAGGGCTGTGTAATGGATTACTACAGTTTTGATTAATTTACCTTCTGACAAAGCAATAACACATGGCTCTACAATGCACAGCACCCAAGAGCTATAATGTTAAACAAGTTCCTCAAAAAATGATCTGCCACCCAAAGCCAGTGTAGAATCCATAAGTTTCTTCTCAACTTTGCAATACTGTTTTCAAAAGGATGACTTGGTTTTGAATTGCATGGGACTATAGCAAAGGAATCGTAATGTCTGCATCCAAGCTATCCAGCATGCACACCTAACAAATATCATAAACAAATACACCACAGCTGCAGGCTGCTTTTTGATTCATACAAATGGATTTGCTAACTCAACCTGACAACTCAACTGATTAGACAAATAAAGTCTCTTGGATAACACCAGCGTTGATAATAACATTTTCCAAACGGGACAGTTATATTTCAAACTGAAAGTGAATATAAAATTGCAGATTGTTAGAGATGGTGGAAAAGCTTGTACAAGAGCTAACAAGAAAAAACCTGGTATTTTATAAAAGACTGGTTTGTTTCTTGTCCTTGTTTATACTAGCGGTTTCTGGCTGATACTCACCTTAGCCAAGAGACATGTCAATATATAAGGTAAACTGCTCAGCAGGACACAAGCTGCTGAGCTCTGCCAGGCATATTAACTGTGGAGTTAGCAACACAGGCTAGGCAAGAGAGGCACTAAAGCTGCAAATGGATCCTTTCTCCATCCCTCTGACCTGCACCCTTAAATCCTCCTGCCCCTGGGAAGCACAGTGTGCCCAAGGGACCAGGCAAGGGCGAAGGACCAAGGCTGGAGGCACTGCAACACCTTCGCTGTGCATCTAGGAATGGTGGCGTGCATGGTCATTAGAAACTCCTACAAAAGTAAAATGTAAAGAAAAAGGTTGGGAACTGCTGGTTTATATCATGCATTGTGAAAAGATGTCACCAGCCCCCCTCAAAGAAGCTCCTGAAACTAAAATGAGACAAGCCAAAATCTGCAATGTTTCTGACACCTGCTTGAAATATTTAGCTGCAACCAAAGAGAGCCAGAAAGCACTCAAACCGCTCAAAGGAGAATATTAAGATGAAAGAAGATATCATTAAGATAATTCTGCATACAGAAGATCAGTACAAGACAGCTCTTAATCTAAAAAGAAAATAGCAATTTTGTGATCTTTAAAATTAATTTGGATACTCTCATTGCTTTTACAGAAAGCTTTCCAAAGAAAATTGAAATGGGAAAGGGTGCTTAGAATTAAGAATGATTTGAGATGATGGGACAATGCTCAAATGATACTGTAATATTTGAGGAGTGAATTAGTCTCATTATCAGGCTCTTTTTTTTTCAATAGCACTGAATTTTTAAGAGCAATTTTGCAAAAAATCAGAAATGTCCATTTACGTAATAGTGTTCTGTTATTTAAAAAGCTTTCATGGACACTGTAAAGTGTAGACTACTCATGAACATGAAAACCAGCGGTTGCCAGTGGATTTGGTATGATTCTAAAATTGAAAACAATTAATGAGATGACTTCATGAATTCTTGATTGCTCCAAAGAGTCTGTTTCAAACTGGAAACTAGCAAAATAAGCAAAATGTACTAAATTAGAGATGATTTTTTCCCAAAGCCCAAAATTTTAAAATTGAGCCTAAACGTGTTTTGTCTTCTTTTGAAGAGTAGAAAGCAGCCATCCAAGAGCTGAAGACTGCATATTAGAAACAGAGACTGATTGCTTTTCCTAACCAGCAGATTGAGCACAGAACTTGAGGTTCTTTTTTATGTGCAATTTCAAAATGATGCAAAATGTCAACTCATATAAAATGGATAAATATGTGCAGAGCTGGGAACCCAAAGTTATACTTGTCAGTGTACCCGCAATGGTACATGTTGGCCGAGGGAGAATTTAAACAGATGTTACAGCTCCACCTACTGAATCAAGAAGAAAGGATCAGAAGGGGTATAATTAGTTGCTGTAATGAACTAGAGCAACTGAGAGTCTATGCAGACCCCGAAACAGATTTTTTTTTTTGTTTTTGACACAGCCATCTGATCAGCACTTGCGCTCCTGCTCAAGATCAGGTAGTGTCAGATACAGTAAGCCATACTCAAGAAGTGGGAGGCAATCAACTTGCCCTGTTGGAAGCAGCAGCCTGTTTCTGAAACTCAAGTGTATTGTAACGGGTTCATTTCTGCATTTACTTATAGTCATTTGCTAGCACAAAATCCAAGTTCTGTATGCACAACCTTCATTTCAGAAGGATGCTGCCACTCCAGTGGCTCTGAGGAAGCAATAGATGCTCTGTCTATTCAAGGACCATGAAGTGAACAAGCATTCAGCAGCCCTTTAGTGCCATTTTTTGGTGTATGACAAAAACTAAACAAAAGGCTGGTCAATGTGAAGTTCACTTTAAACTGGAGGAATATCTGGGAGGTTAAAAAAAATTTAATCTTATAAAGAAATATAATGACGTAGCTACAGTTTTAGTAAATATACTCTACTCTTTAATCTAATGTCAGTAAGCGTAAGTCAAATACGCCATTTCAATGAATGCTGGTGACTTGCAGAAACACGACTCCACAACCTATAAGGTTATAAAGTAGGTATGTTTATTCAGCGCTGAGGTGCACGGGGGATCGCTCTACCACAAACGTGCGCACCCACCATGGTAATTTGTCTTGGCTTTGTACAACGAAGTGTTACATATTCATGATAGTTTCAAAAACGGCTGTACATATTCATACTCTTTCCACAAAAAGGCGGGTTTTATTATAAAGAGTTCTAAGAAGTCATTTCCATATGCTCCGCCCTGGTCTCCTCCTGCGCAGTGTCTCCTGGTGGTTGTGGGCCGGGGTCTCAGAGATGAAGTATCTCCTCTTCCTCACTGTTGAACTTTTCACCTCTGTTTCTCGCACAGTCTCTGTAGCCTCCTGGGCTTAGTCTAAACCACAGGGCTGGTTTCAACCAGTTTCCAGGGCTATCTTCTTATCTTGCTACTCTGTTCCTTCCTATCTTGCTACTCCATTCTAACTTGGTCATCCTTTAACTACTAGATCTCTAATTCCTAAGTTTTATTTACTAAATGTCTAGCTTCTATATTTTATTTCAATTTCCTATTTTTACTCCCCATTTCACTGGTCTCATATATATGCCTCATGGGTTCAAAGAGTGGCTCAGAGCCAGAAATTCTGGTTATTGCAGAAACCTTTAACACATCAGCAGATCAGTCAAGTATTTGTTACACATTGGGGCCATGTTTCCAGGGGAAAAATGAAAGATGCTGAAGTGAAACTCTTAATCAATAACTAGTGTTTAACATTTACTAAGAAAAGCACAAAGAAATGTGGCAACGCAACAGAATAGGAATACGAATAGCATAAATCTTTTATGCCACCCAAAAGATTCTTACAATGAGCCAAACAGTGCTCTCTGTCTGAAAGCCAGCAGATCTAAATATTGCACCTGAAGCAATGGAGTGTTCAACAATATGACAGGTATAATAGACAAATGATGAGGCATTTAGTCCAGAGGATTACCAGAGTCCAAACACCCACAGAGTACTGGCAACAGAGTGACACAAAACATGCAAAACCTGAAATGTCAAAACAAAATTATAATAAAAAAAAGAACCTGTATGGAGCATAAACCAAACAAGATATGACACTGATAATAACTGGAACTTGAACATATGCCTAATGTTTGCATGCTGTAATTAAACAACCTAAGTGCTGGAGAGATGATAGCTAAAAAGAAAACATTTAAATCAGTGGGTAGGGAACATTGAGTCAGACTCCTTGAAAGGTAGACTCAATTGTGCACATCTTGGTCCTGCATATAGTGTGTTTTGCTTACCACTTGTCTCTGTAAAGGAATTTTCTTGACAAACACAGTCTGAAGTGCAGACTTGGATCCCAAGCCAGGAAGAAAGGCAAGGCATGGGAAGAAGGTAGCTGATAAGGAGCCAATCCTGAAATAGCCAAAAGTGGATGAAGATAGCAGTTTTCATCAACACAGAGAGACAAGACTTATAAATTGGAGATTTATAGTATAAATAACCCTTTTTCATCTTGGATTCCTACAGGCTCAATGAATGAAGAAAGAGATACAAAAGCAAGGAAACCAAACATCTGTATTAAGGCTGTTGAACAGTGATAATGACAGCATTCAACACGAACTCTTCTGAACTGATGTGTTTTGTGGAGGAGCTGAAGGACATGGAGAGCAGACAGGTTTTATCTGACATGAACCACAAACATGACTCTTTGTGATATTTCCACTACTGAAAAAGTCATGAAAACAATTTACAAATTAAAAGCATCAGTATCAGGAATTGATCAGATCAATCTTTCTTTGCCTTACAGCCGCCACCCCCAACTAAATAAAAAGATTTTGAAATAGCACACGTTAGTGGAGGAAACAAAAAGGAGCAAGTAAACACCAAATGAACCAAGCTCTTATTTCTTGGGTGAGAGAGGTAGTATGCAGAGTTGATTAGACTTCATTTCATTCTAATACCACTATCTCAATTTGTAACAAATGTAAGAATGTGGCAGCACATTATAAGACCTGAAGAGATTCTGATTTCACAGGAAAAATGAGGAAGAGCAAATACAATACATTAACAAAGAGAAATAGCAATCAGTACTTAAAATAGAACAAATCACAGAAAAGTCCATTAAATATGACTGAGAACCAAGATAATGGGCTTAATATTTTAAAGCGATTGAACAAAGAAGCGACATGGAAATGAAATGAATATAGCACTAGAAAGAGATGAGACCCTGAAAATGATGGAAAAAGTGAATATTTTCACTAAACCACATGTTTAGAACATGTCATTTTATTTTCAGAAGGAATTATATCTTTTGGTCTCTCAAAATGATTTTAGTATTTACCTAGCATCTGCAGCGAGGGTGACACTGGACAATTATTGTTACAAGAGATTCCAATCACAAAGCGGCACACGCTGTGGTGCCATTGCAGCAGCACCATGTCCCACAGGCTTTCCAGCCTGAACACTGAAAAATTGCAAGTGACTTTCAGAGGTCATTTAGAACATGCCAGTTAACTTGCTTTTCGCTGGAGAAACTGAAAGGCTTAGGTTCCTGCAATCCTTTCTGATCCAGAGTGCTTTCAAATTCAAAACAGGAAACCTGCAGTGACTCATTTCTTGACACTACTTAACAAGAAGCCACCTTGAGACTTGGAGCAACCACAAGCAGCTCCTCAGGGCAGAAGGTAAAGATTTCACTATGTTAATACCAGAACTCCTCAGCATTTACTTTCTTCAAGCCAGCACTCTTTAGCATATCTCTTTATTCCTCTTAACTTTGTGCTCAGCATTTTACAAGATGTCACCCACGCTTTGATATCTCTCCCCCTACCAAGTATACCTGTCAAGTTTTATGTATGCTGCTTCCTATTGGGCTCAGCATTTGACTTTAGATATCTATTTCAGCTTAAATGCTCACAAAATTCACACAAATACTTGGATAGGAAATGAATTTGCCCAAACAACTGTAGTTACTGAATCACAGAATCACAAAATCATCTAGGTTGGAAAGGACCTTGAAGATCATCCAGTCCAACTGTTAACCAAGCACTGACCGTTCCCAACTACACCAGATCCCTCAGCGCTATGTCGACCCGACTCTTAAACACCTCCAGGGATGGGGACTCCACCACCTCCCTGGGCAGCCCATTCCAACACCTAACAACCTGTTCTGTAAAGAAATGCTTCCGAATATCCAGTCTAAACCTTCCCTGGTGCAACTTGAGGCCATTACCTCTTGTCCTATCGTTGTTACTTGGTTAAAGAGCCTCATCCCCAGCTCTCTGCAACCTCCTTTCAGGTAGTTGTAGAGGGCAATGAGGTCTCCCCTCAGCCTCCTCTTCTCCAGACTAAACAACCCCAGTTCCCTCAGCCGCTCCTCATACAACATGTGCTCCAGACCCTTCACCAGCTTCATTGACCTTCTCTGGACACACTCGAGTCATTCAATGTCCTTTTTGTAGTGAGGGGCCCAAAACTGAACACAGTCATCGAGGTGCGGCCTCACCAGTGCCGAGTACAAGGGTAAGATCCCTTCCCTGTCCCTGCTGGCCACGCTATTGCTGATACAAGCCATTGGCCTTCTTGGCCACCTGGGCACACTGCTGGCTCCTGTTCAGCCAGCTGTCAATCAACACCCCCAGGTCCCTCTCTGACTGGCAGCTCTCCAGCCACTCCTCCCCAAGCCTGTAGCGCTGCTGGGGGTTGTTGTGGCCCAAGTGCAGCACCCAACATTTGGCCTTATTGAAACTCCTACAGTTGGCCTTAGCCCATCGCTCCAGCCTGTCCAGGTCTCTCTGCAGAGCCTTCCTACCCTCAAGCAGATCAACACTCCCACCCAACTTGGTGTCATCTGCAAACTTACTGAGGGTGCACTCGATCCCCTCGTCTAGATCATCAATAAAGATGTTAAACAGGAGTGGCCCCAAAACCGAGCCCTGGGGGACACCACTCGTGACTGGCCACCAACGGGAGTTAGCTCTGTTCACCACAACTCTTTGGGCCCGGCCATCCAGCCAGTTTTTTACCCAGCAAAGCGTGTGCCCATCCAAGCCTCGAGCAGCCAGTTTCGCCAGGAGAATGCTGTGGGAAACGGTGTCAAAGGCCTTACTAAAGTCAAGGTAAACTACATCCACAGCCTTTCCCTCATCCAATAAGCAGGTTACCCTGTCGTAGAAGGAGATCAGGTTTGTCAAGCAGGACCTGCCTTTCATAAACCCATGCTGACTGGGCCTGATCATCTGGTTGTCCCGCATGTGTTGTATGATGGTACTCAGGATGAGCTGCTCCATCAGCTTCCCGGGCACCAATGTCAAGCTGACAGGCCTGTAATTTCCCAGATCATCCTTCCGACCCTTCTTATAGATAGGCGTCACATTGGCCAGTTTCCAAACTGTTGGGACCTCCACAGTCAGCCAGGACTGCTGGTAAATGATGGAAAGCGGCTTGGCGAGCACCCCAGCCAGCTCCTTCAGCACCCTTGGGTGTATCCCATCTGGTCCCATAGACTTGTGTGTGTCTATGTGATGCAGTAGGTCACTGACTATCTCCTCGTGGATTGCCGGGGGGTCGTTCTCCCAGTCTCTGTCTTCTGGCTGAGGAGGCTGGATTCCCTCAATACAACTAGTCTTGTTATTAAAGACTGAGGCAAAGAAGGCATTAAGTACCTCAGCCTTCTCCTCATCACTTGTTACCATGTTTCCTCCTGCATCTAGCAGTGGATGGAGACTCTCCCTGGTCTTTCTTTTGCTACTGACATACTTATAGAAACATTTCTTGTTGTCCTTGACTGCTGAAGTCAGATTAATTTCCATCTGGGTTTTAGACCTCCTGATTTCCACGCTGCATAGCCTCACAGCCTCTTTGTAATCACTGTGAGTGGCTAGCCCCTTCTTCCACAGGCTGTAAACTCTCCTTTTCTCCCTGAGTTGCAGCCAAAGCTCCCTGTTTAACCAGGGTGGTCTTCTGTGTTGCCGGCTTCTCTTACAGCACCTGGGGACCCCCTGCTCCTGAGCCATTAAGACTTTCTTCTTAAAGAGTGCCCAGCCTTCCTGGACCCCTATACCCTTCAGGATCGTCTCCCAAGGGATCCTGTCAAGCAGGTGCCCAAACAAGACAAACTCAGCCCTTTGGAAGTCCAGGATGTCAGTTCTGCTTCCCCCTCTCCTGACCTCCCTAAGAATAGAGAACTCTATTATTTCATGATCGCTGTGCCCTAGTCGGCCTCCAACCACCACATCATCCACCAGTCCTTCTCTGTTCACAAAGAGGAGATCCAGCAGGGCACCTTCTCTGGTTGGTTCTCTTACCAGCTGCGTCAGGAAGTTATCTGCCACACATTCCAGGAATCTCCAGGACTGGTCCCGCTCTGCTGTGTTGTATTTCCAGCAGATGTCTGGAAGAAATTGTTTATAGCTCAGATCAGAAAACTTTGCCTAGCAGAAACAGTTACTTTATTATTGTTGAGCAGTTATTGCAATTAGAAAAAGTATAAGAAATGCTAACAGTGCTGGAAAGAATTTCATTATCGTGAACACAAACATTTTAATATAGGCATTTAAAGCAAGAGAATACCTTAAAAGAGCCGTTAGTCAAGCTAAGCAGGATATAAAAATAAAGGCACAGAGCAAGAACTACTCTTGACAGGATAAGACAACCACTGAGCAAGCCTGAGACCAAAAAGAAGAAAGCCACATATTTGTGATCCAGTTTCAGAAGTTTGAGCTGAAGTGGCTGATTCAGTGATTAAAATTTTGTTTTAAGGATAGGTAAGGTCATCTTCCAAAACACACAGCAGACCCTTGGTCTTTTCCTATTTACATTGTTGGGCTCATCGGCTTGCTGAGTTTATAAAACGCCTACTACATGGACTTTTAGAAAATGTGCACTTGTTTGAAAATAGGTGTGAATCATTTATGACATCCAGCTGTGTGTATGACAGGTACAATCTGCACTCACCCTGCAGCAAACAAGCAGATTACAAGCAACGGGCAGGGAAAGAGCACTCCTCTGGCCAAACAGTATTAACTTGAGAAGACAGAAATAAGGTCAAGGTTAAGCACTTCTGAAAAATCTACTTTTGGACTCCACAGCTACAAAGGAGACAAGAACATGTGCACCTAAACAGCAGTAAGCTTAAACCTGATAAAAATGACAGACCAGATCAAAATAAAAATCAAGTCTTGTCATACAAGGAGCATCAACCAGGGAACAGCATGCCAAAACTTGTGATTCATCAGTGCCAACAGCTTAAGAGGACTGGAGGCAAGTCTTCCTAAGGACTTGCTTAAAGCAGAGGGTGTGGCACCAGCATCTATCGGCCACAGCCACAGGCTGTAAAGCAAGATGAACACAGATAACTTTCTTTGTATGCCAGGCCTGAATCTATCTGATGTAGGCTGAACACCCAGAAAACCTACGACCGCTCTGTGCCAGCCATCTGGGTTTTGAAATTCCAATATCTTTGTTCAGATATGCTACATTTCATACACTGGAAATATGCTTTAGTAGAGCCCTTGTACCCATACCTCATCTACAACAAGACTCAGCAGCATTTTATATACTATCACCTGTGCTACAGACTGATAGGGCCAATGATCTATCTTTCCATAACGAACCTGTGTTAACAACTTAGCTGCTAAATAATGGATTGCTTCAGCTTGTACACTTAGAGTCTCTCTGTGCTGATAGAGAGAGCTGGATCAGGTCCCAAAAGGAGTGGGAATCTGTCCACTAATTAGGCACGGAAAGATTTTCTTCAGGAGCTATTCTGTGTAAATGACTTATTAAAAGGTTAAGGGTCCCTTATAAAAGAGCTTCATAAATGACCTATAATCTTATATTGCAACCTCTATGCACTTTGGAGACACTCAAGAAAAAAAAAACAAACCAGAACTACCTCTTAAGGTGATTACATTTTGTACTGTGTTTGCTGCCTTAGGTTGCAGTGACTGCTGGGCTTTTTTGTCACAGATGGTTACACTTAAGTAGACTAGCCTGCCAATGCAATTTGAACTTTGCTTAAATTATAAGTCACCCCGCCATCTAAGTCAATTTCCCACCATGACAAAAAGGTTATTTAAGCTTTCAGGTGCACTGCTTTGAAAATTAAAATATCTAAGAGTGTAACAATAATGCAAATCTGCTCACCTGAGTCTACAGAAAGAAAAGAGAGTGGCTTGCCTCTGCCATCTCAGCTTGAAGAAATATTCTCATCCATGAGTCAAAACACAATAATAGCTAGAAATGTTTGACATGTAAATAAGTTTATTTGTAGATCACAAAATGAAAACTCTATTATATGGAGAATATTAGGTGTATAATAAGCAAACAACACACAACCATCCCAAAGTTACTAAAGTGTCCTGGATGCCTGCCAGACGCTTTGTGGAAAATGAGAGGGTTTTGTGAATTTTCTTTGGATTAAGTTTGTCAGATCCTTGCAAGGATACTTCAGTTTGAGCATTTTCACTAGACTTGAATCTAACAGAACTAAACACTCACTATACTTGGCTAGAAACAAGATTTGTAATGGAATACTGGGGTCATGCAGGATGAAAATTTACCAGTTGGTGGAATTTAATGACACACAGGGATAGGCCCAAGACATGGCTGTCCTACAGAGTTACTACATCACCGACCAGGAATCACTGTCCTGCTTTGAGTTGTAGTGAAGAGCAAGGTGGAGTCAAGCCTGAGTTGCTGGGGAAGACAGAGGTAGCCTTGCTCCTCCACCCTGCTTATGTTGCTCTGTAAGCTCTTTGCTTTCCTGGTCATAGCTTTTAGTCAAAGCCTTTGGAAGACTCTCACCATGAAGAACAATGTCAGTTGTGTTTCCCGCTCACTGAGCTGCTCTTCCTTCTCCCATTGGCAAGGAGTTCTGCTCCAGGATCAAAGATTCAGGACCTCTTTTCTCCCTGTGCTTTGTGCTCACCAGTGCTTCCTGCTGAAATCTACACCAAAGCATGGGAGATTAGAAGTAGAGACAGTGTGCTCAGGGAACACCACCAGCTCCCACAGGTTTTCTGTAGGATTCATCTTTCATAACCTCTATTCTTTTTATTTTTTTCACACCTTCCCTTGGCTCCTTTCAGTTTAGTCCATTTCTGCTCCCTGTAGGATCAAGATTTCTAAGAAATTCCTTCTAAAAATGCAGAATCAGGATTTATTGTCATATCTCACATTCTTTCTAGCTAAATGTCAAGAAAGAAAAAAAAAATATCCCAGCAACTTTGAACTTTCTTCTAAAAACATCACTGGGTAGTGCATGTGGTTAGTGTGTTAAACATGCCTTACAAAAACTAACTGAAACTTCAGTTCTTATGAGTCTATATCGAAGACACAAAAATACCACTGAGTCAAAACCCAAAATAAATACAGAGATTATTCACTAAATAAAGCATCGCCTGTTTCTAGTAGGGCTTCCTCCTTTTTAAGAGCTGAACTTGCCTCTTTTTTTTCCCCCTTAGGTAGTTCTTGTCAAAAATTCCTAACTAACACAGGCAGTAGTTTTCTCTTTATTTTTTAAACATTTTCTGCACTGTTCATCCAACCTCATTGAAGAATGACTGAGTATTGCCGTAATGCTGTCCCATTTCATTTCCACAACAAGCCTTGTCATTGCCTTTCCATATTCCTTTTTTTTTTTTTTTTTTTTTAAAGCACAATCATTTCCATGCTATTTTTCACCTCCAAAGGTGTTATTAGCTTGCCATAATAATGGACACTTCTCCTGCTGTGTCTGCTAAAGAAATTATCCCAGTAGCCCAATGAAGCCATGTCACCTGTCCAGCAGCCCAGCATTCAAAATGTTTCTGTATATACCTGGACTCTCCATTGTCCTTAAGTTTTAAGTAATAAATAAAAATTAACATTCCTAGAGAAAAATATTCAATTTTCAAACACACACAAAGAGGGCTATTATTTTCTGAGGTCTACTTCACTTCAGACAAAAATATGGAAGTAAAGACCATTGTTTTATGTCATCATAGTACTAGGAAAAACCACCAATGGTGCAAACTGATGTTCACTGGACTTACTGCAGAAGTAGAGGGGGAGGGGAATCTCTCTAAATCTTGCCTCTTTTAGATGCTTGGACCACCATGATTAGGATAATGCCCTATGCTGATTCAGGCCAAGACAATGAGAAGAGGAACTGAGGGAAATGATGGAGAATTTCAAAGTGTTTGTAAAATCAGAACTGTGAAGGGGAAGAAAGACAAACTAAGCACCTCTGTCATGTGTAGAGCACAAGCTAAAAACAAAAGTTCTTGCATCATATGTTAAACTGTATAAAGACACTGAAAAAAGCCCACCTCCAAGGCAGGTGAAGGACAAAAAAACATCCACTCTGCATGGATTCTTCTCAAAATAGAGTAGGTCTGGCTGATTTTTATTGTAATAGCCTGAGCTGCTTGGCATGGCTTTTGTTTGAAGTGCTTTAACAATGTTAAACCTGGCCAAAGAAAATTTTAAGCAACTGGACTCTGTAAAAAGGAATGACTACATGGCATCCCAAATTATACTTTGTTGTTACTGCACATTAGCGTAGCTGCACGTAAGTGATATTTTAAGATCATTATAAAACTATCACCATTGTGTAGTTACTGTTTACACCACAGAAGGTACCAAACCATTGAATCAATTCAGCCTCAGTATTTAAAAGAGAGTATTTTGGAGTGGCACATCCACAACATATAGGAACATGATACCCTGTGACAGGTTCTCTGGTACTTCATCACCCCAAAAAATTAGGACAACTATCTAAAATAATAAAAAGTATAATCCATTTTTTTTCAAGGGGGATATGGGAAAGAAATGGACTTTTGATTCATTTGAGAAATCATAAGTGAAAGAATTATCCTCAAAATAATTAGCCACACAAAAGAAAGGATGAGAACAGTGCCAACTGTAGTAAGTTTTTGTTACAGAAATTAGAACCATAGAAGTAATCTGCTAACAGTTAGTTTTCATTTTATTTCCAAGACCTGGGATCAATAGTTCTCAAATGTATGTTGCGACTACTATTTCTGCAGAGATCTTTTCAAGGACTACATCTGAAAAAAGTAGCAAAAGTGGCTGATCATCCAGCTAGCAACCTATGGAAATCAGCTATAAACCTGTAGTGGAATGCCATAAGTATTTTGTTATTGTAATCTTGCAGCCTAAAGAACTGGGTTTAGATGCATTCTCTACCACACATGCATTGAATGACTGTCAGAAAGAAATCAATTGCATGACTAAAGATCAGCTGACAGCACTGTACTTCTTACAGGGATGCTGTCTTGGAAGGTTCTACTAAAATTTATCATGTACTCCAGCGCTATTTGGCCTTCAGTGCCAAATTCTTAAAATACGTAAATCGTTATCTAAGATAAGGATATCTGGAATGCTTGAAACAGCTGCACTGCTTCATAACCTCAAGGAGAAATGACTAAACAAACAGCTGAGAAAGATAATTCACTTTTCCAACAAAAGCAACCTTTTTCTCTTACGAGAAACAGCAGAAAATCTACAACATGCTTCCAGAAAAAGATCAGTCACAAAAGGAACTCATACAACATTCCTTATCTTTGTTTGGCACTCAGTACTGTCATCATGAGCTGTTCTTACAATTACTAATAAAACAAAATTTCACAGAACACCCCAGATCAGACTTGCTCCTGTCCACAGCCTTCTATCATAAAAGTTTATTATATCAATAACCTTATTATTGAGTTTTATATTTAGAGGAGGAAAGTTACCAGAGGCAACACAGAAACACAGAAAAAGCACATCTCAAATTTAAGTCTGTGTTTTGGTGTATTGCAACACATGAAATGCAGCAGGGCAGAAACAGAACCTCTAAAGAGAAATGGTTCCTCTGCAGTCACAGTTTTGCATCCTTGGTAACTGCTCTACAGAAATATGACATTTACTTTAGGGTTTCTGGCTTGGAGCGGGTGAAATGGGAGGCTCAGGTAGGATCTGCAGCTCGTTGTGGGACATCAGGCAGCAGGAGGCATGGCTGACAGTGAAGTATCTTCTTACTTTTCAGCTATTAGCAAGTCTCTCCCCATAACAAACTTAACTTTCTGTAACAAAGTGGACTTAGGAAACACAGGTGGTGATTTCTGAATCAAGATCATAGGCATCCTTTCTAAAGAAAAGACAATTTTCACTTTTCCCAAGTGTGTTTTTATACATATTTTATTCAAAACAATATAAATAGTCGATTTAGAAACATCACTCACTTAAATATCCACAAGTTTTAAATTTGATCAGATTGAAGAGATAGTTTCGTTAAAGCTTCACCCAAACTGCTTGTCTGACAACTAGAGAAAAACAAGCTACCTCATTAAGACCTCCTTTCTGACAAAATGTTTAAGAGAAGTGCTTATGTCATTATCTCTTCTTTCTCAGTGAATAACATGCAATCCTTTCCTATTTGTGTGCAATAAAATTAGGAAAGAGCTGGTTAGCCTCAAAAGCTTGTTGTCAAGATGTTACTCTATTTTAAGAAGATGGAGGCACATCTGATGCCCTTATTCTAGCATTTTTGGGTTAAATTTGCAGTACTAGTGCTGTTATATTCATGATAATTTGAGGATAAAAAATGTTTGTGGAAAAGGGAACAATCATTTTAGTCCCAGGGTTGCCCTGTGGAATTTATGTACTAAGGAAGTTGTCTGTTTTTCCTAGCTAGATCAGTTAGAAACTACATCCATATGAAGCAAGAATATGAGTAACAACTGACATCATTCTTCTGAAAACCTTTGAGACAGAAGGCAGGATGATTTTAAAAAATACATTTCTGAAATATTCCTTAGAGAGAACCAGAAAATAAGTGGAATACTTCATCTGCATTATTAGCAGCAACTGTAATCTAAACAGTGGGTTAGATTACTCATTAGCTTTTCACTACTTATGGTCATATAACTTTATTCCACCTGGTTTTTAGAACCTGTCATTAAATGAACAACTATTGAAAATCAGAGACAACTGGTTATGAGCCTGTGATTTAAAAGCAAATCCTTGGACTTCATCTGTTGTCAGTATCTAATAATCTTGGAGCCTCAATTCCATTTAGAAAACTCTCCAGAATAAATGAAATCATTTGCTTCCTCTGAAACACAAGCAGGCTTTTCATTTACTGAATTGTGCCTATGAGGCATTCATTAGATAATACCCTAAACTGTGCAATACACAGTTTCAAAAACATACAGTATTTTTCTTAGTGCTATTATCAGTCACGATACTTCAGAACAAAGCAGTTACCAAAACTCGAGTGTATATTATTAGCTGTTCAGCTTGGTAAGCATCTAACACATTTTCCCCCTGCTCAGCAGACTCGGTACAGCTAACACATGCATGCCTCTTCCTGCCCCAAAACCAGGCTCGAGTCACCGGCAGAAGCCAGAGACGGATTTCAGAGACAAGAGACCAAACTCCGATGGCCTGATCCATTCTCTACTCATATCAAACTATACATATTAAGCTTTATTTATAAATTAGCTGATATTTGCATCACATTTGATACAATGCTCTGGTTACTTCAGGAGTGTGACTATATTGATTGTCAGTATTCAGAAGAGGCAAGGGCAGTTTTCCCATTCCTAACATAAGGAGAAACACCGTTAATAGCAAGTGGCTTCTCATGACTGGGATCAATCACCACATCAGACACCAGACTGATTCACTGCCCCATTGCAAAATGCATGCAAACATGCAGAGTCAGCAGATCTGGTAGGGACTGATACCTGCTGAAGCTAATGAAGACCTTTGTTTCTCAGGAAAATCCACATGCTTGATGTCTTGCAAAGGCTTAAATATGAAGAGCTGGCTTGCAAGAATACCTGGCAACCCCATTTTGGGAAGAGCTTATTTTCAGCCTGTGTCAAACTTAAAGATACCAGGACACAGACTGCATTATCTGCTTAGCAGTGGCATGAAATAACTGAGGTATCAAATGACAAAGTCACCTTTTTGATTACAAGGTTATTTGGCTACTTGAAAGAGGACAAATGCTGTCTTAAAAAGAAATATATAATTAAAGACACAGCAAGAGAAAGCCAGAAAACACTTTTTAGACAGCTAAGGCCTCGCCACTACAACAGCATGTAGCTTCTTCCCCAGAGGGGAACAAACTATGAACAAGAACATTGTCGTACCAGAACGCTTTAATGCTACCCATATGTCAACTTGCAAAACACAATGGCAAAATTATGCAAATTTTTACCACAGAGTCTCCCAACCAATGAAAGTTACCACCATGACAGTCATTTGTAAGAAAGAATTTTTAGGAAACTGTGTGGGACCATGTAGAAAAATATAATGTGTAGCAATATGAGCTTATGTTGACTCTTTTCTCACAAGCAGATGGCATTGATATGAGTTTTCTTTAAAATATTTGATTTAGAGGATAAATGGCCTTGTCCAGACAAGTGACCTTCAATGGTTATTCTTTACCTAGCTTAAGCAAAATACAGGGACTGGGAATTCAGATGCCAGCTACACCTCAGTAACAATTAGTGCACACTAATGCTTAAATCATGTTTTAATTAAAGTTCTACATACTTTAAGAAAATGAATGAGTATGCCTTGCAAGCTTCTTCCCTCATTAGCTTCAAAGCAAAAGGTCATATACACTCATCTGTGCCACTATTATTTTTGTTCCTCTAACTGCACTGCTGTAGGTCAGCTTTCCATGGCACTAACTACATGGCACAAGGGAATTGGAGAATTCAGAACAAAATGTGCTCTTAAGTGCTCTTTTGATTTCTCAATGTGACTATCTAAGAGAGTATGGGAGTCCCAGACTTAATTCTTACACATGTGGTATTTAAAGGGAAAAAACAGTCTTCATGACATCAGAAAGACTGTGATTTTTTCTGCTAGATTTTCACCTTACTTCTTCTGCCAGAGGATCCCAACATGCACTGATAAACCTAAAGGACAATGCAGCAAGGACTGCAACAAACAAATAATAAAATGTGGAGAGAGGGCAATGTAGCAGACAGGGAGGTTTCTCTGTGACCTTACACAATTTAGGCACAGAAAGAAATGTCCTAAAACTGAGCAAAGATGGAAGAAGAATTGTAGGAAGAATATTTAGCTGGAAAATTAATCTGATTTGCAAACTGTGACTAATAACCTATTTTAATAGAATTAAGAAAAACTACAGGATATTTTCCTTAAAGCAAGTTTTGCCGAGTGTTTTTCTAATCACAGAATTAAGAGTTAATGCTGTGTTTTGGACCTCTGGCTGCTTCCTGACATGTGGTGGTGCTACTGCTTAAAGCAAGCCAGATAGGCTTCTCTGAAGATCAATTTCACATTTTATTCCTTTAAAAAAAATGCACAGTCATCTTAGAAACAATAAAAAGCAAACCCCCCATCCTCATATTAATTTTTTCTTCTCATAAAATAATGTACAAATGTTCTTTATTGATTGAAGCATATTTTTTCTTTTATAATAAATGACTCTATATGTATGGTATTCCATTAGTTTAAAGAAAATTCCCTTTTGCCATGCCGTTCAGCACTTATATAACTACATTACCTGGGGTCATGCCATATCTACTGTCCAAAAAGCACAGCAGACATTTTCATTTTAGCTCACCTCCACCCAATGGAAAAAAAGAATGTATCAGGAAATTAACAGTCTTTTGGTTATAAGTTTTTCCTCACCCCTACGGAAGAGAGATGATAAAATGTTCTGATGTGCTATTCTAACTCCATTTTTTTGCCATTTACTGTAGTTGTGTTCTACATATGGACATATTTAATTGTGTTACAAGCTGTGCAGAAAGAAACTTGTCATGGCATCCCTTTCAACCCAATGAGAGCTATGCAAATGCTGGCCTTCGTTCAAGGCTGCATCTGATGCTCCTGGCAACAAGTGAAGCAAATAACACACATCGAGGAAGAAGGGAGGAGCACAAGTGAAGGCTAGTTTCTGAGACATCACAGCATTATAAAAAGATTTATATTAGTTGTCTCCGATGTAATACTAATACTACTAATAATAAATATGGTTGGATCTTTAGTGTCAGAAACTGGTGCTGTTAGGGCAATTAGACCAGCTCAACTCCAGTTCCTAGCAAGATCAACTGCCAGAACAAATTTGAGAAGGCTCAGCTTTGTGCAGCAGATATTCCTCTTCTATCAATGACCAAGAGTAGAAAGGTCAGTTGAAAACAGCTCACCTGAAAAAACAAAAACCTTTTTCTGCAAGGAAGCTGAACTGACAGTACATTAACATGTTTAGTGGTGTCAGTAATGCCAAGAAATAGGCATGCAGTTTTTCATGCTTTCTATTTGAACCATAAAGACAGTTTAGGGGAAAAAAAGAAAAAGAAAAAACCCCAATTCCTAAAAGGCAAGATCCATTTGACTGTGGGATAGCTTTCAGAGGGAAATGAAAATGTCATCACCTGACATTTCCGAAGCTGAGCTTTCAACTCCTGAGACAGTGTGTAGGCAGGAGTGTTAAATAGAAGAGCTGGTCACAGACCAGTACACTCTCCGTATGTTTCCCTGGGGCAATTAGTGTCACTTCCCCTATCAAGGGGCTCACTGTGCTTACCAGTGAATATGTCAAGTCTGGTCACTCATGAGTCTCTGAAAATAAACACTACAAAGTCACTGACAGGACCTTTAGGTTGAAAAATGAATCCTTCTAACTCATACAGTCTCAAAAAAGAAAGTTTAATTGAACAGTCCATTGAAAGAGAGGAGTCTGTGCTCCACTGTGACATCCCGAGAGAAGCAGAACATATTCAACCAAAAAGCTGGTCTCAAGCCAGCTTTTCAGCTGCCTTAATCTAATTTTTCTTTTCCCTCCTTTCCTGTTGCACTGCTGGATTCAGGCCGCAGGGGCAGAAACTTTCCCCTTCCTGCAAACACATGGGCATGGTGCCGCAGCAGCCCTCCCTGAGGAATCTGGGATCTCCAACCCAACACTGAGGTGCCCCAAGCCAGTGAGGTGCCGAGAACATGCCCTTTCCTCACTGCAGCCCCCAGAGCACCCGAGGACCATGTCAGGCTGCTTGGAGGAGCCCTCAGCTAGTGCTGCACCGCATAAACACGCCAGTGTATGGCCTCAAAGGTCTTAAAATTCTCAGCAATTCACTGAGCTGTTTTAAATTATTTTTGTTTAGAGATCCGTTTATGACTTATGAAAAGCATCACCCCTGAGGAGTTGTGTAGACGGCAACACTAAAAAAACGAGTTAACGAGGGGAGTCAGAGCTGAAGGCCTCTCCTACACACAAGTAATCACAACCTCCTCCTCCCCTTCCCTCCCTCCTTCTGAGATGCAAACAGTGGGGAAAAGTGAGCTATTTCTTCCTTTAAAGTCCAATACAGATGATTGGGTCACTCCCCTTTCAGGAAGAGGGAAGAGGCAGCAGGGACGGGTTGGGCTTCCTTCCAAGTGTGCCATCCTGGACCTGCCCTCAGTAAGCTGATGGCACTGTGTAAACAAGTGGGCACTGGCCAAGCTTTGCCCAGGGGCAATGGCAGGAGGAAGCAGACTGACCCTCAGCATGCACAGGTCTATCTGGCACATCAAACCACCCAGAGAGGTGGCCCTGGCCCTGTGGCACAGCACTGCCAGCACCTGGTGGCCGCTCCCTGAGGACTGCCATGCCAGACTGCTCTGAGTCTTGCAGCGGGGAAGGGATTCCTGAATAAAAATCTTGGTTAAAAGAAAAAAAATTAAAAAACCAGAACAAAACAAAAAGACAAAAAGCTTTAGTTTTCACTTTACCAAGTCATCTGCAGGAAGAAAATAAAGTCACTCTATGGAAGAGAGATAATTTAGATTTCAAAGCTATTTGTATCCATCTGTGGCAAGCTCAGCGATTCTGACCACCCCACAGCAAATGGGACTGACCAACAACAGTGAGCCCTGCGTGTCCTTCACAAGCTTTATAGAATTAAGTTGTCTTTCAGGCAATAGTTTGCTAGGCTTTTTTTTTTTTTTTTTTTTTTACTCTGGGTAGCAAGGTCTTAATGCAATATCTGTTTACTACAATTCTCCAAGAGGCAAGATGTTCCTTGGCTTTTATCCAAACCATTTAGTTCACATACATATTGGAAAAAGCTGTCATGTCAGCAGCTAAGGTTGATATCAAGAGAGACAATAAGAGGATTAAGAGGTGGAAAGCTTTAGAATGCAAGCTACTGAATATTTCACAAGAAACGAAGCTGAGAGTGCTACTGATGCAAGGGGAAGGTCAGAAAGCTTAAACACCTCAGGGACAGTTAAGAAATAATAAAATAGCCATTAGGCATTCCAGATGTTGATATGCAGCTTTTAGGATCCCAGTATTTCAATTTGATTTTGTTCCAACACAAGTGCTTCACCGGACGTGCGTCGGTGACATACGGCACTCACCAAGGGAATTTGCTGGGATGCATCTACAGCATCACAGGAATGATCTGACATTTGAGAGTGCCTTTGAGGGCTGATACTTTGTTGGTTTATTGCTCATTTTTATTAACAACTGAATGCTACTGATGTGGACGGAGTTCCACATCTCCAACTGCGAGGGTCTGGTGAGATCCAAACTGGTGAGGGCTTTCAGAAAGACTGACTTCTTGTCAGTTACCCCTTCCTACCTGATCCTTTAATGACATGGCTAAACAGATCTCCATTATATCTCACCATCATCAAGACCACGTAGTTTCAGGGAAAAGCAGACAGTAGGAGAATTTTACAAGGCATTACAAATATTTGGCAGCAAAGGGACCAGGCAGAGGTAAGCCCAGGTGTTTTTTGTAGCGTTGTCAATGACAAGAGACAAGGTACAGCAGGAATCTCTGTAATTGCTTCATTCTACACTACAATAATCTCACCTATAAACTTCAAGACACAACCTGCCAATGGGCAACTCAAAGAACATTAGCTTCTTGCAAAGTAGAGAGGGACTTAAGTATTACGTTACTTTACATTACCCTTTAACTCACAAGTACATCTGAAATGACCCTTTCTTCCCTCGCCTGTCTCCAGCCTATCAGGAAGGCATTAAGAAACTTGGAAATATATTTTACATCTTTATATTTTTGAGCTCATGGAGCACACTAATGAATTAACACCTTGTCAATATACCGTTTCTGTTACACCATGTTTTTGTGGCACGTTTTTCTTAATGACTTTCTGGAAATAGTCATAAGAAATTTCTCTCCCACCTCCTGTTTAAGTACAGGTATTCTACTGCAAATGTTGAAAAATGCTTGCCATTTCCTTTTATCTTGACATGGTATTTCAGTCTTGCACCTAAGAACTTTTCACTTTAAAATCACTTGAATTATAAAGAGTAACTTTCTAGGCATTATGACTTTACAAAAAATTGTTTTATTTCTTGGAAAAGGTAACTTGGCTTTTGATTAAAAAGAAAATTTCTAGAATTAAATTGGGAACTATTTTTTGTTGTTTTTTTTTTTTTACGCACATTAAAAATTATTACATTTAAAAATTACTTTTTCCCCATATACTACTACTACTGAGCTATTTTGGTTTCACATTATGAAGTAACTGCGGCTAGCAACTTGCCCACTGTATGATTTCTCTTTTATTCTTCGTAGTTATTTCAAAGTATTCATCACATTAAATAACAAAATGGAAGACAATAAATCTGTATGCACAATAAAGAAGCTTTAGAGGTGTATTCTACTTGGTCATTGGAGATGGTAAATACACAGTCACCCACCACTGCTTCTTGGAGAAACCATGCTAAAAGTACAAGTTAAGTCAACATTAACTAGCAACTATAAAGTGGATCTTCTCTACATGAGTTGAAATGACAGGTGGGAATTTTTTTAGTGAAACAATTAATTGCAACAGATTACAGATAAAAAGTCATTTTTCCCCCAAAGTAACATGCCAGTTTCAACCCAAGTTTTTGCATTTAGAAACGCTGAATCTAGATTAGATAACATGGTACATTAGTTAACATGAGAGAGAAATTTTAATTTCCTACACTTACAATAAATAGGTACATGGAAATCAAGACATGAGGCTCAGAGACTTCAACCTATGTCTCCATCATGCCAACGTGACTTTAGATAGTTTACCAGATTTGGTGCTGATAAGTATTATATTTCTTTCAAGCAATCAGACAAATCATTATTAATTTTCAGCGCTTACTTTTCCAAGCTCTGTTTGCTATGAGATATAGTGAATGTCTCCAGTATTTTCTTGAGATGAAGTAGCCCCAGACATCACTCATTGTTGCAATAGCAAAGGAAATGCAATCATGTAGGTTCGGCTCAATACAATACTTTTTCCCATTAGCAAACAATGAAAAATTAAAAATAAAAAAATCCCAAGGCCCAAAACATTCAAATTGCATTACTTCATTCAGATCACATGTTATTTACCATTCACCACTTCTGTAGAGCATGGCTGATTTTGTCAGAGCTTTTACCAACTAGCTGACGGAGAATATCTTCCTCACTCAGTTACTGCAGTCCACAAAAATGAAAAATATGTCATTCTTAAAAAGCTAATATTTGCAAGACATTATTGAACATCTCTGCAGTCACTCTGAGAAGGAAGTCATGAGTAGACGTAAAATAAATACATTTGAATCTTTTAAAGAATTAGAAGTAATTAGCAGTAATAAATCAAATAACTGTGTTGTGTTAATGATCAGGAGCAGTATCCTCAGGTAAAAGCAGCTTTGTCTGGTGATTCAAACACATAATTGCAAAAGGTTCTGTTAAGAATTTCAAAACAACAAAATGCTGACCAAGACATCTAATCCCCTCTCTCAAACTATGTTTTAATCTTTTTTCGATACTGTGTCCTGTAAATTCTTTGCAACATTTTAAATAGTGATGCAATTACCAGGGCTGTTCTCTACTGAGTTATAAGGCTAATATATATTTTTTGAATCTAGTACAAAAAACCCCCATTTGTGATAGTGTGATGGAATGATCTATGAAGAGCTGGAGCTATGCAGACGTGTATTTTTGTAATTAGAGAGAACAAACCAGGTTTCATACCTGTGTAGCTCCATTCCTAGAGGATCTAGCCCTGTCTTACCACTATAATGAGATTTAAAACCAGGCCTTATCTTCCAAGTGCACATAAGGATCAGTTCATCCCACATTCAGCAGCAGCAGGTGACAGGAGGATCGAAGCCAGATTAACAGACGGACTTCACAGAACAAGGATTTAACTTGACTGTGTTAGAGACACCTGTGGCATAAGTCACACCAATAGCAGTTAATTCCCTCTGCAGTCTGTGACAGCACTGAAAATACTCCTCATATTGCTCTAGTTATAGGATTTTTCATATTTCTCATCAGGACACTAATTTTCCTGGTTTTATGACAGGACTATGAGAATGCAGACTACGGTTTGATGCTCAGTCCTATACGTCAAAGTCAATTCTTTTGGCTGTATGTTATTCAGCTTTTAAGAAGTAATAAAAATTGACTTTATAACAAGCTAAAACATTTGTTTGTTTATAGAAGTTATAAATTACTGCACTACATAAATAAAAAGGGTGTGACAGCACAGGACACTCCCAACAGCTTTATTGTTTTAGTTGAGAAATGGCATCCACGCACACTCCCTCCAAGGACTTATATTAGAGGGAACAGAATCGCCAGGTCCTGCCCTGGCTAGATCAGCCTGACTTCATAAACATTGCCCCAGATTTGTGCAGGGTCAGCAAATTTCTAGAAGAGAGGGGACTTAAAAAGAGTTCTGCATTTAAAATTGCTTCAAGTTGCACCTACCACAGTTCCTACATCACTGCTGGCAGAAAGGCAAGAAAAACATACAGAAGTTTCCGGATGTGGCCTTATAGTACATCAAGAGGAACATGGTGTGTGTTTTTTTTCTCTGCAAGCCACAGTTGCTCTATTGTGGATCAAGAGTGATGGATTAGAATGGCTCCAAGAGCTGTCAGCTAATATCTACACCGCAGCAAGATCAGACAGCAGCAACCTGTCTGGAATGCTGTGACAATTTCTGGCTGCCACCACAAGAACTGCAGGTCATGCTACCATAGGAGATTTAAAGTAGAAACCTGAAGTTTTTTAAAAAAAGCGCCGAGACTGCATAATCTTCTACAGAATAGGAAGTAAGCATTCAGAAGATAAAGTACTGCCAGTCTCTTGGAGATTTTTCACATTGCTCTAGCTTCTTGTGCAGTCAGATGCCACCATATTTTCTTGTTACAGTGGGGCAGCTGCATTCAGGTGAACTGAGAACAGGCCAGTGTCAGTTATCAGTGGTGCTGAGCTGGCCACTCAGTTACACCCTTGGACCTGTACTTGAGTTCAATGGCTAAAAATATATGAAAATCTAGACAATCCAGATGCTTGTAGCTCCTCTAACTTCATGGTGCATCAAAGACACCCATTATCTCATGAAAATAGGACACTTAATAGAATCAAAATCAGACATAATGTAAAGCATAATGAAGTTGCTGAAAATGTAGGAAAACACTGTACACACTAGTAAATGCCATGCAAAGGATGTTAGCAGTTTAGTTATTACAATCTCAGCAACAAGAGATGTATTTCTTAGACATTACAGTTAGGTCATGAATTTTCAAACAAGATGACCATTCAAAGCAATGATTATGTAACCTTCTTGGCCAGTTACCTGAATTGTTGGCATCCTTTCTTAAACTTTGTACCAATATAAAGGAGGGAAACCACAGTCACTGTGCTGGTCACTTGCCACGTGTTAAGAAAAGAACTACAAAATTTGAGCCTGTGGGTGATGCTTGTAGGAGACTTGATGAGAATGGCTGAGGGCATGGAAGGAACAAAGCTGATGGCTACGATTTACACACCAGAAAGCCAGTCAGAAGGAGGGCAAACCAGCATGGTGACTCTGCCTGAGACATAGCCATGCTGCCCAAATACCAGGGCACAGGTGCCCACCCTGGTGGCAACCCATTGCAGGTGCTCCTGTTGTACCCAAGAGAAACTGAACTCTCAGTACATGACGAGGTGCCCTGACCAGCAAAGGGAAGTGGATGGCACCACACGCTCTCAGACCCTGGTCCCAAGTCACTCACAAATTCAGAAGCTTAAACAGATTTCTACCATCCCTGCCCCCAGCTGTTCTTCTTGCCCTACAGAAGCTTCCCTGGAGCAGCCCCTGGTGCAGACAGCAGCTTGGGGGTGCTGAGGGGTGAGCTGAGGGACACTTCCACCATCCGCTCCTGGAACCGGCAAACTGAGGAGTACGTGAAAGGTGAGAGTTTTACACAGCGTAATTCTGGGAAAACTTGACAAGTTAAAGCATTCATGCCTTCTCCCCCTGTGAAAAAAGAATTAGTTGTGCCCTTGGGAGTCATAAAGGTGAAGAGAACAAAAGTGTTTGAGCACAAGAACAGCAGGGTGGGACTGGTGGGGCTGTTTGGTACAGGCAGACATAGGCTTATCAAAAGCTGTAGCTGGTTGGAATAAAAAACTGAACTAAAGCACACCTCCAAGCCAGAAAACATAAAATGCACAATCCTGCTGTGCTAAATACCTCACCATATGCCAATAGGCTTACTTCAAAACACGCTAGGCATTTGAAGTAGTGGCCAGTAAAAGACCTGTTAACTTACTTACATTATACCTCCCCGTAGGTCTTAGCTCAATTCCACTGCATGCAGATGTATACAAATTGCCTTTACACCATCGTCTTGGAAAAGTAGAGGATAATGAATTGCTATAAGGAGGAAAATTTTATAAAGGCAGCTTAGTCAGCAGAATGCACTTAACCATCCTAGGGCATTGGTGGAGAATTTGGAGAGGCATCGTCCGCTGCACTGCCTGCTGTGGGGGGAACCAGAATGCTGCCCCGATGCCACGTGTGGATACACACCCTCAGTGCCAGGCTGATGGCAGGTGTCTTCCAAGATTTGCACTACTTGGAGGCAGCAGGGTAGAATATATAAAACAGTAACTGGAATCAGTGACTGACCCAAAATGCCAAAAATCCCCCAGCACTTTCTCAAAACTCCAGCCAAGGATCATCTTTTCTATTGAACTGCAGCAGCATCCACACTGCAAACAGCCCCAGATTTAGCCCTCCTGACTCTCCACCAGGTAAGAAACAGCATGCAGAATTATGTAGCCAGGATGTCCCCATGAGACAAAAGTAACAGAAGAAATTTTACCCAAATACTTGTAGAGGTGCAGGGTTCAACACAGCACCTAGCTCAGCTATGGGTTTTAAAACTGATTACAAAATTAGGGTATTGAGACTCTATCAAGAAACATTAAACACTAAGCTACTGCCTCTGACTTCAAGTCCTTAGCCACAACATGCTGGTTGTACAGAAGGTATGCTGGTGGAAACAGCAATAGTTGCTGTTTTCTTAGCCCCCTACCTAGACCTCAGCTGCTGGCCACAGTCAGGCATGGGATGCCAGGCTTCCAGTTTAACCCAGTGTTGTGGTTTAACCCCATCTGGCAGCTAAACACCACCCAGCCATTTGCTCACCACTCGCCCCCCTCAGTGGGATGGGGGAGAGAATCAGAAGAGTAAAAGTGAGAAAACTCATGGATTAAGATAAAGACAGTTTAATATGTAAAATAAAAACTGTGCACACAAGCAAAGCAAAACAAGGAATTCATTCACCACTTCCCATCGGCAGGCAGGTATTCAGCCATCCCCAGGAAAGCAGGGCTGCATCACGTGTAATGGTGATGACAAACACCATTACTCCAAATTTCCCCCTCTTCCTTCTTCTTCCCCCAGCTTTATATGCTGAGTATGATGTCATGTGGTATGGCATATCCCTCTGGCCTGTTGGGGTCAGCTGTCCCGGCTGTATGCCCTCCCAACCTCTTGCCCAACCGCAGCCTACTTGCTGGTGGGGCAGTGTGAGAAGCAGAAAAGGCCTTGACTCTGTGTAAGCACTGCTCAGCAAGAACTAAAACATCCCTCTGTTATCAGCACTGTTTTTGGAACAAATCCAAAACATAGCTCCAGACTAGTTACTATGAAGAAAATTAACTCTACCCCAGCCAAAACCAGCACACCCAGTATGACATGTCTATGCTGTGCTCCTAAGGCATAGCTGCTGGAAAAGGTCTGCTTCACTTAGGCTGCTCAAGTCTGCCTTAGCACTGGCTCTTTGCTCAGCTTCACTAGACTAAATCAGGCAGAAAATATGAAAGATAACAACAAGACAAAGTAAAAGAAACCCATGGACTCTTTATGCTGCTAATACACATACTGTTTTGAGTCCTGATAGTAGATTGTCCCTCATGTGCAACTTTTTGTGCATGTTTCCTCTATTTTGAGAGGTTTTTGACATCTTGCATATGTTTTACGTTCCTTTAAATATTACCTTGCACTTGTCTCATCTCTACTGCAGAAAGATACCACAGCAACACAACAGGCATTTTCAGATATTTAAAAAATAAAGTTCAACACTGGTGTAGTCAAAGATGTCTTAGAGATGAACAAACAGAACTGGTAAATGTTAGACAAGCTGATAAAAATGAGGAACTTGATATTAAATACACTAGAAAATGACATTTTTCAACAGTTACATAGCAGTTTACAAAGTCTGAGAGATTAACATTGTACTGAGATGGCAAAAGTGGACCAAAAGAACTAAGCTTCCTGCTGTGAGACGCACGTGCAGGTGTGAAGCAGGTGCCAAGGAGGAAAAAGAATGTGGATTTTCCAGCTCAAATAGTTCAACTTTATCTTCCTTTGAGTTCCTTAACCCAGGCTATGTATATGATTTCCTACCTGTTTGCTCCCTCCCAATAACTTTATATGTTAGCTGATTTCAACGAACTTGAAGCAACAATCAATCTTAAGGATATTCAGCTCCCCTATCTCTCAGATATATTACAAAACTAGCCATTTTATAACTTCTTCACTAGTGAAAAATGCATTTTAAAATTATTCAAGGAGACAGAGGCCTCACTGTATAGCCAGTGGTCAGTCTTCCCCAGGATGTTTTTAAGATGAGCCCAACCTCTTTTCTTCCTTTTCTTGCTAAAACTCACCTATAATCAGCTACAGTTCTGGGTTTTTACTCTTTTTCAAGACAAAGAAGAAAATTGATACTAGTAGGGGAAGAACATAGATCTTTCCCCTGAGATGGTGATTTACTGTCTAAGATTATGAAATGTAAAAGGAAGAATGTTCTGATCTTTCCCTAACTTAGAGTTCTGCTGTTCGAAGCCTACCTTACACCTTATTGATAAGGCTGGTACCATTGAAGATTGCCTGAAATGTCCCTTCATATAATCCTACTTTCACTTACCTGTAACTCAGTTAAACTTTTATCATTTGGTCTTTTTTTTTTTTTTTTTTTTTTTTAAATATGTCAGGTATCTGCCTCAGGCTGAAATTTTTTGGAAGCATTTCAGCCAATATCTCAGCTATTTCTGCAAATGAGACAAGGATGTGTGGGGGGAAGTTTAACTTGCACTGAGTATTCTGATGACAACTCCTTTGAATAAGCTTTCCATGCTTTAAAGTAGGGAACAGAAATTTGACAAGAGAGGGAGGGCATCATATGAAAATGATATGATGATTCATTCCTACATATGAAAATTTGAGCCATTGGGCCAAGTTATAAATCTTCCAAAATATTGCAGCCTGCATATCTGGTAGTGATTAACAGCTAAAATTCTACATTCAATGAACACATTCATGCTTTTCATGGGTTTTTAGTGATATCCAGATTGCCTATATAATGCCCTCAAAGAACAGCCAGGAACACATCTGTGTCCTAAAAGTTTTTGTATGTGAGCCAGCTGGGCATACGCAACCCCCAGACTAAATATTACAGGGCTTCAGGAAGAACACTGGCTGTTCTGAGCAGAGGTGAGACTGGGCAATAGCAGGACCATTGCAGGAGGCAGGGAAGGGGTGAACCTGACAGCTGTACACCCGTGTGGATAGGGGAAGCAGGACACACATGAGAGGAGGAAAAGGAAATCGCACTGGGAAGCCACACTTCTTATAAGAGACTTATAAATCTTCAATCTAAAGAAGCTGGGTTTTACAGGCATAGCGTCATTTTATGTGAAATTGCAGAGCATGCAACAAGAGGGAAGACAAATCTCGGGGAAAAAAGGCAGAGTTGGACAGGCTAGACAAGAAAGAGCAGGGCCCAGGAGCAAGACCAAAATCAGATGGGGAAACGAGGGTGGCAGGACAGGGGATGAAACAAAGAAAAGCAGAATGAATGTTCAGGTGTCATGGATCTATATGTCCAAGGGGACATGCTGTCTGCAGTTTAGCTTCTTCCCAGATCTTGTATCATCACCTAAGCTGGCTGACCAATGTCCCACTCCTCAGCAGAGTAAGCCTTGCGTTCTGAACTCAGAACCTCAGTCCAGGCATTGCAATATCCCCACTATGTTTTGTAGCCCCACCAGAAGGCTTTCTGTGCGTCTCAGTGAGGACTTCCCCCTAGAACAGAGTCAAGGCTTCATCAGTAAAGGCTATAGACAAGTCATACTCTCCAGCATGTGAAAGGTTTTATTTGGAAATTACAAGAGCAAGGATGAGTTTTTAGGTCCTGGGAGCCTGGACTTAACATACTCAGGGTCAGCTGGGATCTGTGGCCTCTAACTGTTCTATCATTTTTTCAGCTCCTAAGAAGAACTCCCTCATCTCATTCTCTTGCTTCCTAAGATGAGATAGGAGGAGTTCTGGGTTTGTGTTGCCAGTCCAGCATGACTCCCTGTGATCTGCTCCCAGGTAGCAGTGAAGTCTTACTGGCTGCTATTGTCTCTTCTGGCCTAGGCCATATCACTATCACTCTTCTCTACGAGCAGACTGCACATCAAAGAAGAGATGACTGCAATAAATATAAAATGACATGCCAACATGTTCTTCCATATATTATACTAGGAACCAGGAGAAAAACCCGTGGGAGAGAAACTGCATTAGAAAAACAGGTCTATGTAAGAAAGAAGTGTGGAAGAGGCCAGAGAAGATGTCCCAGAAAAGTCTGTGAGATAAAAGGATAACTTGTATGATGCTTTCCTGGAACTTATTTCTGGGGGATCTACAGTTTTTGAGAGCTTGTCTGTCACAGCCATCTGTGTCATCCATTGGCAAATGTCCCAGTCCTTACACCTTTTATGCTAGTGCACAAAAATATATCTAACATTTAATTTAGTAACTCAGAGATGGGGGAAGATGATTGTATGTTTGGATAATCAATATTTGTTGCTAACATGGCAGCAGAGTGTAGGGCACCTGCCTCCATGCATAATTTGCTAGGTGGAGTTGATTTTTTTTTTTTTTTTTTTTGTAGAACAGTGCTAAAATACTACTGAAGTTGTGAAGAAATCTACTGCAAGGTTAAGGATTCCACTGTTAGACCTGCTGTTCAACAGTCTCCCCTCCTGCTCACCAATGTATAATGACAAAAACTATAAGACTCTGTAATTAAATAACTAAGTGCTCTTTTATTTCCCAACAAACCTTTGCTCCATTCCCTGTCTAGACTGGATGGTTCTCACTGTGAATGAAAGAATAAAGTACTACTGCCCATCAGCATGGAGTCTGGTCCCTGACCTGTAACGTCAGCAAGGTCTAATTCCTTGATGTAAAGAACTGTGAGTACACACACGCCTGTACTGGTGAAGTGCACATCAACTTACCTCAACATGTGATAAAGCTTAGCTTTTCTGTGGTCCGTTGTCATCAGTGTAGGTGAGCTTATGAAGATAAACTGGTCTGCAGTAAGACAACTGCTACTGACAGTGAGTTGTATTTTAAAAGGCAAAATCCAACTGCAGAGGTGGAAAAGGTAAGAGAGCATGAACTCATAGTGTTCCACACTACAGTCGTGACACCAGCAGAAGGCAATGAGAGACCCTGTGACTTGTGCCTGGTTCAGGGCAGGAACGCAACTCCCTCTCTCTTCATGTGCCCTAGTGCTTTCTCAGTCAGTTTTATTATACATTTATGTTCCTCAACCCAAGCTAAAATATATTGTATATATCTGAGGCACTGCTCTGAGAACAGGTGGATTCAAACACCATTTCTCACCATTCATATTTGCATCAGACTATAAACTGCTCATGCCCATTGCCACAATGAGGGGAGAACAATCATGCAGAAGACTGACTTACAGACACTTGTCTGTTCAGGGCCACAGAACAAGCCCAATACACTATTTTGTGTTATAAAGCTTATGGAGAAGTTAATGCAGCCACACAATAATGAGCCATTAGGGCTCATCAGAGGCTCAGCGTGCAAAGTCCAAAGTATACAGAGGCATATAGGACAAATCTGAACTAAGCACTGTACCCTGCCCTCTGCCTGCACCAACTATTTACAGGTATCTGGTAAATGATTTATAAACCTAAAGATAACAAAGTATAAAACTGTATGACTGCCTCCACTTTACAAAGGAAACACTTTCTGGATAATTTACCATGTGTCTGAAAATGTTTCAAATTTTGGTGTCTGCTCTGCTGTTTACAGGTAAGTGCCTGGCACCCTGTCTCATGGTTTGTTAAATAGCTGGCAAAAAACCCCCATGCTACCACCAGCACAACACTGATGGAAGAGAATTAACTGGAAATCACTGCAGCAGAGACATATGGGAGAGTGGGCGAGCACAAGACTGCATAACAAATTCTGTGAAATACAGTCTTTGATTCTGCTCCTTGTGACTACTTCTGAACCTCTTACTGCTCAGCCCATCAGGTATGAAGAGTGAGGATGCATTCCTGACCGAAAGGGATGATTTCCTGAACTGCTAAAATTGTAGAAAGGACTTAATGCTGTTTTTCTGGAATCTTCCCTAAATATTTTTCTGATCTCAACATTTATTGTTTGTAAGAAACAATTTCACATGCATTTATAAGGACCCCAAATGATCTATTTCACAAGTGATTTCTGCGATGTCTGATTTGAATTGTTTAAGGAGACTGATTTTTTTTTAAAGCTCTCAGGATGTCTGATCATTGAACCTTCACAGCACCCTGGCAACCAGGGCACCTAAAATCAACACTCACCCTGTAAAACTTGGACCAGAGTGAGAATGGATGGGGTGGAGCTGCAGCATCAGCAAGGCTGAAAGAATGCTCTTCCCAAAGCTGCACAGACTGGTATGATCAATGATCAGTAATGCACATGCTGTGAGATTAATTTATTGCTCACTAAATTAGAACAAACCAGGCAGCAGTAAGTGACTGTTGACTTCTCAGGTGATTGCTCACATCACGGAAAGATGCTCCATCCACATGCATGCCTTAAAAATGTTTCTTAGATCTAAGTGGTCCAACAGACATGCAGCAAACACATGATGTGAAGAACTAAAGCAAAATGAGGCAGACAGAATTAGCCAATGCTTAATCATGAATTAATAAAAAAGGTGTTTTTTGAATTGAGACCATAGTCTCAATTCTCTCTTTTATGGGTCAAATTCTCTTCCTTGTCATATGACCCTAAGTTTTGGCTGCAGTAAGGCTCTGCAGGGAGGGAAGGAGGTAGAAAGGGTCTTTCTCTGTTCTGCAACTTAGAGCTCACCTAGAAACCTTCCTTTCCCCTTATTTGCACTTTCTGATCCACTGTACAACTGAGCTTGGACTATTCCTGGGTACTTGTCTGTCTTCCTGAACCTCATCTCCTTTCCACTGAAGGCCATCATGACACAAGCAGTGTCACCTGGAGCCAAGCTGGGAGCACAGCGGCCTGCTGGGCCTCCTTTTGGAAAAATTATCTATGCTTTCTTCTCCTTTATGTCTCTGTCTTTTCCAACAGCCTTGTTTGCCTTCTTCCCCAGGTTCCTTTCTTCAAACAGCAGGAAAAAGTATTTATTACTGATTTTTGAAGAACTCTCAACTGATGACACAGTTCAGTTTTTCATTAATTGTGAATCCTTTCAACAATGGTCAAGGTGGTGGTGAATTAAACCAGGCTGTAAGACTCACTAATGAGAACCTGACTTTTCGTCACACCCTCAACTCAGCTACTATAAATCAGTCCCCATAATAAACCATCTCCACATCTCTGGGAATAGGCTTTCTGGGCTGTTTGCTGGACCTTTTCTTTAGCCTCTGCAAACTGCAGCAGCAAGGGATGGGGTTCAAGAGTGTGATATCCTGGCACTGGGATCATTACTGAAATCTCTCAGGTGTCTGACTGGGGCCTCTTGCCCATTCACTCAAGGTTAAACTGTATGGATTTAGGAAGGAAACTTCACCAGGACCCACTGAGCAGGACCAATGGACCAATGCTTTCTTTTAATACTTTGCTGCAGGGGAAGTAGTTCATTCCCTAGGATTATCTAGGATTTTTGCCAAATTGCCTTGCTATTTAGCCACACCTGACAATTTTCCTGACCCCTGGCATCACACCAACAATATATTCAATAGCTAATTCTGCATTAAGTGTCTGTAAACTGTCTGCCTTTGTTCATGAGGAATGAGGCTGATGCTGTAGCTCTAACAATTGCTAATGACTGAGCTCTCACCTCTGAACCAGAGACCTCATGTCCTGTGCTGTAAAATTAAGAATTGTCAAAGAATAGAGACTACTGTAATTCAAGCTTTAAAAAATAACCTATATTTCAGACTGGATGATACGAACAGTGTTGTAGCACTTAACAATCAGAGACTTTAAGTTTTGCTGTCAACAGGTATTATCAAATCTGATTCAATTTTATTTTAAGGCCTGTTACCATCCAAACATTTTGGGATACATAGCCAATATGCATATGCGCATTTCTTTTTCACCATTTGAAAAAGCAATATGCAGATGTTTGACTTTAATGCAATTGTACTTTTCAAATGAGAAAAGGCGACACATGGCCCAGAGGTGGCCTGGAGAATCCAGAAGTCTATCCTTGCTGCAATACACCTACATATGCAAATTACTGACAGATAACCACATCTTGATTTCCATGTAGTGCCACGTAACCTAGAGAAATACTTTAGTGAAGAGCAAACCAGCTGCTCCCACACTATTCTTTCAGTGCTTGCACTGTTGCCCTGTGGTATTCTGAATCCTCAGACTGAATCCTGGGGTCTGGCTTTGTGAATCTTTGCTATACTTAGAAAGTTAGCTGAAGCATGGAGGGGGGTGTGTTCATTCTGGCTCATTTCTAACATTAAGAAACACACCTGAGCTGCAGCATATGATTTACTTTTTCAAAGTTCCCAACACATCACCACCAGCCACCTCAGCAAGGTTAAAGTGTCCAAGGTTGAAGTTTAGCTCTGTCCAAGTTTAGCCTCTGTCCAAGCTCTGTCCTAAAGCGCTGATAAGACTGACAGTCTTACCCCTGTGAGCTGACATTTTGACCAGACAATCAGCAAAGCTGATAATAAGATGAGTTATTAGACTAAAAGGAAAGGAGCAATCACCAACTTTTGACATTTAAATTCCACTGATATAATTTCAGCAATAGGTTTTCAGGTTGTCAGAAACTTGCAATAGTCTCCAGAAACTAGGGAGAGAAACAAATAGCTCCAGTTTATATGACAATGTGCACAGAGAGTGACTGAAGTGTTGCTAAGTAATTGTCAAATTTTTTGTAAATATCACAGCAAATTAAACATAAACCACTTTTCCCTGTGGCATATGCACACCAGGTATAAATTCTGGTCCCAAGCCTTGAGATTGGTCCTCAGCACTTACACAATACTGCTGATTTAGATAAAAAAAGACTCCCTGTGTTCCGGGGGGGGGGAGCATATCCTATACTAAAGCAAGTTTAAAGGTTTCTCTGCTTATCATTTAACTCTAGCATTAGACATGCAAATGGTGGCTTGTCTGCTTTCCCCAAAGACTGCTAAGCACACAATGGCTTGTACTGCTTAGTTTCTTAAAAAGAAAAAGCATATCAATTAAATGGGTGCCTTAGCAGGCAAAGGTGTCAAAATTTAATCCCATACTCACCTTTTTGATTGTGTGATGAAGTGGATAACTGCACATTCAGCTGATAGAAAAAGATGTCTTCCTGGGAAGACTTTGCAGTTTCACCCAGCTAAATATCTTGTTTTCTAGAAATCTATCCTTGCACAATAGAGTTAAGCTTCCATTTGAGTCTAGTATGAAGAGATTTTAAGGCACAATAATTTAAGATCTATCCAGCTTGACTTTATATTTTAAGTGCAGTTTGCTTGCTATACTGTAATACTTTTTATTGTTACCTTGACATTACAAGCTATTTGATATGCCTTTTTCATAATCAGGTGGGTTTTTGGTTTTTTGGGTTTTTTTTTTTTATAGTCAGTGCTGGATTAAGTACACATTTACTATTTTGACAAAGATGACAAGGTTCTACCACTGTCTCCTCTCTCTCAAGTTTAGTCTTATACCAGTTCACATTAATCCAAAATGAGATGCTCAGAAGGCACCACAGCAGTAATGATTAATAATAGTTTTCCCTCTGGACAATCTATTTAGGTGTACAGGATAGACAAAACTACCTGAAGGCAATAATTACATGAGCTAAGCATCTGCTTGCTAAAACCAGCCAATTTTTTCTATAATTTGCTTTTCATATGAGAACACTAAGTGAATCTTCAAGACATGATGAAAGGAAACACTCTAACTGGTAACAGCTGATACAGCCCCTGCAATAGTTCACTCCTCACATTCCTCCTATTTTTCCTTTGGGCCATCAATCCCTAAATGTGCTTTTCAAATAACATATTTATCTAGGAGAAAAGAGGAAAACCAGCATTGAATAAAAACATTAACGTACAATATGTCTGACTGCTCTGCTCTTCAGAGTGAGTTAACTTTGTTTCACCACAATTTTCAATTCATCACCTTTTTCAGCTCAACTTTATGCATTGTAAACCATCCCATTAACATAATCCACCTGCTCCTAACTTCCTCTAGTCTCATGCCCAGGTGCTCTGAAACTCTGTTCTCCTGGTTACTGTGCTAGTCCTCTGCAAGATGGAGAGCTGCAGTCCTTCAGGAATAGTCTGTGTTTATAAAACACCTACCTGAGCAACAAACTCTTCCAGAATCTTTTAATAAGCAGTTCAAAAGGTGGGAAAAATTACACCCAGTCTGAGAAACTTAAACTGAGGCAAGATGCAGGTCATTTGCTGAAGACTATACACTGTATAGGGGCGACTCAGATGGAGGCATCTGTTCTGATGCCCCCAGGTCTACATTAGAGCTTTAAGACCTTGCTTTCTCTGAGCTCTGCCAGAGCACAAGCAAACGCGCAAACTCTGGCTTGTCTGTGTAGTCCCAGTGAAACACCAACAGGACTATTTCTGGTTTCACTAGAAATGGTCTCACTAGACTTCTAGAGGTGAATGAAGTTTGCCCCATTCAGAGACATATAATGATCTTTACGGTGATATGAAGAGAGAACGAGCTAAACCTGAAGGATTAGCTTGAATAGAAAGGCGCTTACCTGGTTTTCTTCTGGTACTTATGCATCTTTGGAGTGCCCCAGGAGTTAGAGAAAAGCCCTGCAGAGATAGCTCCTAGGTGCTAAAGGTGAGGGGTGGAAGGATTTGAGATAGTAGCTAGAAAAGAACAAGAACTGGGTGACAACAGTGACAAAAGAAGCCAAGAGCAGAGCTGACACCCCTGCCTCCCCTTGGTGCAGGCAAGTACACTTTAATCAAAGTGAATATTCAGTATGATTAGGGATGGCATTTCTCACTGGATACAGGTGCAGCCAGAGCAGACTGTATATTAAAAATTGAAAGTTAATACCCTTAAGATGCAGAACTCTGCACCACAGTAGCCAAGACAACACCTCACTGTCCCACCAGAAGAACGACAAGCTCTTTTTTTGAAGACATGGGCAATGGGGAAAATGAACACAAAAAGCAGAGCTGCATAATGATCTTTTTTTCTAGCTTACCATGAAGCTGGAAGGCCAAAGCACATATTGTTGATAAAATTTAACGTTTAATGGCCCTTACTAACTATATATACATATAAACAAAAGTGAAGCCTGTTAGTGAGCCAATTTCTGATCCCAGTTATCTCAGTCCAGAAATGTAATCATGAGCTTACAAAATATTTAGTACCAAAAAAACCCCAAATTCACTAAACAGAAGTTAACAGCTCACAGATTTTTTTTTCTACTGGAAAATAGTAAATTGCCAGAGAAATAATGAAATTTGGTACGAGCTTAGTTTTATCTTTTGCAGCTCTGGAACAGAAGTGTGGCAGCTTAATAGACAAATGCAAGAAATATTTTTTTTTTCTCCCCAGGCCAAAAATCTTACTTGTTTTCTGAAGTACAGAAATAGCTATTCCTCAGTTCCCTAAGGGAGAGAGCAGTTCACACAACAAGTCTTCACACCAAATGTCTGAACTTAGGTTTTTCCATTGAGTTGTTAACATTTTTAAAGATGGTATTCCTTGAAAACTCCCTACCCCAAAATTTCTGCCTCCAGTTTCTGGTTATAGTAACTTGGCATCTGAAGAAACCAAAGTAGGAAGGAATTACTGGGACTGTCATTGCTTGCTAAGTAAATTTTCTAAAATACTATTTCATGTCTTTGTTAAGAGCGAAGATGAGAATCACCTTCACTTCTTTTTTTTTTTTGTTACTGTATAATCAAGCATTTTCTCACCTTCTTTTCAAGCACTGTTTGGCTTTGAGAAGAAACCAAGTGAAAAGGAGCAGCAGATACTCTAACTCACTTATCTTCTACCTATATACATTCAGTGTACATTTTCTATTAAAAAAACTAAAGAGCTGCCATATTGAGGATGATCAGCAAAGCTAGCAATAACAGCAAGTGAACTGGATTCACCTGAAATTGTGCATGAGAGCAAATATTTGACATTCTCAGTTAGACTCTCCCCCAAGAAATTCAGGAATAAGGGCATTGGAGAGCTGTCAGTGAAGCAATAGCTTGCCCTGCTAAGCTCCCAATGTAAGACATAATAGACAAAGGTCCAAGTTCTTGGCCACCACCAGATATGTGCAGGTCACTCTCAAGTGTCCATTTAAACCCACTTCACTGAACTGGAGCACAGCTGTTTACAGACACTGGCCTTAGCTTGGCTTACATATCTGAATTTCAACTTAATCACCAGTTCATTAAGAACTGTATGATTTGAACTGACATGCTGTTTCAGACCAGTTTAGCCCCAAATAAATTTATGTCTCAAACACTAGAGACTAAAAAGAAAAGACTTTTCCTGTGCCAGGGTCTTTCACACAAAGTTAATGAAGAATTCAGCCCTTTTTCTTGGGCAGAATGGTTATTTCAAGAAGATCTGCAAGAAGTACTTTTGCATCTGGGGTGACCTCAAAAGCTGTCTAAAGCAATGTGATAACAAGATTAGAAGTGCAATATCTTGCTCATGGAATAACTGCCATGCATGCAATTTTTATGCTGCTACTATATCTAAACCTGGAAGTTTAGAAAGCGTGGTTAAATTCATAGGTAGGTTTACATTTTTTTTAAAAAAAACTTTAGGCTCCTCAGCACATCTGAGACCTGTGCAATTCCAGTCTAAGGTTCTTTTCAGTCACAAAATCTTGTATTAAAGATATTTAGTGCTTTAATTTGATTGTAACTTTGTTTATTTTGGATCCAACAGCAAAATAATGATTTATAGCAGCTGTTTTATCAACTTCATGCTTAAAAAAACCAGTCTTTCTGAAGATCTGAGGAAGGACCATCTTTGATTTCTGTTAAATAATCTACAGGTCCAAAGACATGCTCCTTGGGTATAAATATGTTTTCTGAAGTGCACATTCTAAAATATTATTCTGCTATTACAAATATTTCTCAGCTTCCATTTCAGGTGTCCTTGGAGCACCTTTTCTGACAGAAGAATCAGCAAATCAATTTATACGACTTAAACGACAGATACCATATTCTCAGAACTATTGGGACCCAAGCAGCAGCCAGAATGTGTGGGGATACACCGTGGCTGAACAGGTATTTTCTTCCATCACCTTGAAGCATCTGCTGAAAAAAAGTAAAGTACAGGTCTGGGATTAACACATAACAGTAACCCTTTGGGGCAAGCGAGGAAGTCTGTCCTATTTATCAATGCAGGCAAGGTTGCTCAATAGTCACACACTGTATTTATTCAGTATCAAAGCTCAGAATGTTCTTTTCTGTTTTGGTCTACTTCAGGTTAGTGAATCATGGACAGCTTTGAGAGACACCGCACAATACTACATGGACTTGGGTTCTTTTGCTTTTGATCCTTCGGTTGCCAGGTATGATGGGGTTTCTCAACAGAG
The DNA here is from genome assembly GCF_031877795.1 of Strix aluco. Classification (NCBI taxonomy): domain Eukaryota; kingdom Metazoa; phylum Chordata; class Aves; order Strigiformes; family Strigidae; genus Strix; species Strix aluco. Next base: position 14,645,300 of record NC_133932.1, read on the forward strand.
CGTTTCATAGACTCAGTATGCATGCGTGTACTCAGTAAAACTGACCAATAGAAGAGTGCTGGCAATTGGGTCCTAGTGGCATAACTTGACACATTAACAAACCCAATTATAAAGAGACATCTTGAAAAATTAAATATTTTTTTTTTACTGCTCAAGTTTTATAGTTACTTAAATGTGGTGATTTTGTTGTGGCAAGTTCTTTTTTAAGTATGCTTTGGAAGAATTCATTAAAAGCTTAAGGAATATATATCTTTTTAAAAGTCCACAGAATCTAAACTGCAGCAATATATCCTACATAGTTGATTTAAAAAGCAGACAGAAAGCAATTCCTGAGGAGAAAAATAAAAGATAAAAAACACCATCTATTTCAGTAACAAAACTGTATTCAGTGTAGAATAAAACCTCAGCAGAACAAAACAGAGAATGAGGCATAGCAGTTGGTAAAACCAGTATTTATAGATCAGCACACAAGTATGTGAAATGAAGTGTCTCAAATTGTCATAGAGAAATTGTTTAGGACTGTGCTAAAATGTACATGTTTTTGGGACATAATTTTGTCCAATTTAGGAAACAATTGCTAAATTATTCAGTTTGACAAGCACAATGCAGAATACACACACTATTCCTGCGAAACACTTTTCATATGAAGATACTGCAGTCCTTTGGAACGGACAGGAGTGGGTAGAACTAAACTCATACAACTTCAAGTTTCAGTGCTTAAAATAGTTACTAAGACATAGCAGTCTGATCAGTCTACTGTAACCGCCAATAGGAAAATGGGTAGACTTCTTCTCATAATATACTTTGAATTGAATATGCTTTGAATTTTATTGACTTAAAAGTCAATTTTTGAAAGTGAGCTCAAAGTTTCATTTTGAAATGCGGGTTTTGAAAAGCACTTTTTTATAAGATAAGAATTTGTTTTGGTGAATCTTGGATTGAGATATCTAGGACTGTTCCACCTGAAAGGTGATGCCAGTTTCACTCTCTCTCTGAACAGAAGCAAAGTAGAAGAGAATAACTAAAACTCATGATTTCCCCACCCTCCTGCCAAGACTTCAGCCAGTGCCCTTGGGCAACTGGAAGGAGGGACCAAGATATTCTCTCACAATTTCTAATACTGATATGTGCAGCAGCTTTCTTGGCTAGCAGCTGTCACTTCTGCTTTATGACAAATCTGAAGTTACCTGAAGACACTTTACTCAATTTTCTGGAAAAAAACCACCCTGTCTTTTCCATCAGAAAAACTATTCACATAGAGAATGCCTAACTGCATCTAATTATTAGTTGTCCAATACACGTGTCTGAAGGCTGTGATCCTGACAGCTGCCAGGCATACTGCAAGATGAGTTATGCCTCCAGAATGATAATCCTTATGATTGTCATATGACAGGATTAAAGCCAGTTTACAGAAACACATTTGTAGGCACTCCCACTGAAGCACGTTCATGATTTCAGAGCGAGGCTGGTTAACTCCCAGACTGAAATACACTTCCCAATGTTAATATGACAGAAATTAACATCCAGAGTTTTTACGAAGGCATATAGTAGAAAAGACATCAAGCTAGAAGTTACAAAAAGCATTATGGATAAAGTAAAACAATGAATTTCAACCTTACTGTTCATGATTAGTGATATTTCTGAGATGGCCAAGAAAAGCAAGTCTATATGACATATGTTGGGATCTGGTTCAGGGGCCATACTTCCAGAAGAAAACATTTGCAAAAGCTTGCAAATCTGAAGACCAGATATGACGACAGGATCTTTAAATTGAGTTTGCACAACTTTTCTAAAAGCAATTTATTCCATCTTTTCTAGTGACAACATCAGATCTTACACGGACATGCTACAGCAGTCTGGGACTCACCTCCAGCAACAGACAAGGATGAGCTATTAAATCCTACACATCTCATGTCTGGCCATGTTAGGATATGGCATGTTATGTATTTGCCATTATGTATTTGATGGCGACTTTATCTCATCCCACTGTCTAAAACCAAAATTAACGTGCTAATTCTCGCAATATAGAATATTTTATATTCATAAGTAGAAGTGAGATGTAAATCATGGTAAATTGAATAAGAAGTTGAAGAAGACAAGGCAAGCAGATTAAGTTTAAAAAACCCTGTGCTTTCAGGTAAAACATTTTTTTTGACTAAATATTTGTTTTTAAATGTACATTCTTGCTTCTGTGACTAAAACCCACAATTTTATTTCTCACTGTTTTATTTTAGCTACATTTCTGAGAGGCAGTTAAGAAATGGAAATCAGTCACTTTGGGTGGGTAAGAGAAACAGAGTACATTTGCTCCAGGTTTGGAGAGGAGTATACTTCTGCACTTCAAGTGCCTTTCCATTTTTTCATGTACTGGAGTCAAATTAGTAGATATTATAGTATACATCCATATCATGTATACGCTTTGCTTTCTGCATTTTAAATTCTGTACTTGGTCTGGAATGCCAAAATCATCTGAAGCCACAGCTACCACTGTGGTTTGCTTTTTCTTACTCCATGGAAGTAGGAGAGGTGGAAACACTTATTCACAGGTCCTTTTCTAATAAAAGTGGTAATGACAAAATGCTCCTTATGCCAAGTTCTTAGGTCTGAAAGTTTCCATATTTCTATCCATTAATATATATCTTATTTCATATATATCTTATATCTTTAATATATCTTATGTGAAGAAAGGATTTGGCTCCCACATTTCTTTTACATGGTATTAATGTACTGCTAGCAGTTAAAAGCTTTCAACCCAGGTCAAAATTTCTACATGGACAAAGAGGACTTGTTGGGGAAACCAAAACGTATGGTAACCTTAAGGGTAGGGTAGGTGAATGCAGGCAATATTTGCTCACTTATTATCCCCAAAGAGCAGGTTCTGTGTGTTGTGCATTTGCGGTTCTTTGTGAATATGGACTGTGTACTGACTGGAACGAATTCAAAGGTAATGTTGGATCTTCCAAAAAGAAATGCATATTTTGGCGTTTTGGCAATCTCTACCATGCTTCTAGGCATGAAACTCTCCTTAGGCTGTTATTAATTTCCCTGCACAGAACAATGGGCCTGAAATTGCCATTACTCATTAGCTGAAGCTGAAAATTCGTTAAACGCTTGAAAGAGATAAATGAGGTGCAAGTTCAGTATTTGCCGTGTAGAATTTCACATCTTCAGTCACACTTCTTAATTATGAACAGTTCATTCAAAGATAGGGGGTGACAAGTGATGTATAGCCTAAAAGACCTCACTAGTTAAACACTTTTGTCCCTTCTGTCCCCCTTCCCTGTGCTGCTTGACATGGGATAAGCGAGTGCTCCAGATCCTAAACCTTCCACTATTTCCCTCAGTAACAATGCAGGCATAATAGAGTTGTTACTGAAACTCTTCAATTTATAGCAAAAAACAGGACTGTAAGGATAAACATTGCCTTTTATTTTAAATGGATATAAAGTAAAAATCAAAGGACCGCTTCCTCCAGCTGTGCACCTTGCTGGTCCCAGAGATATTTCTGCTCCGCAGGCAGCAATGCCCAATCCACGTGGGCATCAGTTCCTGAAGTGCTGCTGTTTTCAGCCCTGCCTCTCTAATTGATGTTGTTGCTGCCAAGGCAGGGGTTTGGGATCTGCTTGAGAATTAGCTGTAGTTTTCATGCCTGCATGGTAAGTTAAACCAAATGAAAGTTAGTTTGGGAGCTGATTTGCAAATGGACAACAGGCATCCCTGGAGTGTGGATGACAAAGTCCATCAATGAGGTGGAAGGTAAAACGAAGTGCATCTTACCTCAGCTGCTATCAGCTGGTGAGGTAACTGTCCAACATTTATGAGCCATTTTATGGTTGTCAGAGCCATAAAATTAGAATAACCACTGCCTTAAGTCTGTTGTCATGAGGACAGTCTTGCATAAGACCAGCTTTGCAACCAAAACGTCAGACAAAGCCAGGGGATGCAATTTGACAGTTCTGTTGTACTTAGACATAACTAATTCCTTTAAAGAAGTTGTTCTGAAAGCCAGAGCCTCAATCTGCAAAGCCATAGCTTCAAGCTAATGTCACTAATTCAGATAATTAGTCTTGCTGAATTAAATGGGAAGAATTGTGCATGCATGAGTAGCGGTGGCGGATGAGGTGCTTATTTCATGTTATCAAAATACACGCCATTCATGACAATGAGCAAATGGCTTTCACAAGCATTTGAATGTTAAACTCCTTCCTCTGCATTTATTAATAACCTGGAAAAATATTTACCCTGTGAATTTTCTCCCCTTATTTAGCTTGCCATACTGTTTCAGCACTTTACCACAAGTAACTTTGGACCCTTCTTTACTGCCTTTTCCCACACATCTTCCTGTTGCCACCTACAGGTTTTATCTCCTTGCTTCTACACAGCACAGATACACATGCAGTACCTTAACGATGGCAAATCTAAAGAAGAGGGCTAAGCTAAAGAGAATTTCAAAAATACAGCCCTGCTGGTCATGAGAGTGGAAATACAGGCCTCAGGACACAGGATCTTTGCTCTAGTGCAATGGAGAACAGTTCCTCTAACTAGTTTCTGAATACTTCAAATTTTGTAGGAACCTCCCCCCCCCAACCACACAAACATCAAAGCTCCCTGAGGTCAGAGACAGCAGAGGTCCTGGGGAAGAGGGGGAATAGGTGGAGAGGAAGAGGGGTCACAGAAAGCCAGTCAGGTCTGTTTCCATATAGACATTAACTGGACGGATGCAGGAGAACATCCACCAGGCAGTCCAGAGTTTCCAACTCTTTTCTGAGTGATATGAGCAGGACAACTGTCTAAAATCAGCAGAATGACAGGAATCAGGACACCCAAGTATATCATGTTTGATTACTAGCTCCAGCAGAAGCTCTTCCCCAGGCAAGACACTTGCAGGGTCTCCCTCCCATGGGGGCTCTCTGGTGGTGAGTCAGATCTGAATCATGCTGCAGCCTGTTCCTCAGTCAGAGCAATTGCCTATTCCCTCTGCTTCTTGGTTCCCTAATTTTGCAAAGCTTAGAAGAACCAAATTACCTTTGTGATCTCTGCTACTCTGTCAAGTTGAATTGAACACAGCCCACAGGTTTAAAATTACTGCGGCTTGACATAGGGGATAAGCACGTGACTACCCAGACAACATGATTGTAGGAGACTTGCCATGTTAGAGAACCAGATGAAAGATTCAAGTGTAGTCTGACATGACAGGAGAAGTAAGAAAACCCATCTATCCAATAATAATTAAAGAAAAAGATTAATACTCCATGGGCTTTCTTTTAATGAGAAAAACAAGTCATTCCAAACAGAGCAAATAGAGGAAGCTGTAGAACCCAAGTAACCTATATATAACCCACGTTACAAATGCTGAATGTGGGATAAGTTCTAAGACACAGAGTTTTCTATAAGCTCAGCAGAACAGGTGAGTATATAGAGGTAATGAGAAAGAACCATATATTTTATGAGCTGAAATGATTTCTACAAACAGAACAGTGGCACCTGGTTTTCAATGCAAGATCTACACACTACTTCATCACTATGGTAATTCATATGGTTGAACCTGGTCTCATATGATTTTAATGCATAAACCTTTTGAGCTTACATCACACTATCGTTATGCACTTGTTTTGTGCTTTATCTTCTGTTCTCTTAATTTAAACCAAAACAGCTGAGACAAAATATTCATCTAAACTATACCTGCTGCTGTAATCCTCAATGCCAGCAAAAGTGATCTGTGTTCAAAGCAATTTTATGTTGGCTTATTAAATATACAAACTACCCACCTGAGGCAGGTGCATTACTGTAACCAGAACCACTGCATGTAGAGTGGAAAATAAATTACTAGCATTTTGCATCATCTGTATGAAAAATGAGATCAGTAGTTAAAATATAAAGATAGAAAATTAGCCAAAATTTAAAAGTTCAGTCAGGAAAAGAAATAAGCACTCTTTGTATGTGATTATTATCTGAAGTAAACAAACATCAATAATTACTGTTCTGCCCCAAAGACTGTTGAAGAGATATGTATTTCAAACAATATGACATCAAACTTGTGGGAGTCTACTTTCCACTAGCTGGAAAAAAAGTAACAACTCTTTTTATGAGAGGTGAATGGTATCAAGCTGGATATCTGTAAAGGTGATCTACATGCGGCGACACGGGAAATGTCTGTTCCCTTTGAGCCCAGACCGAAGTCATGTCCTACCACAGCATGAGGCAGGCCGAGTGCTGCTGCTGGTTGTATTAGAGATGAAACAAATACTCACTGAGCCCTGTAATGCAAATTTAACCATCACCTCCCTGGGGAGCAAGCTTTCCCTATGCCAGCGTCAGTCCAGACAGGAGTAGGAGAGGAAGAGGGAACAGACTGGTGCACTTCAGCCTTCTATGATCAACCCATAAAAGTTTCTTTCTCTAGGAGGCATTACAAGATAGTCAGCTTGGAGTGACAGTTCTTATTCAGCTACTTACTCCTGGTCACACACCCACTGTTAAGGTGATTTCGTGCCAGCCACTGCCTCCTTGGCAGGACTGAATAAGCATGGGAGATCCTGTCTGAGTAATTCAGCTATGTCCTGGTTGTGATTGAAAGCTGCTGCGCAGCAGGGAGCTAGTTCAGGGAAGGCTTAAAAAAATCCTTACAATTGCTGTCAATATTATTATCATAAATCCAACACCCGATTATGCAAGGTGCCATGAGAAAGCAGTTAGCCTGGTGTCCTTGAAATGCAGGTAGAACTAAGGACAAGAAAGCAACCACAGGAAGTAAGTGGCTAAAAAGACAACCATGGATCTCAGTGGTGGCTGCTCAGCACTGCAAAATAACTGATTAGATAGTTATTTAGAAGAATGAGTTAAAAAGAGTCTTGTTTGTAATTTCAAGCATGTTTTGGATGAACCTTGCACAGAGAACTACAAAGTGCCGCTTCCTCTCAGTGTCTGTGCTCAAGTATTTATGGTGTTACCTTTGCTGTGGATTTCAGGTAGGAGGCTCAGTGCCAAGACATCTACCATAAGCCTTCTGATGGAATGGGACCTATACGTCCCCACATTACGCCATGGGCAGGACGCAGCCTGATTTTTGCTATAGTACCTCAGAAGGCAGCTACCATTACATTGTACCAAAGCTACATGTACTGACTTTGTTTTTAATTTAGAAGTGCCTACAGAAATGAGGCAGAGTCTATTTATAAACCTAAAGGAAAAAAAAAAAAACCAACTATGCTTTTATTCATATGTCATTTGGGACAATTACCTTTTCCTAAGTGTACAAACAATTCAAAGTCACTATACTTTGTGGACTATGGAAATAACTTTCCTACAAATAAGAAAATAATCTCCCTTTTTGTTACTCAGGGTTACACAGTTCCCTACTCCTTTCTTATCCTCTCTGCCCCAGGCTAAGATCTATTTTCATTCCCTCAATAATTGCCAGAGGATTAGATCTAGCCAAAGTACATCCACAGGTACTGTTTATAGCAACCACAGATTACTCTGTGCCTCACTAAAATGTTCAGGCTGCCTTGATCTATCAGGTCAGCTGTGTCAGGAACAGCATATGCAGCAGCAATTATGAAATAAGAAAACTACAAAAAAGTGTCTTTCCTTGAAATGATGGGCTTTGTTATTAAGACACACTGGTCTGAAACCAGGAACAGAATATGAAGGATTTTCAGAGAATTGCTCGTCTTCTGCCAACTCCCTCTTTTCCACAGTGAAAGCTTTGAAACTACATTACTAGTGGGAGCTGTGACAATGGAGGACAGGGAGTTATTTGAGGTGGGCAGAGCCTTCTTTTCCAGGTCTAAATTAACACTTAAATTTGCATGCCTGGAAAAGAAGGGGCAGCCAGCACACATGCTGAAAACATTAGGCACACCCTCCTTAAATCATCTTCTTGAAGACCACTTAATGAGTAAGCAGAGGTTAACACACAAAAACGCTGCATCATCTGTGTCGTAGTCAGTTGATTAGAAGCAATGAGTCCCAGGAGAACCAGGAATAGATAACTGCCCAGGAGAACCGGGAATAGATAACTGCATTTGTCTTAGAAGCTCACTGGATAGCCTAGGCCAGCCAAGTTTTCTCTGAATCTTTTTCAAGTGAAACTACTCTGCCCTGAAATCTGCTAGCTCAAAACTGCTGCTACTATTAGTCCAGAAAAGGAACTCTGAGAGAAATTATATAAATTGTCAGGTTTGGTTTTGAGCAAAGACTGAAAGTACCTCATCTATGCCAATAAGTTGGCTGGCAAAGGACTGGATCTCTCCTTTGCATTTGACCCTGATACCAGTAATATGTCTTCTTTTACAAGTCCTGCAGTATCAGTACTCAATCAAGTTAAGAAGCTGGTTTTACCATCCTCTAGAATTGGACATCCTGCAGTGTGTATGTTTATACAGAAAATGGCTCACAGCACTGAAGAGTACAGACGTGCATTCATTATCTTTCTAATACAAGATCATATGATGTGTAACAGCACTACCTATCATTATGTCCAGTGAAAATAATGGATTATAAGTGTTTCTGTCTCATTATCTTGTGAAAGGATTGTTATCAACTTGTGACTACACAACAGTTTTTTAGAAAGACTCCTTGAGGACAAGCTATATACATGCCTGATTCATTTTCCTTTTTTTTTTTTTTTTTTTAACATTGCTTAGATTGCACAGCAAACGTCTTAGATGGAAAGGACCACTCAGTGATTGCTAAACTGTGGGCTTTATAGTTCTCCAAACCTGCATTAACACAAGTGAATATATACCACAGATATTTTTTTTTTTTTAACCTAGAAATGTTGGCTGTTAAGATGGTAAAACAGTCCACAGTGAGAACATGGCTTTCCAGAAAAAGGTTGGAAAGTGTTGTCGAATTACAAGGTGGCAATGAGAACAACTGAGGTTTTTTTCAGCATGTATGGACATCCTGCTAATCTGGTATGCCAGTGCCAGACTGTGCCTCCAGAAATAATTAACAATAGCAGTTGCACAGGTACTTCATCAGTAGAAACATCAGAGAATGATGAATCCATGCAAAGATTGCACAGGTAGAATAGAAAGTTCATTACAATAGACAGATGCATTAGTAAGCTAGCAGCGTATTCTTAGTGTGTGAAGTTCAGTTTTCCAGTTTCATCTCTTTGCTGGGCTCAATGTCAGTGACGAAGGTTTGAATAATTTCAAGGAAATCAGTGTTATGATTTTTGTCCGTTGTTTTTATGTGTTTTTTTTTTTAATTTTACAGCTTTTAAAAAATACAAAATCACATTTTAGTGTCGAGTGCCTAACTGCAATTTTTCCTGCCAATCATACTGTGTTGTCTTTGTTTCTAAGTGGAACGAGCACAGCTCCTACTGGGTATTCATTTCATTGACCAGCAGAGAAACAATTAAAACTCTCAGCCCACAAATAATCATGCATGGACACTCATGCCACTTGAAAGTTAAGAATGAAGACAGGCTACTTGAATTTTTACTTATGTATGCACAAATACTCATCTGAATTACTTGAGACTGGAGTAATGGCAGTAGTTTAAAACTCCTTGCCTCTGCCTTTTCAGCTCAGTTGCTGAGGAGAGGGGCTCTGACGAGGAGGATAGCGGCAGGGGACCCTTCTGAAAGCATCAAAAACCTGCGGCAAAACCACAAGACGTTAAGGCAGAAGCCCAGGGAAGACGGAGAGCCTCAAGTTGCCTCCCCCCTGAGCAGGAAGAGTGAGCTGCGAATGAGGGCAGCGGGGACTCAGAGTGGGCGGAGACGGGAGTAACAACACCCAACGTCCCTCACGTACAAGAGCAGCCCCCAGGGAGCGTGAGCGACCAGGAGCACGGTGAACAGGGCCTGGCACGTCAGAAGGTTGTGGCACATCAGAAGGTTGTGGCGCGTCAGAAGGTTGTGGCGTGTCAGAAGGTTGTGGCGCGGACAGGGTGCAGTCCATCTCCTGGGTCTAGAACTTATCTGAGCTAGTTTCATCTTATTGTCCTCCACGAGTAGACCGAGATATGGTTTCCACTCGCGTCAAAACCACCACCAGAAAGAACGTGGTGACCCAGACGGAGCTGCCATGCAAACATGCAGCGGTCCAGGTCCCGGGCTGCAGAGAGTGCCTGAGCCTGTCAATCCTGCCAGAAGGCAGCAGTGATAACACCTGTGTGTGCTGTGATCAGCTGGATGACCTGCTCAACCTGGTGGCTGAGCTCAAAGAAGAGGTCACAAGATTAAGATGTATTAGGGAGTGTGAAAGGGAAATTGATTGGTGGAGTAGCACCTTGGCACCCGTGAAGCAACAGGAGCAAATGGAGGCTCCAAAAGAGGCAGGCGATCCCTCACCCTCTAGTTACCAGGCAGAAGGAGGGGACCTAAGAGATGGGGGAGGCTGGAAACAGGTCCCTGCTCACGGAGGCAGGAAAATCCTCTCCCGACATCTCTCACCCTCTATGGTGTCCCTTCACAATAGATTCGGGACCCTGGAACTTTTGAATGAAGAAGAGAAGGAGGAAGAAAATGAGACAAACAAGGAGGAAGACCAAGGTCCACCAAGGCCAGGTCATTCTGGACTAGGTATTAAAACCAGTTCTAAAAAGAACCCCAGAAGAGTCATTGCAGTGGGTGACTCCATTCTGAGGGGTGTCAAAGGCCCAATATGCAGACCGGACCCGCTTCATAGGGAAGTCTGCTGCCTCCCTGGGGCCCGGGTCAAGGACCTCACAGCAAAACTCTCTGCTCTAGTGAGACCCAAGGACAACTACCCTCTCTTGGTTTTTCAGGTAGGTAACGATGACATTACCAGAAGTCCTAAAGCAATGAAGAGAGATTTCAGGTCCTTGGGGTAACTGATTAAGGGGTTGGGGGCACAAATTGTGTTCTCCTCCATCCCTTCAGCTGGGGAGATGGATGAAGAAGAATATCAGAGAACTCAACAGATGAACTTGTGGCTCCAAGACTGGTGTTACCATCAGGGCTTCAGATTATTCAATCATGGGTTGGTATACAGGATGCCAGATCTTTTGGCATTAGATGGGATGCACCTGTCCCAGAGGGGGAAGAGGATCTTGGGGCAGGAGTTAGCTGGGCTCATTGACAGAGCTTTAAACTAGATTTGAAGGGGGAAGAGGGCAAAACACCTGCCCATCTGAAGTGCATGTATACCAATGCACACAGCATGGGTAACAAAGAGGAGGAGCTTGAAGCTATGATGAAACAGGAAAATTATGATGTAGTGGGTATAACAGAAACATGGTGGGATGTCTGCCATGACTGGAGTGAGACACTTGATGGCTACAAGCTCTTTAGGAGGGATAGACAAGGAAGGCGAGGCGGTCGGGTGGTGCTGCATGTTAGGGACTGTTATGATTGCTTTGAGCAAAAGTGTAGTGAAGACAGGGTGGAATGTCTTTGTGTTAGAATCAGGGGGAAGGCCAACAGGGCAGTTATTGTAGTGGGAGTCTACTATAGGCCACCCATCCAGGACAGAGAAGTGGAAGAAATATTCTGTAGGCATTTAGGAGAAATCTCACGATCGCTTTCCCTTGTTCTTGTGGGAGACTTTTAACTTCCCAGACATCTGCTGGAAATACAACACAGCAGAGCGGGACCAGTCCCGGAGATTCCTGGAATGTGTGGCAGATAACTTCCTGACGCAGCTGGTAAGAGAACCAACCAGAGAAGGTGCCCTGCTGGATCTCCTCTTTGTGAACAGAGAAGGACTGGTGGATGATGTGGTGGTTGGAGGCCGACTAGGGCACAGCGATCATGAAATAATAGAGTTCTCTATTCTTAGGGAGGTCAGGAGAGGGGGAAGCAGAACTGACATCCTGGACTTCCAAAGGGCTGACTTTGTCTTGTTTGGGCACCTGCTTGACAGGATCTCTTGGGAGATGGTCCTGAACGGTATAGGGGTCCAGGAAGGCTGGGCACTCTTTAAGAAGAAAGTCTTAATGGCTCAGGAGCAGGGGGTCCCCAGGTGCTGTAAGAGAAGCCGGCAACACAGAAGACCACCCTGGTTAAACAGGGAGCTTTGGCTGGAACTCAGGGAGAAAAGGAGAGTTTACAGCCTTTGGAAGAAGGGGCTAGCCACTCACAGTGATTACAAAGAGGCTGTGAGGCTATGCAGGGTGGAAATCAGGAGGTCTAAAGCCCAGATGGGAATTAATCTGGCTTCAGCAGTCGAGGACAACAAGAAATGTTTCTATAAGTATGTCAGTAGCAAAAGAAAGACCAGGGAGAGTCTCCATCCCCTGCTAGACGCAGGAGGAAACATGGTAACAAGTGATGAGGAGAAGGCTGAGGTGCTTAATGCCTTCTTTGCCTCGGTCTTTAATAGCAAGACTAGTTGTATTGAGGGAATCCAGCCTCCTCAGCCAGAAGACAGAGACTGGGAGAACGACCCCCCGGCAATCCAGGAGGAGATAGTCAGTGACCTACTGCATCACATAGACACACACAAGTCTATGGGACCGGATGGGATACACCCAAGGGTGCTGAAGGAGCTGGCTGGGGTGCTCGTCAAGCCGCTTTCCATCATCTACCAGCAGTCCTGGCTGACCGGGAGGTCCCAAGAGATTGGAAACTGGCCAATGTGATGCCCATATATAAGAAGGGTTGGAAGGATGATCCGGGAAATTACAGGCCTGTCAGCTTGACGTCGGTGCCCAGGAAGCTGATGGAGCAGCTCATCCTGAGTACCATCACACAACACGTGCGGGACAACCAGATGATCAGGCCCAGTCAGCATGGGTTTATGAAAGGCAGGTCCTGCTTGACAAACCTGATCTCCTTCTACGACAGGATGACCTGCTTATTGGATGAGGGAAAGGCTGTGGATGTAGTTTACCTTGACTTTAGTAAGGCCTTTGACACCATTTCCCACAGCATTCTCCTGGAGAAACTGGCTGCTCGAGGCTTGGATGGGCACACGCTTTGCTGGGTAAAAAACTGGCTGGATGGCTGGGCCCAAAGAGTTGTGGTGAACGGAGTTAAATCCAGTTGGTCGCCGGTCACGAGTGGTGTCCCCCAGGGCTCAGTTTTGGGGCCACTCCTGTTTAACATCTTTATTGATGATCTAGAGAAGGGGATCAAGTGCACCCTCAGTAAGTTTGCAGACGACACCAAGTTGGGTGGGAGTGTTGATCTGCTCGAGGGTAGGGAGGCTCTGCAGAGAGACCTGGACAGGCTGGAGCGATGGGCTGAGGCCAACTGTAGGAGTTTCAATAAGGCCAAATGCCGGGTGCTGCACTTGGGCCACAACAACCCCCAGCAGCGCTACAGGCTTGGGGAGGAGTGGCTGGAGAGCTGCCAGTCAGAGGGGGACCTGGGGGTGTTGATTGACAGCTGGCTGAACATGAGCCAGCAGTATGCCCAGGTGGCCAAAAAGGCCAATGGCATCCTCGCTTGCATCAGAAATAGGGTGGCCAGCGGGGACAAGGAAAGGATCTTACCCCTGTACTCGGCACTGGTGAGGCCACACCTCGATGACTGTGTTCAGTTTTGGGCCCCTCACTACAAAAAGGACATTGAATTACTCGAGCGTGTCCAGAGAAGGGCAATGAAGCTGGTGAAGGGTCTGGAGCACATGTCGTACGAGGAGCGGCTGAGGGAACTGGGGTTGTTTAGTCTGGAGAAGAGGAGGCTGAGGGGAGACCTCATCGCCCTCTACAACTCCCTGAAAGGAGGTTGCAGAGAACTGGGGATGAGTCTCTTTAACCAAGTAACAAGCGATAGGACAAGAGGTAATGGCCTCAAGTTGCACCAGGGAAGGTTTAGACTGGATATTCGGAAGCATTTCTTTACAGAACGGGTTGTTAGGTGTTGGCATGGGCTGCCCAGGGAGGTGGTGGAGTCCCCATCCCTGGAGGTGTGAGTAGAGTCGACATAGCGCTGAGGGATCTGGTGTAGTTGGGAACTGTCAATGTTAGGTTAACGGTTGGACTGGATGATCTTCAAGGTCTTTTCCAACCTAGATGATTCTGTGATTCTGTGAATTCCCTTCCATGTTCCAGCAGAGCCACCACTTCTCAGCAGTAGCCCACAGCCTTGTGGCCACACTTGAACCACTTACATAGTAAATACTTTCTTTGAGCACTTTCAGAGGAGATCCAATTAGTTAAAAGGCTGTGAAATTAACTTAGGTTTGCAAAATGACCTAATGAAACGGCCCTGTAAAAAGGCCAGCCACCACCAGTGGTTCTCTAGACTACAACAGCTTCTGGACAGAATTTAATTTTGTCCTATAAAGCTCCATCTTGTTTGAATTAACTGCACAACTGACTTTTCTTCCTCTGCATAGTATTATCATAACTGTGAGAGGGAAAGATCTTTCCCAGAAGACCCTCAGGTTTTAAAAACTACATGGGAAGACTCAAGAGTTTCTTCTTGCAAGACAATGTCAGTTGTGAAAGTGATTCTTCTACACGTCAACTGATAAAACCCAAGTCTCAATCCTAACACCTTGTGCAAAGCCCAAGATCACACCTCAAAAATAAGTATCAGTCAATACTCAGCCTAAATCAGTTGATTACCATCATACCTAATCTCAAGAGTTAGTAATGAGCTGCATGTATTTTTCTGATTTAGAGGTTTGGACAAGTGTTGTGTTCAATTTTTGAACAGCAGAAAATTCAGCAGATAGAGACATAAAAAGGTTAATGCTGATACATCTGGGAAGACAGTGAAGGACAATGGAGGTGTGACTCCTTGGTAACTCCAGAAATAGTTAAATAAGCTAGTTAAATACCAGATATGGGACATAACATGCTACAGGAATACTCCCCAAGCTTCTCCTCCAAAAAGGAGAGCAAGTCTTTATTTAGTGGAAACTCATCCTCCTGAAGCCATCAGAAGGAAATATGGTTTGGGAGGGTAAAAACAGCATAAAAAAGTAAACCTTCTTCCAGGACGAAAGGAATTATATATATAATATCTCCTTCCAGGATAGCAGATTGGCCATGGGAGAGAGTGGGTTTGACTGGGAAGAGCTTATCTCCAGCAGATGCAGCCTGGAGCGTGGGGCACATATGAGCTCGGAACCGCTGAGGAGGGAAAGAGTCTATACAAAGCAGCTCAAAATGAGAAAGTGGAGGGTGACCTTTTAGATTTAGTTTCAATAGATTTGCAGCAATTACCTTGCATTTCCTCAGAACTGACTTTTATAAACATTTGTGCTGGTGTTCTCCCTTTTGGATGCTGCAGATGAATGCTTTCATTCAGGGTTCACTTGAACCTGGTTTGTGTGGAAAGTGATTGATCGATAACAGGAGAGTGTCTAGGCATCTCACACAAAAGTGCACAGTGAGCAGAAGGGCAGGGAGGAGAAAAGAAATGTGGTGTGTGCAGGTGGAGGGAAATGGGGGTCACATGAACGACTGTGATTCTGATCCTATTTTCTGGGATTTGGAAACTCATGTGGCCCCAAGACAGACACCTTGAGAAAGGAAAGAGACTTTCCACAGCTGGGAAAGGCTCAAACACCACCCAGGAGCAAAGGAGAGGGTGATCAAAGGGGCTGCTGAGGAAGGCCTTAAATATGTAAAATAAAATAGCTGTTTAAGGTGCAATAGTGGCTGTAAGGTGTTAAAAGCTGGAAAGTTATACCTTAAGTGGTGAATGATCACACTAGCTGCTGTTCAGGGAAAAGTAATGATTAAAAAAAAAAAAAAAAAGAGTCCTGCCTACCATGAGAGTATAGGTCTGATAACATCTCTAATACCTGGGCTCAGGGCTGAGCAGAAAGAACTAATTCCAGCTTTTTTGCTTTTCCTGACACAGATTCACATACCTACGTATCTGCTTGTTTTTACTCATCTCTCTTCACTCCAATAAAATCAGCTGAATGGCATTTGCTGTTGAGCTACCAGCAGTACCAAGCTCAGGTGTTACAGCCTCAACCATGCAGGGGAACAACTGACCCCCAGTGTTTGCCTGCCTAGTATAGCACTACAGCATAAATTAAACAAACAGCTTTCACTTTGCAACAACAGGAGGGCAGTGAATTGCCAAAGATAAGCCCTTCCCAGGTGTTAATTCAGTTGAAGTCCAAGAGTCTGAAGACAGATGTTATTCTTCAGCTCTCTGCTTTGATTCCAAAGTAAATGGAAAGCAGATCGAGGTTAACGTTGCTTCTATCTCCTTGGACAAACGCTTAGCTTGCATGGCTAGCAAAGTAAAAATAAAAACAAAAAGCCACACACACAAAAAACCCACCAATGCCCCCCCAAATTCCTTAATATTCTATTATTGTACTGCCATTTGACAATGACCTAACAGAAGTAAATAAGTAAGAACAAAATAAGATGATCAAATTAAAAGTCTTGGAAAAGATTTCTCTCTTAAAAAATGACTGGATTTTTGACTAACCCCTTTTTCATCCCAACCATTTCATAAATACCAGACCTTCTTACATTCAAATTCCCCTTCATGTATTCTTTTTTAAGGTAGTGAAACATCTCTGGCCTTTGGCTTTTAATTTCACACCAGCTCGAAGCAAGACTCAAAGTTTCCTTTGACTGCAGCCCGACACAGTTCAACAGCTCCGCGACAGCAGGGTTATGACCATGCCCTTTAAAACCTTCAGCAGTTTAAAGCTCTTGCGCACAGAGCACTTTTTTTTTTTTTCCAGGAAACTGGTTTACGTGCTTTCTTTCCTCCTACCCCTTGTGACTTACATTAGTCTTTTTTTGGCTCAAGGCTAACATGGGGAAGACTGAGCAATTTAGTCACCCAGCAGAGTGCTTACCTTTACGCGAACAATGATAACAGTGTGTCACTGTGCTGCTTCCTACCTTAAGTAGGATTAATGGAGAGAGACAAGCCTGCTGAAAAGAGATCACAGAGGAGATGCCAGCCTTTAACCAAAAAGGGCTCGGGCTGTGCTCTGGGATTACGCAAAAAGCCGTGGCCACTGCTGTAAATATCTGCCTTTGTGGCGGGAGGAAGCAAGAAGAAATGGAAAGTGGGATCACCCCATGCTAAAGCTTTACCTGCTGACAAAACCAGGGCAGGGTGGTGGGGTTTTGATTACTTGCAGGCCTGAAATGGAGTGGAAACAGGCCTCACACAAGCTCAGACAGAGGAGACTTGGATTGGGTCAGATGGGGGAGCGAGTTTTTTAAACAAGGGGCAGCGCGTTTGTGATCTCCTGGTTTGAGTTACTACCTGCCAGGAGAGGAGAGGGAGAACCCAGCCAGGGCTCTGGAGAGGCAGCTCAGCCTGTGCCTGGGGGGACCCAGGGAGTCAGAGGAAACAGAGACCATCCACCCTTTGTTTGAACTCGCAGGATTTGTGGGCAGTCTTGTTTACAAAGAAACCTACCTCACCGGGGCTTTTAGGTGTTATCATGGAGGAGAAATCTGTGCTAGGGACATCATTCCCCCTTTCCCTTCCTGGATTCCCTGCTGTGGCCCACCCAAAGGTCTCCAAGGGCCCATGCACAAGTCAGGAAAGGCCCCCTGATGACATCCAAGGTGCTGGACATGGGTCCCAGAAGGCTGACGTTTGGTGGGGTCATGCCCAGCACACAAGTCTGTTCACATCAAGTTAATGCTCAGGTAGTAAAAATAATATATTTTTTTAAAAAAATAAAAGGCCTTTTTATCACTCCAGCAATTCCCTCCTTTTTGAAGTCTCTGACAACCCCCATTACTTAGCTCTCAGAAAGCAACTCCAGCTCAAAAAAATCACTTCTTGAGAAAATGGTTACAGCAAAGAGCAAACTCCCTATTTCTTCTTACACCTCCTACACAGAAATGTCACAAAGGTACTGCCAAAACATTTTCTATGATGACTGGCAACTTGCTTGCATGCCAAGAGAAAGGAACTTGTAAGAACATGTAAAAGTGTAATCTTGCCATTCCCTGCCTTTAAAAAGTTTTTAAGAGATGGTAACTACTTTTAATTGAGTTTGAAGAAGAGAGCTATTCTATATTGGTTCTATTTTTTATTTTAATCTTAAGCAACTCACCCATGTCTAGTCTTCTACTTACAACATGAAGAAGAGTTAGACTATACCATGCACAGGTAAAATTTAATTAGCTAACACTTCCTCATTATCCTAGATTGCAATTTGCATTCCCCATGCCCTGTTTAGGAAATGATGGTGTTTCTTCTGCATTTGAAGTGTTATTTATGTACAGTCCCATCATCACTTTGTCAAAAACATGTCAGAGGTGAAGAAAGAGACCTGCACTATGCTAATTGCTCGTTGATATCCTAGTCAGGCTTACCAGCCTTTTTAAAAAACAGTATAAAAGACACCATAGACCACTATCTCTATCCTGCAAGAGTAATTTTAAGTATTTCCTCCTGATGATAAACAGGTTTCTCACAGACAGAAGTGCAGCTGATATCCAAAAGTCTTAAATTGTTTTGTTTTGTTTTGTTTTTTAAAAAAAAAAACCCAAAACATTTTATATTTGAGGGCACAATTGTATTTCCTTAAATCACGTGCAGAGAAAGGAAAGGTCTGTGATTTAGGAGTGATGGCAAAGTCAATGAGTCTTATGTCAACATCCTTTATCCAAATCTAATTTGATAGTGATGAAAATGTGTCACTTGGTGATCTCTCTACTTGAAGTGAATTTATGGTAAGACACTTGATGGGCAGGTGCTTAAAATAGAAAAGCTCTTCTTATACCTGTGGCAGCTTCAGCTGCATTTTTTCTGTAGACAAATAGAATACCAATGATATCAGTTCAGACAAATGAATCAGTCCACATTTGAAGGGATCAATTGATCAAAGGAGAAAAAAACCCAAAAAACTCTACTCAGAAGAACCTCTTCCCCCCACCCTGCCTCTCTGCTATCACAGTAAAAACTTCCGATACATAATTATTCCAACAAACCACATTTCCATTCCAGACAAACAGTAAGCCTTTTCCACAAAACCTCACAGAAAGACAGTCTGAAACAACAGCAGAGGATCATACAGAAAACGAACCTCAAATTATTTGCCTCCCAGATTCTAATTCATGGTGTTTTGTTTCTTCTGAAAAGTCCCTTCACCCTTGATTTCCCATCCAGCCCTTACATCTGTTCCCCAGCACTGAGGATCGTTGCAGAAACAGACACAAGTTCTCTGCAGGCAAAAAGCAGCATTTCCCTGAACCATGACCTATCAGGGCTATGATTTCAGCAATATGTGTTTAGGCACACCTGTATAATAAAGCTGCAGGTGAAGAAAGTGAAGCAATACTGTTCTTGATGCAGGCTTACCCTTGGCTTTGGAGAAGTTAGGAAGATGCTTTGACACAGCTGAAGAGCTGTTAGAGCATGAGACAAAAGCAGGAAAGAGGTAACAGACATGAATCTTCACGTGGTCTTGGTTTGCAGTCCCTCACGCATTGCCTAATTCCCCTGCAATGGACACAACGGAGCATATGAAAACAGAATTAACCCTGTGAGTAGCACTCCTCATCTTATTTGATGCAAATACCACCTCTAGAGTTACAGAAAACAGTGGAACTAAGATCAGCTTGACATTGAGGTGTACTGCAGCTTCTGGTGCTGCACTGACAGCCTGAAAACATCCAAACAAGAAAAAAGCTCATTGTAAGTTGCTGGACCCAAGCATGGTGCTTCATAGCCCTTTTCTTTTTTCTAGTCAGGGTTGTTCTTTTTTAAGCTGAGTTGTAATAAATATTGAAGGAAGACCTCCAGGATATTAACTGGTCCATTCTACCTCTCAAATGCTGGGTAAGAAAAAATACGGAGCATCCTTCCACACATAACCTGCTGCGCTCATGTTACATAGCTCATCTTTCTGGTCCTTACACTGCAGTCTGCTGGAGAGTAGGCACATGTGGAGGGCAGGCCTGACTGAAACCCAGGAAACACACAGGAAATATCAGGTGTTCAAGTATATGGATAACAGTCAAACTGTTTGCTCTGACAGTGGTTGCTCTATGTTTGTTTCATCTTCCCTACAGGATTTATTTTTTAAATGGTTTATTTTCAGGTTTGGCTTATATGTCTAACTGCAACCAGAGAATTCCAGCTCACAGCTTTACATGTGTTTACTACTTTTATGCTTTTCCACATGAAGCATCCCGTGGAGACAGAGAAAAAAGGGAAAAAAAATAATTCCAAGTATGTTGCCTCTGAAGAGCTGCTTTAAGATTGTTATTTTTACTGCGCAGATCCATGCCCTGTTAACCATCATAATAGCAGAGTGCCATGACTAGAAATTTCTCCCTTACTTTCTTCCTGGATTGCCAATTAACTGAGACCTCACTACAGAGGGAAGGATGCTGTTGCTTCTTGCCCACCCATAGCCCTAAGTAAACATCAGGAGGAAATCAATCCCACCCAAACCCCACTGCCAAGCGTGTTTGTACAGGTGTCACAAATTAGAGCAGAATTTGGCCTACAGAAAATGTTCAACTGTACATGCTGGAGAAAACTGACGGGTTGTTTGGGGATCTCACAGGGATGTTTGTAAGGCTGCCTACAGATAGGCTCAGGATCAGGGGGAATGAGCTATTTATTTCTTTTCTTTGTAAATTAAACCTCCCTGGTGTGTGTACTGGGTCTAGCTGGGATGGAGTTAATTTTCTTCATAGCAGCCCATATAGTGCTGTGGTTTGGATTTATGACAATACCTCTTTTTCAAGGTGATATTTCACCCTTTGCCCCTACCCCATCCCATTTCCCAGAAGCTGCGCATTATGGAGCTATATCTCATGTCCATCATACCTGTGTGAGGGCTTCTCTTCTCCACCACATTTCCGAGGAAATGGATGAGTGCATCAACTCATTTGTGGCAACTTTTTGTAAACAGGGAGGAATGTGTGGCCATATGGAGTGGTGCACTGAGCTAACAGACTGCTGTGAATCCTCTTCTGGGAAGCCAATCTCTCTGTCAAGAAAAAGCAAAACAAAGGAACTCAGCAAACATGCACCCAGGATTCTCCAGATGATAAAAGCTCCAAATAAGTGGCACTACCTTACATATGCTTTGTGTAAGCACAAGGACAGTTACTTCACCATAGCTGGCACAAGGTAACTTGAAGCATGATAACCCACTATGCTGAAGTTTGCTGTCAGTAACTGCTCTGGTTGCAGAGAAGGGCTTCAGCTATGGAGAGCTTTCCCTGAGGTTTTGATGAGAGACTGTAGCTCTTAACCAGGTGCAGCCCTACAAATTTCAGGGAGCACGACCTCATGTGCCATCAGCGATACTTTAGATAGTATTTTAAGTCTTTTCCCTTTTCTAGTACTTATTAAAGTACTAAAAGATGACCATGAAGATCTACAGCAGCACTTGAATAACAGGGGAGAGGAAGACAAAAGATGCATAAATCAAGGAGAAAAAGCCTTTAAAGACAGTATAAGACTGTGAAGTAACATCCTTACATGAAAGGAGATGCCAATAGTTAACATTTAATTGAAGGAGCTCTGGCTTTAAAAGCTTATAGGGCAGTGTGGAGAGTGTTTCTAATATGTTGGGTTTGTGTGCGTGGTGGGGGTTTTTGGTAGCAGTGGAGGGGGCTACAACAGCAGCCCCCTTTGAGAAGCTTCTCAAAGCTCCCCTAGCTCCAAGTCAAACCCACCTCTGGCCAAGGCTGAGCCAATTAGCGACTGTGGCTGTGCCTCTGCAATAATGTATTTAAGAAGGGGAATCTGGGAGGAGGAGTGCGAGTTGTGAGGAGGACACCTATGCAAACAATGAGGTCAGTGGAAGAAAGGGGTGGGGGGGAGGTGTGCCAGAGCAGAGACTCCCCTCAGCCCGTGGCGAGAGGGCCGGCTGTGCCCCTGCAGCCCGTGGAGGTCACCGGTGGAGCAGATGCCACCTGCAGCCTGTGGAAGACCCCATACCAGAGCAGGTGGCCGCACCCAAAGAAGGCCGAGACTCTGAGGGAAGCCCCCACCATTGTAGTTCGTTTCTGGGAGGACTGCAGCGCGCGGGAGGATCCACACCGGAGCACCTCAGGAAGATCTGCATCCGGTGGGAAGGACTCACATCAGAGACAGTTCATGGAGGACTGTCTCCTGTGAGAGGGACTCCACACTGGAGCAGGGGAAGAATGCGAGGAATCCTCCCCCTGAGGAGAAGGAGCAGTGGGACTGACTGCACCCCCCATTCCCTGCCCCCTGTGCCATTGGAGGGGGATGAGGTAGAGAAATTGGGAGCAAAACTGAGACCAGGAAGAAGGGAGCGGTGGGGGGAAGGTGTTTTTAAGATGTGCTAATGCTTCTCACTGTCCCACACTGTCTGCTAAGTGTTGTTGTTGTTAGTGTTTGAATTAAATAAATGTTCTTTTTCTTCCCCTAACGAGTCTGGTTTTTGCCCGTGACCATAATGGGTGAATCATCTCTCTCTTGTCCTTATGTCCATTCCCAAGCCTTCTGCTTTATTTTCTCCTTCCCATTCCTGAGGGGGGGAAGGGGTGAGTGAGCAGCTGCATGGTGCTCATATGCCCTCTGAGCTTAAACCACAACAACTACAAAACCAGCTACTACAGTTCAACATAGTAATATTTGAAAACACACTGAAAGAAGGGAAATTTAAGTAAAGACACTTACCAGCAACTATCCAACCTGTTTGAGTCACACCTCATGGTAAACCATCTAACACCACCAAAATCTGCAACTTCCATTTGCTATATCTTTTTTTTTTTTTTTTTCTCAGCTGTTCCATTTCCACATTGGCCTGCAAATTATTTCTGTGGGCCTCAGACTGTGATGAGAAAGAGCCGTACAGATGTTTATTAAAATAAATATTTGAGCAAACCACTCATCGTATTAGTTATTTGTGGTAAATGCTAAATTATCCTCATATTCACTATTTTGTTAATAATTGCACTACGGTTAGCAAGTTATGGCATCTTCAGTTGCATAAATCCAGTTTTTCAGCATTCTATTGCTGTCTGTACAATTCCTAATTTTTCCCTCTGATAAAACATTTCCCTTTATTAAGGGGACAAAAAGTAAATCCTACAAGTTTCCATATAAAAATTACAATCTATTTTACTTTTTTAATTAGAGAAGTATTTCTTGGATTTTTTTCAACTGTCTCAATAGGATCTAAGACTCAGAATTCAAAGGAAAAAAAATGAACAGACTCACCTCAGAGTTCAAGCTAGTATTCTCTCACTTTTTTATCAGGATCCCAAAAGATTGTTCATTCCTCAGAGTGCACAACTGCAGCTTCTTAAGGTCATAAACCCGATTGTCTCATAAGATACTTATTTTTTCATGCACCAAAGACACAAGTGGACATCCTTACTAACAATTCTACACTTACTGGCAGGAGTCACCCCCATGTACTTTAAGACACTCCTGTGTATTTTGACATGAATACCAGGACCCAGATCTATCAGCTTCCAAAATCAGAAGCCTTCTCATCTTCTTGCTGTGTGTCTCGTTTCCTGTAGCTGGTCCTTTTTAAACATCAGCCTAATAAATCTTTATCCAGGCCAGGCAAACAACAGAAAAATAGAATTTAAGGAGCAATACTGCCTTGACCAGAAAAGAAGAGAGAGGATCTTAATGACCCTTTTCTGTGTCTGATTCTGAGTGCTGTGAAGTTATAATGCAAACATTGAACTGTCCTGAATTGAATGAAGTCAAGATAATTCAAGGACAAAAACTTGTTTGCAGCCAATATAGATATTTGAAATCTTTTCAGCAGTTCTTTAAAAATGTCATTACAAGCTGAAATGGGTATTATTTCTTGTGGTGCCTCTACAATCCCTGAATTTCTTCATTGTTTCATTATGTGTGTTCTGAATACAGAGATGGGATCTCCCACAGATAAACTACAGAACCATGTAGGATACAAGATATCAATAAATAATTATTTGGTTAGTTTATTCACTAGAAAAATCACTCCTGCCTGAAATATTTAAATTGGGATATGACTCCAAACCAGGAACAGTACACAAAGGGCTTCGGTGAGTTCTACAGCATTACGAGAAGACTGTTGCTACTTCTAATTCAAATCCAGTGTTAGTACTTGACATTTTAATTTTTTTGAAGATGATAGGTAAGCTAGAATATATGTTATGTGAACTCTTTCTTCTTTTTTTCATCCCTTTTATAGCTACAAATATCCCACTAAGAAGCAAAGTATCAAAGCTGCACTTTGAAATAAATTGCTGGGCTTCTTATTACATATCTAAAAAAAAATGTATATGGTAAGTAATCGAAAGTGTAGTTTTGCATTACAAAATGATCTTGTCTTGCATTCTACAAACAGCAGGATTGCTTTAAAACAAAAAAGGTGACTAATGTTCTGTTTACCATGCATGCATGCATTCAGATCATTAGTGTGCTCAGAGAGGGCTTTTAGATGTTTCCTTTGGCCATACTGCTAAGAGGAAGACTATGGTTCAATTGAGAAAAATGGCTGTGACTTGGGAGACCAGTGGAAGGGAACGGGGAGCCTTCTGCCCTGCAGAAGACTGGCTTTTGCATATCAGCTTAAACTAAGCTCTTAAAGGAGACAGAATATTCTGTAGCAATCATTGCAAATTGCGTGACATTATTAATACAAATGTTCTGCGAAGATAATGGCCAGTCCTACTTATCTGCCACAGTAATTAAAAAGCTCTAATAAAATAATATTGAGATAAATTTCAATGCTTTGTATGATAGAGCTCCTCATAGAAAACTCATTTTTTTACAGCTTTAGCTTCAACTTGTTACTCATTTTTGAAAGCTAATGCCATGCTAAATTTTAATAATATGACTAGTGCGTTTCTATGCTGCATTAATTATACATTTAAACACTCCACAGAAGACACCCACAAAGAAGGCAAATACAGGGAATATCATCTGCAACTGGAGCCAAATTAAAACAGTGCCTATCACAACAGCAGCATTTTCATTAGATATAACTATTCTCGTCCAGCATTTGCACACATTAAATTATCGTCATGCTTCTTTAGCTCTCCTCCTTCCCTGGAGAGGTCCATGGATCTAGCTGACACTCTTGTAGGACTTACCACTTCAACAGAATACTGAACAAAGTTCTAAATAATTACTTTCCCCTGGCATCCTAAGTAGGACAGCATGAAGTTCTACAGTCCCAAGTCATAAAGTCTAAAGTCCGTAAAGAACCAGAATGAAGATTGCTACATTCACATGAGCAGTTACTTAACCCCTGTCATAACCAAATTTGTGCAAAGGTCTCCATAATCATATGGGAAGACTTTTGATGGTAACACAGGACTCTTTTGATACACAGTCTCCTTTGCCTAGGAGACTCCTGTAGATAGAAAGCCTGGAAGCTTTAATTTTGCTTGGCTGGTTCATGTGGCAGGGAACAGAAAGAGGCATTAGGACACACAAGGAGGAGGGGAGAAAATATCGTCTCGATGCCAGCAAGAACAAATTGCTGATACTGCTGATCTTAAATCTTCTTCCTAGGTGGGAGACTATAACAGAAAACAGCTGAGATTTTCACCTTGGAAAATGCTAGTGAACTGGAAAGGATATTAGAAAAAGTTTCAGCACTAGAAAAATAATGCAGATTGTACTTCACTGATATGGAAATATGCAATAACAGCAATTAAAATAATGTGTGTCTCTATTGAAGTAGCTGGGTTTTTTTTTCTCACTTGCAATACATTACCTAACCAAAGATATCACAGTTAAGGAGAGAAAGGGCATTTTAAAGAAAATTATATTTGGCCAGGGTCCATCTACAAGGTAAGCTATTGTTCTAATTCCTGGTGTGAACCTATACACACATGCAGTTTGCCATCCTCAGGTTTGATTTAGAAATTAATGCTAACACAACTCTGTTCTCCATTAATCAATCTGTTCTTTGGATTAGGTCAAAAATTTAGAATGTTGAATGAAGAACTCAAATGTTTCTATGAAGCTTATTTATGGTCTTGCAGTGAGCTCTACTTGTAGAGACACCAGAAAAGTTCAAAACGTTGAGAACACAACTCTTAAATTTTGTACATGTGTTTTTGAAGGTGTGCAGTAAGCTAGTTCCACAGTTCCAAAACTGGGGTATATTAAGGACCAGGACACTAGAAAAACTATTCAATTAATAAAAAACTTTTTCAATTTAAAATAATGTTGCAGTGACATGCTGTAAACAGTGGTAGGATTTTAGGTCAGGAAAGAGCAGTTGAGGTTTTCTTCCCAACAAGAATTTTTTGAGCCTCAAATGTTTTTAAGCTGCAGAGGGTTTTAAATTCATATGAACATAAGACTTTGCACGGCTTTTCAGTTTGATGGGGGACATTAAGAGGGATGAGCGTTATGTGTATCCACAGTTCAGAATAGTCTGTATGCAGGCAACTGGACCAATGATTAGCAACACATAGGGCAGAGAGTGAAGACCCTCTAACTAAACTTAGTTAAAGTCTGCCGATTTCCCTGGCTACATCTACTATCGTGCCTGTCTCTTTTTTGAGTGAAAATTCCATTTTGGACTGATAATTCCTTACCAATAGCACTAATGCTGGAGTATTCCAGGAAAAAAAAAATCAGTGAGATTTCAAAAACAACTCATCAACAATCTATAACAATTTAAAAATTGAAAAGTTTCTGACCAGCCCTTGTTATAGTGACAATTTGCAAATACATGAATTATCCTCTGGGAAACAGAAGACATGAAGATCAATCTGCATATGCAGATAGTGGATTATGGGTTTTTTTGGTCTTATATGGACCTGGAATGGACCTCTTGGATCATGAAATCCAGTTCCCTGACATGCACGTGAAAGCACTGACAATCTAATGAGGTTCAGCGTGTAGATCTGAAGCTCATTCACAAAAGTGAACAGAAGGCTCTATGTTCCACCATCAAACCCTTCATAGCAAAATGGGCATGAACTCAGAATTCAGATAAAACACAAAATCTCCCTTTGATGCTGAGTAGCAGATGTAAGTCAGCTCTTAACTGACTTCCTTTTTGTTGGCTACATTTTTTTGGTGGTGCAGATAGGCCTACAGTGCATTATAAGATAAATACATTCTTGAATTTCTACTATCACTCACCTCTCAGAATTCTGATTACTGCCCAAAGTGCACCTTTGCAAAATCTAGTTGGTGTAAATATTCAATAAGAATTTACCATACAAAACTTTCTTACATTCTTTCTCCTGACAATCCATCTCCATGCAATCTCACTGCAATTATTCCCCAAAGTAGATTAGTACTATACATACATAAAAACACAATCTACAACTGAAGAAACTTCTGATTTTGTATGTTTTTTGTATTTCAGACTAGCCTTGCATTCTTCATTATTTAGCCAGAGGTGTATTTTACCTGCTGACTGTGTTCTTCCCTACATCCCCAGCATTAGAAGACTAATCACATTAGATACTATGCATGTACTCTCTTCTACTTTGTCATTATTCTGGTGGCAGATAACAGTGAACAATAGCTGAGAGATTCTCAAAGGCTTCCATTAAGTGCTGATCAAATGCTGGCCTCATTTGTCACATAGCCGAGTGTATTTGTAGAAAATAAGAAATAGAAGTAACACAAATTGAATATGGATAAACTGGAAATATTCCCTGATATGATCAAACCCAGCTGTATTTAAAAGGAAATGATGCAGGCCTTATCGGCTTTGATTTTGAGATGGAGGAACAATTTTCATCTGTGTATCTCGGGAAGTTCATTAACCGTACAGTAGGGTTATGCACACAAGTCCCTATGCTCAGACTTGAAAGGGCATGGATAACCAACCTCTTGAAATATGTACACTAATGTCTATGTAATGAAATATGTACACATCTGTTGCCATGCTGGCTGCGTCACTGCTATCCTCTTTGAAAGCCATCACGGCACACTTCACAGTCACTGCCTGACTTCAGCACACTGGTCTGTGCTTGGTTTTACGTGTGGACTCCTCCTGCTCAAGCACTTCTGGAGCTTTGGAGAATAGGATTTGAACAGAGTGTCTCTCATCCAACAGTGACTTTAAGGGCAAGTAGTACCTTTAAGCACCAACGAAACAAGTTTTACCGGTACTCTCTTTAAAGGACTGACAAATTCCTCATAGGGATTAAAAAGCAAAACCAAAGAGAAAATAAAAGTGAGTATAGCAGAAGAAACATGGATTATTTTCAGACTATTAAGCTTCACAAAATAAAATACATGGGTCCCGGCTGCTCTGCGTTTAGAAGTCAGGGTAAATGTATTTAAAAAAGTAAGGGGCAATGACGCAGAACAAAATTGCTCTTTTGGGCTCCCATTGTGCAAAATGGTCCCAGTGCTCCAATTGCACTTGAAAGACTCAAGAGCTTTCCTTTCCTCCAGAACATCTGGACAGATGCACTGGTTTAAGAAATACATCCTTATTGCCAATTTTAGTTGAAATGCATTTTGCTTCCAATCCCCATTAGTAAGAGAAAGGAGGTAGATTCACAGAAAACAGGTTTGTGATGGAAAATTGAAAGGAAGTAATTTTGGAGGAAAGAGGAAGACAATTCATGAAGAATACTCCAGGAATAGCTCCACATAAGATGCCTTCTTGAGATTAATGAATTTGTTGTACATGCCCATAATTATTTCCATTCACATGGAACAGGTCCAGCTGCTTTCAGCATCCACAAATGAGAAGCAGAAGGAAGCAGAAGAGAAAACAACCATATTTTGTTATGTCCAACAGTTAAAATCACTGGATGGCAAATAAATTATGCTAAGCACAATTAAGCACAGAATTAGCAGTAATCATTTGTAACATAACACAACAAGACAGCTGAGATAAATGAGAGAGGGCTTGCATTGCATCGTATTGAGAAACTGAATGATACGTTGCCAAGATACATGTTTACAGAAATATGAACCTGAGGTCAAATAACTGATTGGCTTCTAGTGGTACGTGTATTCATCTACGCCTTATTTATGGCTATTTCTAATCCCTTCCCCTGGTTTTGTGTGTGCTAGAAAAACCACTACTCTTGTAATAACTGCTATTTTAGCATTACTAGGGGCAGGAATGCTAGTACAAATCAAGGCTCAGGGGGCTGATGTTTAGTTACTACTGAGTAGCTTAGACTTGCCCCGTGCCAGGTTAGAGATGGAATGGCGACAAATAGCCACTGCCACTCCACTTTAGATCACTCTGATCTTTAGAGCACTGCTAATGACCCCAAAACAAGAAGGAAATATTTCTCCAGAGTAAATTCAACGATGGCATGCCTGCACAGTACCTCGTGGGCAAATGCAAGCTTGGTCCGCGTGTGCTCCAGTGTTGTGCAAACAACTCTAATCCAAGAGCCTCATCACCCAATTAAAGCAGTCCACAGCCTGGGCTGATATATGCTTGGCTCCTCAACAGGTCTTAAAAGCTGGGGCCTGTGACGACAGTAACAGAAGCACTCAGCTTTGGTCAGCTTGAAGTGCAAGCACAGCAAATGCACGTAAGCCTGAAAGGTACTGTTTAGACTTTCCCACAGTTACAGCTACATTAGCTTTCTAAGGTTCAGGTGCTTGCACTTGTTAAAAAAAATCTTCATCTGTTGCTATAACAACTCTCTTGACTTTCTACTCAGCAATAACGTTGGGCCAGACTTTAGTCTTGTTATTTATTTTAAGACATTCTGCGTTGTCTTTCAAAGATATTTTAACTTGCCACGATGGAAAAGCAAACTATCACCTTTCATCGGACAATCATGTCTCAGCTGGAAGAGGACCAGAGCATGCCCAGCTGCCTTGGAAGACCTGGGCCCAGGTTTCCATTGTAAGGTGGGGATGGTTGCCCAAAAAACTACAGAGCTGGGTTACTGCTGTAACATGCATCCAAATCTAGAAGCTGAGGAGTACTCCTGGGAGCTACAATAAGTAGACACAGAGGCTGTGCACCTAACATGCCAAAAAGATGATGTAGATAACCTCTAACATCAACGTGTTTAAAGGCTAGCTGGCATGATATTTTGCTCTGTGTTCTTAAGTTGCAGTCATTCCTGCTTAGTGCAAGAAAAAAGACATCAGCTTTCAGAACAAAGCCCTTCAACATGATCATGCCGTGGGCGATCCCTGAGGATGCAATAGAGCATCTCTGGGTTAGGAGAAGACAGGGAATCTGAGACCAATTATGTCCACACCAGGCCCACTGCCGGCAGCCTGTGGGACATTCCTTTGAGGGTGAAACAACACACAGGGGAGCCACCTTCCAGCTCTACTGCTTCATTAAGCCTCCATCAAGGAGCTGTTGTTCCCACAGCAAATAGAAGCACTCTTCAGGTACCATCTTTCAGCAGTGTTTTACTTGCTGTGTCAGAGACATAGAAGTATGTTCTCTATTTCAAAACACACCTATGCCACAGGCTTTCCATAATCTTTGAAGGATGGGCCAAATTTAGAAATTGGCTTCTAGCTCCTGATATGAAAAGACAGGCAGAAAATTTCCATCATAGATGAGTGAATGGATCAGCAGATCTGAAGGAGATGAGACAAGCAAGGCCACAATGTAATTGTTTCCTTAAGGACGTGGATTTGGCCCTTGCCTATAGATTTCACTGGAACCTGTTTCTAAATAAGGAAGCCTAAATCTATTTAGTTTCTCCCTGCTCCCTTTTCTCCTAAAGAGTAGCTGACAGGTGGAGACTAAGCCAAGAGAACATGGTCCCTGCATTAACCATTAATGGAGACAAATGCCAGGTGTAGATGTCAACTGCAATTTTTCATTCCCTGCTGATAACAGAAGGTTCCACAGAGCAGTGCCAAAATGTTAGAGTAGAAAATGCACTCATGGCTCCCCCAGTCCTTTTGTGACTTTTTAAAAAGCTTTTTGTTTTCAAAAAGTGATTTCTCTCTGGTACTTCCATTACTCCATGTAGTTTTGTCACAGTTGATCTTCATTAAAACTGAAGATACTATAAAAGGTAGCATAATTTTATAGTAAAGGTAATTGTTCTATAGTCTGATCCATCTCAAGTGCCAGCATACAAAATGTCGTGCACTCACACATGCTGTGTAGTGTTAGACGTTGACACAAACAGCAGTGTATTTCCCAGTTTATTTTGATTTAGGAATTACAGTGAAATCATCTTCTGCTAGAGGCAGTTTTCTACAAAACAGACATGAGCAGAGTCACAGCCAGAACCAAGACTTCAATTCACACAGAAGAGAGCCTGGAAGTCTTTTAGGGTTTAGCATGAGGATGAGACGGGATTTTCACTTTGCTGATTTCTTCAAGAGCATGCTTTGCTGGAATGACCTTTTTTATTTTTATTTATGTTTTTGTGGGTCAACATGATTTTGCTTTTGTGGAGTGAAGGGGACCCTGAAGTCACAGATATTTCTGCCTGAACTGTCAAATGATGCATTGCATTAATAGTCTCTACAACTGTGTAAATCTGACAAGGTTTCTGTGATGCTCCAATTCTCTATGTTGACCCATTTCCTAATGAAGGGAAGACAGAGCAATTTAAGACCACCAAAGTTCTCTCAACGGTTGTCTTGGTTTCCCTCAGCTGTAAGACTGTCTGCCTGAAACCCTGTCATTCTAAAATGGCTGATTAACAGAGTATCTGTTCTAAGTCAACAACCAGTAATGGAAGGCATGTGCTCATTTAATGGGTATTGTTTGCCTGGAGTATGTCTGTCCACTTAGCAGTTAATAATAAAATGCAACGTTCAATGGCCTGAGACATTTCACAGAGAAATGTACTTGCTGGGAGTCTGTGAGAGCGGGGGATCCAGGGGAAGGTATTATGCCCTTAAAGATTTTAATAGAGGCAGTCATGTTGAGGAGATACCACCCGGTCTGTCAAAAGTTATATTATTCTTTCCAAAGGGAGTAGATGTTCAGTAATCATTTCCTGGAAAAAAAGGGCTGGTTACTTTCTTTATTGGGTTAGTGTATACTCATCGGGGAAGTAAAGGAAGGCAGATTTGAATGTAAGTGGAAACCCAAGAGACTCCAAGGAACTAGATACAAAGTCTAAATGCAATTGACTTGAAAGGTCCTGCATCTGTTGGTACTCATGAGCACACAGGAAAATAATGCCTTCCTGAGCATTTGAGCGAAAAAGCAGTGTGAACAGGTTGGCTAATATAGAAGGGGACTTTTTTGTTTGGTTTTAGTGTGGACAGATTAACAGAACAGCTTCCTTTTTACTCCATATGCATCTTTTGTCAATATTTTAAATGATGCTGTCTATTCTAGACATTGTAAACAAACTCCTATTTGCATCTATCTGAGCTTGACCTGAGTTAAGGGTGACTCCTGGGTACTTGTTTAACAGCAACGCACTTCTCACAGCATTGTGATGATTCTTTAAATGGGAATACTTGAACACTAGTAAGCAAACAGTTACTTGAGGGCCTCCAAGGGGTAACAAGCTGTGCCTCCCCTGAACTTGTTCAGGTTGCTCTTTGCACAGATATTAATTACCATATTCCTGTTGAGGGTAGAGAGAAGGACAAATAATGAATATTCTAGTAGAGCTCTACCAAATGTTATTATTAACAGATCATGTGCAATGACTATGAAGAAGGAATGTCAGGGAAATCATGTTGATTCTTCATCCGGTTTTGGTAAATTCACTGGGCCTGCAACCTAACACATTAACTCAGCTCTACTATTGAAAACTTTGGTCAGGCAAGGAATACTATAGCTGTGGATGCTACAGGCAACATTAAGATTAAAATAATGTAAGTTTGGCAGAAAATTTGTCACAGATGTGTACCAAGTAGAAATGACACAAATGTTAGTAAACAGCATTATCTCTGCTTCTGAGAAGCAATTACACCCACATACATATCTGCTTCTAAAGCCCATAGTCATTTAGAATATTCTGCTTATAAACATTGATTTGAAGAAGTAAGTATGCGTGAGAAGGAGAAAGGAAAAGAAACAGTTGTTCTCATGAGAGATAAGGTTGGATTATGACTTCATAAGAGTGAAAAAGGACTAAGATCTTCAATACCATTGTCTTCATTTTGTAAAAATAAATATTTATAAAACTAATTAAGCGATGAGGTAGGCCAGGATTTTATGACGGCATCTTGCCCTTGACTAATACAATTTCAATTTATCTCAAATTGTAGCTGCCTATGTGAAAAGATTAATTTAGCTCTAGCATTGATGCTGTAGATTAAGCTGACCAAATTAAACTCACATTCGAAATACATAGTTCCTATGTATGTTTGGTGAGTGAGGACAGCTTAGTAACCAGTCTGAATAATAATAATTGTATCTTGCCTGCAGACAGCTTGTTGTCTCCAAAGAATTGCAGATCTGAAATTTTCTGCTTTGTTCATCAGAATTCAGAATGGTTACCAAGTATCCACCCAAGAGTTACAGATACAGTCTGTAAATGACAGGTCAATTAAGAGTTCCTAGAAATGCTGGAGAACAAGGGGTAGACAGAATACATTACAAAGAAATTGTGATAGTGACTTAATTTTTCAAAACGGAAAATCAGAATGAAGGACAAAGAGGTAGGAAAATGCAGAAAAATAAAGATCGAGCTATACTGCCCTCATTAAATACTTACCTCCTACTGGAGCTGAAAACACCTCAAATTCATGAAAAAAAAAAAAAAAAAAGAAAAAAGAAAGAAGTTCAAAGCCAGGAGAAAATATGTAAGTTGGTAGCAGCATCTAAAAAATTAAGCATCATCTGGTTTTGTGCAGGGAGAGAGGATTTATTAAGTTACTGTGACGGGACTGTAAGAAAACAGAAAACACAGGGCTGTGAAGAATCTACTGAACAGCTTGAAATAAACAGCACAGATGGATTTGGAGATCTCTTGCACCCAGATGACAGCTTCAGAAAAAGGTGGCACACTGACTGTAGAAATCAGCTGTTGCCCTCTCATCACAGAGGTATGCATTATTACTATCACTTTTTTCATCACTGATACCAAAGGAGTCAAATTCACTTGCTAGGTTCAGGCTGGGCCAGAGGAAACGATTATCCAGACTCATGCAATTCGAGCTGAGTGAAGTATTTCTGGCAAATAAAACCTTCTGAAATATGCAGTTTTGAGCAGAACAAAACATTGCATGAATTTAACTAAATTCCAAATAATATTTTCCAAACAAGTTAAGTTGGGGGAAAAAAATACACCACTACCACCACCCCCAATTTAAAAATCATTGTTTTGAATGAAGTGCTATGGTTAATTTTGTGTTTAGAAATAAGATTTTTCAATTTTGTTACTGAGGTCAACTAATGTTTTTGGAAAACATACATAAAGCTTAGAACTTTAATACAGAGTGAAACACTTTGTTTCTAGCCAAACAATATGTTTGGGCTTGTTTTAACAATTCAGCTTCACTGTTTTTTGCACTTCCAAACCAAATTTATTTGTGAAATACTGTGATTTAAGAAAATTGAAACAAAACAAACTGGAATGAACTTCAGAGTCGTAGCCCTCATGTAGCTTCAAGTCTGAGTGAGGAAAGGCAGACTACAGAGTTTCAACAGCCCCTGGAAAAAATCTGCAAACAGAAATAAGGAAACTGTTTATGTACCTCTCCAAAACTGAGGTATAGGGATAACCCTTGGCATATAGCAGTGTTCTCTGCACCTTCATCAGCCTATGGATGGACCCAGTGCCTTCAGAGCTGGTGAAGTTCTGCCACTGCCTTGAACACCAAGTGAGTAACTTACCTAATACACACAGTGAGGACACCTGCTGTGCATGTCCAACATGTAAGTAGGGTTAAATAAAATAAAGAGCTGTTTCAAATTGTACCATCAAGTCCTGTAGCATCAAGAGCGGTCCAAAGCCACAGATTAAGACTGGTAGATCTGGTAAGAACCCGTGGGCAAGTGCTGGGCCACCTCAGAAATACAGGTTTGTCATTTTTTACTTTTCAGTCTACAAAAGGGAAACAAAACCACTTGCGTTTTATCAAAGTAGCATACAGTCTTGATTTCAAGGCACTCAAAGGCACTGCAGTAACCATATAAGGCACTATAGTAACCACAGACACTATAATAACCATATAAATACTAAGAGGTGAGTAAATATAAAGGTACCAAGTTGGCCAGAGTATGCCTTTTCTGCTACATGAAAGAAAAGGAATTCTTTTAACATGGGCATAACTAATGCACTGTTGAATTATTAACCTGTATGACTGTGCCAAAGTGATTAGTTCATTATTAACATTTCCATCCTTGCAAAATTGTATAAAATATTTCAATAAAATAATTTTGTACTTTCAATCTAACTTATTAAAGAATAGGTTATAACAGTAGTTATATAGTAATGGAAGAATAATCAAGTATGCTCACAAAAAATCTGGAAGAAAGGAACAAGAAATACTCCATGTGTGGCATTCTTATCACAAGCTCAGTTTCTTGAGGAACATAACAGTAAGAGCATGAGTGAAAATGTCTGAAAATCTAATGTGGAAGTATCTCTACCAGCCTCAGTTATACCATCTATATACAGTAATACTGTTCAATTAAACTATCACAGTCTCTTATTTAGGAATATAAACTTTGAGTAAATAATCCTTTTTCTGACGAAAGGCAGACCAAGAGCAGTATACTTTTGAAATAAATAAAAATAATAACAAAATCAAAACACCCAAAGCAATGCGACATCTTTGAGATGGTTTAATTAAACTGGATCCAACGGGGATTAATTTGGTCCCTGTCATCAGCTCAGGTAGGAGCTCTAAAGAAAGACAATATGTCAGACCTAATTGTGCCTTATTTAATGTGAAAATGGCAATAGACTCTCTAGGGGTCACCAGAGTAGTAAAACAACCTTTCAATTACTTCAGTAGTCTTGTTTTACCATTGCTTGGGGAAATACCCTACCACTGCTCCTTGGCTGTCGTCTCAGTATAACTCCTGTTCAACATGGCAGCAACAGAACCACACTGAAATATCTACCCTCAGAGTTTTATTCATCCCTCTGAAATGCCCCACACTGGCTGCTGTCAAAGACAAGATGTTAGTTTAAGGTGAGCACACCTTCTTGAATAATAGTACAGGCCAAGAAGATTCCTAGGGAGGGGGAAAGAAGAAATAAGGGAATTGTCATCCCACCTTCCTGACAGCTCACTCCTGAAGGAGTGAGGAAAAGGTATCCACATCTTCCACTAACTGGCATCCAACCAAATGTCATAAGCTTGAGGTCATTCATCTGATGTCACAGGCATGGGGTGCTGTGGCTCAGTTTCTCCCACTGTTCATTGCATGTATGGGGCCAGAAAAGATGCGGTGCCAACAGAGCTGCCACCAATGCAATGGGACTTCTAGAAGGGAGAAGAACCCAGGACTCACCTGAGCAGCAAGAAGGTCCCATTTATTGGGATTTCTCCAGGATTAAGGAGTCAAGATCAGTGGGAGGCAAGGGAAACTGATGCAGAATGAGCAAGGGACCTAGCAGAACGAGAAAACGCCGTGTTTGTTGTATATGGCTGCAACTTCAAGATGATTTCAGGAGGTTGAGAAGTCCTTATTCTTATCAAAACATTATTTCCAGAGCAGGGAGAGCAAGCCAGGACATTTCACACCTGGGGCAGCAGTGTGTGCTCTAGGACTATCCTGCTCACTTGTGATGTACTGTCATACTGGAGTAAATTGACTCAGGTTTTAAGAAGAATGTATGAGAATTTCAGAGATGAGTCAATAAAAACTAAATATAGACTTCAGGATTTGAACACACCAGCAGTAGCACTTAGGTACAGCTATCTCACAGATGAGAGGGAGATGTCAATAGACTTAGCAAGAGTAAATCCTGTTTAACAAGATACATTACACTATCTGCTGTAGTGCAGACAAAAGCAAACATACATCTGCCCTAAAAGATCCTTTACAATCTCAAAAGTTCATCCCGTGGGACTCAGCATAGCACCCTCAAAGGACTAGAACTGCTGAATGAAATATTTCTGAGATTCAGCTCTGTGACAGACTCTTGACACAAACATAATATCCCCATTTTATACAAAGAGCACTTTTCACAACCATGCCACCTCTGATCTCCCAGTCCTGATCGCTAAAGAAGATCTCCAAAATACCTTCCAAAGACAAGTGTGCAGCTAACGTTTTAAATTCTGCTGGTCACTAAAAACCAGGGATTCGATAGAGATGTTGATTTCATGGCACAATATAATTTCCTTTCCCCTCCGCTAACCTTTCCATGTTCTACAAGCTATAAATTATTATTTTGTTCTTTCTTTCCCTTAGAGAGATAACTGCCTTACCAACTTTCTCTACTCTACACATACTAACTACCTTCTCTTTCAGAGGTAGTTTACCTGGTACATACCTGAGCAATGGCTTTCATTTTGTGTTTAACTCTGCTAATTCTCCTTCAGACCTGAGGAAGGCTGGTGTGCCTGAAAATTTGTCTACCTTTCCCAGTTATGCCAGATGATTAAATAAAACATGATATCTCAATGTGCACATCTGTTTTTACCTCTTGTCTTTAGAATACTGTTGCTAAAACAACACAACCACATATCCTTTATAAATATTTCTGAAGTTGGCAGGTTAAGAGAACACAGTAAGTAAAGCACACCAAGCTAAATAAAATATGAGACATGATGAGACCCTATTCAACTAAACAGCAATGTGGATCAACACATAGTGGTGGAATCATAAATAATCAACATGAAGAGTACTCACTAGGGACTATGTCTAAACATATCTCTTTTTTTTCTTCACCCCTCACCCCCTGCCAAATGCACCAGAAGATTCTGGCAACAATTTGCTGTCTTGGGCAGCTTCATATTAAAGAAAAAAAATGATAGTACTGTCATCCTAGTTAGTCCTATCTAACAAACTGCACTTAGACTGAAAAGAGAGTTATCTTCTAGGCATAGTGTATAAATAGCGTACCCCATGGCCAATCCGCCTGCTGATTCAGGAAAGCAAGGGTCTTCTCTAGGCTCTGTATCACATCAGCCAATGTCTTGTCATTGTCTTGGAAGCCTTGGAGCAGCCTAAAAGACGCTCAGTGTTAAGGAAATTCAATCTAACCTAAGAAACCCATATGTAAGGAAGAGCTCCTTCAGGCTCCCCCTTTGGTTGACTCCACAAAAAAGCCAAAGCCTACCTCAAATATTCTAAGTCAGTGCCAGCTGAGGACAAGGTGCCCAAGATATGGACCACAAACTGAGAATACCCCCCCTTCTCAATACCAAAGACAGCCATGATGTGAAGGTTCACTGCTCCCAGCTATTTTGACAGTAGGTTATTTTGACATACTGGTTTGCACGATACTTACCTGTCCTCTGTGCCACCTGAGAGTTCCCCACAAGCCAAAGCAGTGCTCGCAAGTTTAGGACTTAACTACAAATACTAGAATTCATAATAAAGTCTTATTCTTTCAAAAAAATAAATATGATAGATTTAGTTTTAAAGCTCATTAAGAAAATTTACCCAAGGATTTTTGGGCCCTGAAAAGATCCTACAATCCTAGGAACATCTAGGAAATCAGTTGGAAGTACAACTTATTTAAACATCAAGGTACAATCAGAAGTGACTGCAAGTCTGCACACCAGCACATGTCTACTTACCCATGTCAGGACATCCATGATTCATCTACTTACCATTCATTACATGAAGGAGGCAAACTGAGGGGAATAATCTTGTTACTTAGCATACTGGATGTCAGATGAGAAAACCCTTGTCTGTCCATCCATTAGCAGTGCAGAAGTGAGATGCATAATTGATCTGACTTTTCTTTCACATTGTTGAAAAATAGAAAATAACCCTGCTGACATCAACAAACTATTCAACTTCTCAGACTTTAATGACAGACACTGATGCAGCTGTCGCCTTTCTTGTGTATGATGGCCTAAAATGAACTCAAATTTTAAAGCAAAACAAGAGTCAAAATCACAGGGTAGCACAGATAGGAAAGTTGGTCACACCCGTGCAAACCGACATGCACAATTTTGGCACAACTCCACCAAAATTGTTGGATAATTGAGACTACAGGCCCACTGCCTGTAAACTGAATGTAACACTCTTGCTTTCTGCTGACAGCTCTGAGAAAAAAATACTCCTTCAGTGGTGAGTGATTGGACTCAGCTGAATGTATCGCATTACTCTACTTTCTCACAAGAAAATCACCTCCTTCTCCACCTACTAGCTTGGCGGGTGACCATGGAGAGCACGTGCAGGGGAGAAAAGAGGAACTGCTCTGGAAAGTGGTCCACCAGCAGCTCCAGTACTCATGGCCAGTCAAATGTGGTGGCTGAGCAGATTTCACTGTCCAGCATTTTGCTTTCCCCTTGCTGGTATTCACTGCCTCCCTAGCACAGACAGAGAACAGGACCCTGTGCCAAACCAAGTTTGGAGATTAGAGTGATTGCACAGGCACACATCTGGGTTTTAACATCAGGCTCCCACCACTAACACACACACACACTAACCTCACTGTCCTAAAGGGAAGAGATTCAGCTAATATCAGCAGATGCTGTTATCCCTTTCAGAAAGCCCTTCCTAGTATCACTCATCTTCAGTAAAAGAACTGTGGAGTTCCAGAACAGGGAGACATATAAAACCTAAAACAATCATCAAGATCATATCTACTACTGAGGCTTCAAGGATAGGACCTCAGATTACATCTGTAAAAGCACTAAAACCTCAAGGTTTGCTTCTCCTAACCTCTTTGACTCTCTTTTTCTCCACAGTCTCTGCCAGTTTGCCCAGAGATGAAGCTTCCAGCAACAGAAATCTACGCAGCTTTTTTCACAGTCACAGTCATATGCTGATATTTTAAATGCAGGTATGTAGGTCAGGACTCTGCTTCCAAGAGCTTATTCCCAAGCCTGACTTGCCAGTCAGCAGCTTCAGTACAAGAGCTAAGTTC
Source organism: Strix aluco (assembly GCF_031877795.1). Lineage (NCBI taxonomy): Eukaryota > Metazoa > Chordata > Aves > Strigiformes > Strigidae > Strix > Strix aluco. Next base: position 14,684,984 of record NC_133932.1, read on the forward strand.
TGTTCTTCCACCGAGTGAGCTAGGCACTAAAAAAAAGACAAGATCCTTCAATCTGCACACAGAAGTCCCAAGGTTAAGGCAGGCAGGAGCTCTGATCTGCAGCGACAGAAGAGAGGGGCAATAGCACATTGAGTGAGAAAAATAAAACAGCAGAACAAAACAGTGATGACAAATAAGATGACTAACTTTTTCTAAATTTTTTTTTTTTCCTGGATCAATGAACAGAGCTGTTCTATAATAAGTGAATTTTATACGGTTAGTCAGCTTCCTATGTTGACTTCTACATGATTTGCATCCAAAAGTAATCCAAAGGGCTGTGTCTGATCCGGGAGCAGAAGCTTTCATGCACAGATCGTTATCCATTCTCAGAGGCAGACATCGTAGCACTCTTTTAAACCTATTTTCCCTCCACAAGAGCTTTTCTAGGACTGGGAGAGCAACCAAGGGATATCCATACTGTGCTTTTTTCCAACCTTATATTTGACACTGCAAACTGTGTAAAAAACTTGGACAGATACTGCCACTCTTCGTTAAAGTACAAATGAAAATGACGTCTTTTAACTGGCATTACGCAGGGCAAAATGACCTAGCGAACACCTTGACACCTCAGAAGGCTGCGAGGATCTGACTGCAACAAGAAGGAGGAAAGCAGAATTCGTGTCCACTTTTGCCACAGCTTATAAGCATTTATCTAACACATAAGAACAATTAACACAAATCTAGGGAGGTGAGAAGGAGGCTGGTCTGGTCTGGGGACTATAAAGGCCAGAGGGCTGTCTAGTCCCAGATGAAATTGTTTAACATCATTCAGAAGAGGAAAAGATGAAGATACAGCAGCACCAGTCCAGCCACACAAAGCATATGTCAGACCCACAACATTACATATGCAGTAACTTTAAGCACAAAGGAACAAGTTTTTCTAATATGTGTATGCATACACATATATATACATGTCTGTAGATATATTTTTTATATATTCATATATATACACATATGTATATGTAGGCTTGAGGCCAGGCAATAAGCAAAAGCAACTAGCAAAGTTCACATATAAGGAAAAATTCTGGTTAGAATTAACTAAAAGTTGCTGGAATGATGGGAAGATTAAAATGAATGGCTCACACATGCTACAGAATGAGAAGGAAGGGTTTTGATCTTTTACCTGTTACAGCACCTTCATTACTTTTAACTCCCTGCCACAACCAGGAGGTTATTTTTGCAGTTGCCATGCTCTGTTGTGTGCCAGGGAATGAGCTACACAACCTCCCCCCGCTGCCCTTTGGCACACCATGCTATGAGCCTTCCCCTGCTTCTTGAAATGTGTCAGGGAAGCACATTCCAGCTTCTGGGATGTGCCCAAATTCATCTGGGACTACTGACACCCTGATGGGTTTGTTTGTGACCCTAATTTTTTTGAATCTATTGTTTTGAAGAAAATAGGGGGCCCTTGTGCCTGGTAGGCTTCATTCTGAGATGCTTTAAAATGCAAATCAAGCTAATCTCAGCAAAGCAAAGGCGTTAGGCTGGAAACAGTTACACACAAAAAAAAGGCAGAGAAGTACGAAGTGCTAAGCTATCCTTAACTTCTGCCTGCTACCAAGGCTTAGAGAGCTGTGGCATGCCAAAGGCAGCTGAGACTGGCGCCGCAGAGGCATCTATGAGACACAGACCTCCTTATCAGACCGGGGTCAGGCTAGAGGGACCTTTTATCCAGCAACATCTGAGTACGAGCAGAATATCAACACATATAAATTAAATTTCAAGCACCTTTCTCTTACTTCTCCCCGTTATTTACTTACTTTTCCCCGTCATCTGTGAATATGTAAAAAGAAATATTTTTCAGGCCTGTCTGGGGGTTACACAAAGACTTGACATACTGATTTCTCATGCTACACTGGAGAGAGAACTGAGCTGGAATTTGCCTGACTTTCCATGTCCTAGGCACCATGACTTTCGCTGTTGCATTTTTCATAGTTTGATTACAATTTATAAATATGTCAGAGAAAACATTATCATTAAGATGCCGTGTTTCCACAGAGACCACACGCTTAAAAATAAACCAACAATACATATATTACTAAGTTGGCACATGGTATCTCCATTTTCCAAAGCAACTTTGCAAGCTGGAGCCCACCAGACATATCACTTATCTCCTTAATTTGAATCAGATTAATAAATTTAAAATGGTCAAGGATTAACATTACAACTGATTAAAATAATATTAAGAGATGGGTGAACTTTATCCCAGATGAGAAAATCCCACCAGAAAACTAAACAAACTATTCCTTAAACTTCAAATTGCACTGTGCAGAATAAACAAGTCATGGCTAATTTTAAACTGAAGGATATTTGCTGTATATCTCAAAATGCTAGAATCCAATTTTTGAGTTTGAAAAAAGAAAAAGAAAAAAAGGAACAGACAAGTTTCTTACTAAAAGGACCTATTTTGTTTAATGTAAGATGACTCAAAACTGAATTTCACCTTAATGGACAAAAAAGAAGTAACCATTAACTAAAATTGGTCTTCACCCATGAAAGAAAATCACAGTCAGCATATATCTATGTGTGTCCAGAATGCAAAATCAACGATAGTATATATCCTAGGGAAAAATTTAAAAAACCATTTCTTCCTGAACTTAGAATGGTTGCTAACAGAACTACTAAAAAATTTCTAGAGCTATAAACTTGGAATTACTCATACACTACAGGAAACCTCTAAAACCTACCATTTTATATATAAGGGGAAAAAAATCATTGCCAGTAACAAAAATGCTACTGAAAAGGAGACCTGGTTACAAGAATATAGAGGAAATGAATACTTTAAAAAAGGAAAAATTGAAGAAATAGTTAAGAGGTGTGAGCAACTTGTACAGCAATTTAAAAACTCAGTGAAATCTCTACAGGCAAAATAATCAAGGACAATAAGATGGAATTTTTAATAAGAACAAGAAGTGCCTGACCAAGGATTAAATACATTTCAAGATACAGACAGAAATGATAAATAACACCAGAGAAAAGTTAAAATGTTCAGTAGATATTTACATTTTATAATGAGAATTATAAAATAAGAATGCATCTATTTCTATAGATATATACTATAGAATATGAAACATTGCAAAAAGGTTTAAAAAAGCCACTTCTGCCAAGATTAAACATGGGCATAAATAATCAACAAGTCTGGTTAACTTACGTGCACCCCACAAAGCTTAAAATTGCTTAGCTGAAGGGTTCTCCAATTCATTAATGTTTATAAATTATTTTTATTATAATAAATCATGGAACACTGGAACAATTCCAACAGATGGGAGTACTGCCAAGAAAAAGAATATCCTGGGGCTGGAAAAGAAAACCCTGCAACATGCGGCTTCAAAAACTCATATCATCTCAATTTATTGAAGATCAACTCAAAAAATGTTGATCACTGTGCAAAAATGATCTGACAGCAGACAAATTTTTATTCCGTAGCAATTTCTAGCAGGAAGATGAACACTTGGAATAGCTAAGTATATGGGCTGAAGGATGCTTTCAGCATGAACTTTTCTAGGTGGTATTTTTTTCCTAAACCATATTCCTTACTGCAGCTTCTTAGTCTGGGAGTCTTTGTACTCTAATCCTCCAGCTAGGTGGTGGGTCCCTCTGACCTCAGATTTTGTGGAAAGGGTCCGTCACATCTTCAAAAGCCTTTGACGCTGTTGTGCCGATGGGCACAAGTATGCAGTCATCACACAAACAAAGCATCACCACAGCCATCGGGAGGATGAAAGCTGGATTCAGCCCATGGAGATTAAATGAGTGTTTGCAGATTCTTATGATATCTCCCAGAATGAATGGAAAATCTGAAAATTAATTAAAAGCACAGCTTCACAGCTGAGACCTTGATCATGGCATTTCATCTGGAGCTAATGTGTATGAGAAGTTACACTCTCCCCACCTTAGCAAAAGGCTATAAATTTGCAATTAATAATTGTGCTGCTATTAATCTTTGAATGAAGTGGAACATAGTCATTAAATGGAGAAAACCTTCTAAAAGTAGATGCATGTGGATAAGTACAGAATTGTTTCAGGGGATGAAATGCAAGAAGTGACCAGAAATGTTTTTTAAAGACTTATTACTAAAATGCTCCTATTCTGGTCGTGAATAAACACTTGTGCATCCCCCAGATGAAGCCCCTCAGAGTCAGCTGCAGCAGTAGCTAAGCCTAATCTTGTCCCATCCTTCTGGAGCCATGTCTGCTTTCCAGTTATAGCAGATCAGAGCTCACTGTCATGATCAATCATCTGGCACTTCCATGAGCAGGTCATGAGGTACAGCACGCTCCCGTTGCCACTTGTTGAGGCTCAGAGTAGAGAGGTAGGGCAGTTACACGTGTAAGTCTGGAGCTAAATCCAGCACAATAATATGTCTGGGATCTCAGATCTTCCCTTACACTGCTTTTGGTCCAGTGATGAGGCAGCCTCAAGCCAGGGTGAAGGACCATTAAGCAAATGGGTTCAGTGCCCAGCACCAAGGTGCACAGTGAAGATCACTTTCCCAGAGACACTCTACCTAGATTATCTCCTCTCTCTGTATTTTCTGCCACCACTAAAACCAAAGAGACATGAGCCCCTCACCCACAGCTTGTTCTGGAAGCCCTCACAGCACTATGGGCTCACACCAGTGTCTGCTCAAGTACCCAGGTTTGATGCTAAAGGCCCTCCTGACAGTTCTGGTGCAAAGCTTCAAACCCAGTCTTTCCTCGTACGCACTTTTTCTCACTTTTAAAGTAACCCTCCTGAATATCATCTTACTGGAACGTCCTTCAGAGATGTAATGGGCCAGGAGGAACAAAGTTTCTACCTTAGCTTTGATTCTAGCTAAAACCCCCATGATCCTCAAGCCTCCCAAAAGCCTTGTGAGTTGATTTTACAGGCCCTGTTAGAACCAAGCTCCTTGTTCAGTGTGAATATGAAGTAATTTTATCTACTTATTGTCCTCACTGTTGCATGACATGGGGAAAACACACTGACTTCTTTAACCAAAATGTGAGAAATTAAAAGCGGCAAGTGGCCAAGTTTAGCCCTCCATAAGCCTTCGATTTAGCTACATATTTGAAATCATGTAAGTAAAACAAGAGCCACATTCCTACAAAATCTTGTGCCACATTCCTACAAAACTTAACGGGAAGCAACCACATGCAAGTGAGTTCATTAAGTGGTGTAATGGGAATTGAAGTTGAAAATATTTATCAATCAATTTCTTGAATATCACAGAGTAACAGACAACATTCCTGAGTTTGATAGGTTTTTGTTTGTTGGTTGTTTTTTTTTTTTTTTTTTTTTTTTCAAAAGGCAATTTATTACCTAGGAATGTGTGCTTTTACTGAAGAAAGCATTCTTGCTTTTTAATGACTTCAGCATTAGACACAGCATTTTGACATAAGTATAATTACTACACTACCAAAGATAAGATTCTCAAGTTCATGGAGCATCAATAGCTTCCATGTTTCAGAGACTAGAAAGTCCTAATGCTCCCTGATAGTACCAGGAGAAAATCTTCTAACATCATGTGTAAAAAGTTTGAGTCATTCCCCAATGAACATCACAAGTTATCCAAGAAATATCTAACAGAGGAAATGAATGAGGAACCTATGTCAAGACCATTAGAATGTGAAATTTTAGTTTTGCTTAATTTTGTTGGGTAATACAAATGAACCTTTTGCTTGTGATAGGAATGTTTTATTGATTCCACTCACTCTTAAGGCAGTTTGACAGGATTTAGGGAATAATGTAACTGTGGCTATAACATTATCATTTCTTCAGAGGAAGCCTATCATGCCATATGTGCTGCCTGGGCTGTAACCATTTCTTGCTCCTATGGTAAATTTTATAACAGAGTAGGTAAAGACTAAGATCTGCCTCTACAGAAGATTCATTTAAGTCATCCTTCCCAATCCTTCTATGGAAAGATTGTAACACCTCAACAAACTGATTTTCTACACCTTCACATAAGGGCTTTTTTCCTCCTGTTTCAAAGACCTTGTCAGCTGAAACAAGTGCCTTCTGCTTTTACATACTCATTCCTTAACACGCATTTATAGGCAGTTAATAGTTATTAGTCTGCACTGTGCAATTTAGGACTTTAAAAGGACATCTACACAGTTCTCATCTCATTTGTTAAAATACGATAGAAGATTATTATGACGATTGATGGAGATGATCCCCAGCTTAATTGTTATAACCAAATGGTCATTGCACACTCATGCATAAAATACAAGGTGTAACAAGTGAGAAAGTATGCACAGATTTTGCAAGGCCAGAGTAAATCACATTAACTATGGAGAAGCAATTGATTATTTTCACTGACTGGCCTTTTCATAAGACTCAACTTTCACTTACATACAGCCATACAATGACCAGAAATTTTTAAATTCCTATCCTGACAGGACTCCCTTAGCTAAAGTAGTAAGTGGAAGACAAAGAGAAGGGAAAAAGCAAGTTAGAAACAACAGAAAGCTGGTCAGTAAATCATAAATCAGGTCCCTGAGGAAAACTGGACAAACACAGTTCATTTCTAATATATGCTCCTGACAACTGCAAGTAGAGCAGCCCAATAGGAGAGGAAATAAAGAGGGAAACAGCTGGTGCTAAGGACTCAGAATTCAGATAATATATGTTTTGGTGAGATTTTAATTTGCTCTAGCTTGCTCCTGTGGACTAATCACCCACTAGCTGCTGAAGTGCATCTTCCAGTTAAGTTACAGCTGACAGGCGTTCAGCTCATGTGCTGTCACACCACTTGGCAAGGTCAAGCAAAGCCTGGTAGGCAGGCATGATAAAGTCACTCGCCTTGAAGTGAACTCCTGATCCAAACCAAAATGCTTATGTGGATGTTGCCAGTATTTTGATATACACAGACACAATGGACAGTGTAGTAGAACAACGATAAAACTGCACTTACAGTCATCCATGTGCTACATTGCCATGACTTCTGCAATGATGGTGGCAGTAGTATGTGTCCTGCATGCTTTATTTTTGCTTCCGCTGTGCTAGCATGTGGGCGTTATCACTGCACGGCCTTTCTCTTCCGGGAGAGGGAAGGAGCTGGTGCTCGAGATGCACCCGAGTTCTCACTTTTCCTTTCCACCTCTCTATCAAGCGCCCACCAGTGAAGCACACTGGCTTTGGGCTGGCATGGCACAGCTGCTGCTCGGCAGAGCCAGCCAAGCTCTTGAAGGGAACCGCCACCTGTGAAGAAGTCCCATACTTGATGGGCACAAGAAGGAAGATTATCCAGCTTCCACCTTCTGCGACAGCGAGCAGACAGATCCCTCCTCTCACCCACAAAACTCTCTCCCCACCCCAGACTCCACAGACCCCATCCAGCCCAGCAAAACACCCACCAGAACAGCATCATGGCCATCTGTGTTCTTGTAGCCTGGGAGAGAGGCAGGAGTGTCACTGTCACAGAAGATTGCAGTGGCACTCTCCATCACTAGGGGACAGTCAGTCTTCTCCAAGAAAGAAAGACAACTTGTGAGATGAGAACAAAAGGACTTTGATTCCATTGAGTAAGGTGACTCTCTTTCCTAGAAGAGGAACATTTTTTCACATGGGCTAATCTGGAGCAAGTACCATTTTTATTTAAGCCACGTGTTACAAACTGCCCATTATAGCTAATATAGGTGGTTTCCATAGTGCACTTTTCTGTAGAGCATTTAAGTAACTAGGAGCTAGTTGTGAGAAACAGGGAAGTAAAATTTAATACGGAATCATTCGAAACTCACTATCAGTTCTTGATGTGCATACCTTCATCTGAGGAGGGAGTGAGAGGAGGGCTTAAAAGCTGTTTTATTAGAGATGAGTGCCTTTTTATTTCTACCTTCCTCTCTAGAGCTTTCCTCTTGCTCGCAACACACCACAGCCATGGATGGGCACACCGTCATACAAGTCTTACCTGGCCGTATAGATTTCAGCCTGTATCAGTCCTCCTGGAAGACCATCCCCTGGATTTACACCCTGATGAACTGACCTCCTCTGCCTTTTAAAGACTCTCTGAGTTTGGAGCTCTGTTTTTAGTCATAGCATCCTTCTTTTGAAATAGAGGCCAAAGAAGTCAAGGAACAGCACTCTGTCAAGGTAGGCAGCAGACGCTGGGTTTCTAAATGACAGCCCATGTAGACAAAAAATAAAGTTGTAGTACACAGAAAACAGCTGTCAAGAAAATGCGTGTCCTACATACCAATGTTATACTTCCTGATTCTGGTCACATGGGTGATGATGTCTTCTGTCAGCAGTACATCCTGTAAATAGCTAAATGCATTGGCAAATGTGGATCAAATTTCCATGTGAACAAAATGCAATCAACTGTTCAGCTTAAAGAGTTACCTGGTTGAAAATGGCAGTTTTACTCAGCTACCCACAGCAAGCAGACTTGTACCGGGTGTTACAACTAATGTTCATTTTTTCATAATTTGAAAAGAGCTACATCACCAATTTACCACTTAAATTTACAGTTCACTAAATTTGATGCAGATATAAAAGCTGTATCTGATAGAATCATCTACTGAATAAAATTAATGAAATTACTTTCACACACAGCCTGGCACTTCTTTAGCTTTAAAATTTAATGTGAAATCCCACATATGAACTCTTTTTACATTCTTTTTATTGTCGTATATGATGAACAAAAAAAAGTCTCTCTGAAGGCTTTTGGAAAGGAGAATTTTCAGAATCGGTTACAGTTTTCATGAAAGGCTCTACAGTAACCGATCCAGAGTTTGAAAGTCCTTTTCCCACCTTCCCTTCAAAAATCAGGTGCAGTGTGGGGGCATGAGAGCACCAGCTCCCTATGCACAGCTTTCACAATATTCTTTCCCAGCATCTGCCCATCAACTGGAGTACCACATCTAGGTGTGGGAAAATAGCTGGTTTCATCTCCATGCACATTCCTGTCCTCTTTGCTTGTAAAACCAGAAATGTTATAAATAGTGATGGGGAGTTTGTGACATGGACACCTGTGGGGTTAAGACCTCAGATCATTTCACAGGTTGCTGAACAGCTGCCTAAAATATCCTTTTTGTTTCCCATTCCTTTTTCTCGCTCACTCCCCCAGAAATTTATACAGAAGAGATGAACTTAAGCCAGCAATCTAGAAGAGATCTGAATCTTAATAAGCAAGAAGCAGCACTGCTTTTCCTTAAGTAGATCAATCTACAAAGACAAGATTTTTCTTTCTGCTCGGGAAAGCATGTGGAGAAAGCCACTACACTGGTTAAGGGCTGAAGGAAAAAGATGCTTCGCAAACAGCATATTTAGCATATTACAATGGCGATGTTGCCAAGGGCACAGAAATGTTCAGTGAAATCAGTATCTATGACAGCTGAATACTGTCCATGTACCTGAAAGCTAAAAGACTCTCCCTTGCAAGAAGATGCTTCGCAGCTGTATTTCATCCATCTTCCCCAAAGCTCCTCAGAGCCTCCAAGGATCTCCATCTAGCAACCCCTTCTCAGTGGCCCTGCCAATGCGTCACATTACTCACCCTACAGCATGTCTTTTGGGCTGAGGCTGGGACCAGCGTGCAAAGTGGCAATTAAGCTGTGTAAACTGGACAAAAGTGGATGTTGAATCATGAGTTCTTCAGGGCCATGAAGCAATTTGGTCTGTCTGAGGAAGTCTGCTTGCAGAAAGCAGATTTAAAAGGAGAGAGTCACACACAGATGGGGGAGTGCAAGCAAAGCATTTCTCTGACTGCAGAGCATCTGGCATACCATTAAGCTACACTTAAATAACTAACAAGCTAAACAAAAGTTTTAAGTAGTGCATGATGTGTGTCTTTTGGAAGGACCTGAAATGTGACAGCTGAAGACAAGTCACAGGATATTTAACTACTGGAGAATCTGAGGCTGTCCAAACAGATGCTTAAACAGTAACTAGAACCAGAGGAAAACAAAAAAACAAGCACAGAGACTGTTCAAGCCAAAATGATGGATATGATGGAGAACTGGGCCTGATAATGTAAAAACAAGAGAAATAATGTATTGCAGACTACAGCACTTCAAGGACAACAAGGAGGCTGAGTAACTGAGCTTTATTTTACTATATTTTACCAGATTTTAAATTTTACCCATCTCTAAGACCAGATGCAACTCTGCTTATCCACTACAAGATAATTTTGCTTCTGGGCCCAAAAGTTGCACGGTTACCCCATAATAACTAAGTCTGCAGTCCCCTAAGTCTTTTACATAGAAGAACTGATGTTTATGCTACCTTTAAGAAACAGAGAGGTGAAACAACTTTCATGCAGCTCTGGAGTCCTTAGCAATTCTGTATCTCTCTCAGATACTGAGGAACAGTTCCTCCGGATTTCTTTTCTCATTTGTTACAAAAAACCTAACACCTTTCTTTTTTTCTAACATCTTCCTCATTTACTTTCATTACCTTGTAAAATAGACCCACAAAAGGAGGTGGACTGTGATCCTCTTCCATACACTATTGAATTAGGAGGACTCTGGCTCAGAGGATGGCCAGTGTACTACATGTGGCCATAAGAAAGCCTGATATCAGTTCAATTAAGATTAATAATAAGAAAAACCTCACACTCAGATAAAAATAATTTGTAACTAAATGTAGCTGTGCACTTGAAAAAGAGATGCATGTAATGCGTTTCAGGACGTTGCCAAAGGAGTAAAAGAGTATTTCCCCAGTGCTTACATTATTTTAAATATAACACAATTCTTAAAACAAACTTTTGGACAGAATGAATGTTTGGCTGTAGCCTGTATTTGTATTTCACCCGTATTAGGCAGACTAGCTCACAGCTGTGTAAAGACTGTCACTGCAGAATACAGCTGCTCTTAATTTGAAGATGTCCCATCCTTGCCTTTGTTGATTTGTGTTCACTTCCCTGGTGGTTACTAACAGGTAAATAAATATAATAATAAAAACTGCCTGCCTAATACTTAATTTGAGCTTGTCTCACTGAATTTCCAGCTATCAGTTCTTGCTGTGTTTTTCTCTGCTAAATCTTTTGTATCCATTTGTTCTTACCATGGAGTATTTATACACTCATCAAGTCACTTCTCAGTCTGATCTAGTATAAAGAACAACTTGATCTGCAAGTGTCTCATTACACAGCTTTTTCTCTTCCCCTTGAGTAATTAGTATTGCTTTCTTCCTCGTACTCTCCAGTTTTTAACATTCTTTTAAAAAGTATGAAGTGTAAACAATTTTCAGATTCTGTTGTACTTACACAGAAAATTATCTTGCTGCTTCCACAAGTTCTTCTTCCCATACGTCCAAGGTGCGTGATAACTTTCCTGGCATTGTGGGGACTCTCTGCCTGACCAAATGCCCCCTCTAATCTCTTTTCAGAGTCACTGCTTTCCTTTCCCCCCTTGTTCTGTTCATGTTGTTCTAGGTTTCTAGACACATCATTTGGTTTCTTCTCATATTAAAAGGCATTTCATTTAAATGGACTCTGTTGCTTAGTATTCCTGATCTCTCTGAAGGACTGCCTCTTCTCCAGTCTTTAGCAGAGCACCTCTCCAATACATTTGTAAATGTAGGAGCAGGAATTTAACATTCATTGCTGAATATGTAAATTAGTGGTGAATTCAGTGTTGACCTCTGCATAGCCTCCCTCTCAGAGATCTTCCTCAATGAGAAGTGATTACTCCTCACTAAATCGTATTTTTCAAAATCTGTCAATTATTCAGTATTTTACTTATGTAACATGCCCTCCACTGAAAATATGAAGGATGTCTTCTGCTCCCATGCCAAGACTGACAGAAACGGTTTTAGCTGTCTCTTTTTGAGTTCCTTTATAGTGTTACATATGATGCACTTCCTAGCAACCATCTAGGCATTTTCATCTAATGAAATCTCTCCTGTTGCGCTGAAGTGGGACGTTGCTGAAGCTCAGTGTAAGTCTTGCTCTCTTCCCACACACCAGCACGGGCTTGTGACATCTCAACAAGTGTCTAAGGTCCACTCGCCTCCAGTGTAGGGACAAGGCTCCATGGTCTGAGTGGTCCCACTCAGTCCTTTATCTCTTCTTTAAGCCAAATTCTTATAAACTGTCCTTACTTCTATATATTTACCTAGTTTGTATGGCTGAAGAGGAAAGAATTGGTGATGCATGAGAAGACTATATGGCCATCCTGACTGTCAAAGACAGAATTATGCTCCGGCTTACAACGACTGTGTTACCCCCTCCTGGGGCTGAGGCACAAGCACTAACATGGGTCAGTATGTGCTGCCATGTAACCACCACCCTAGGAGCTGTACTACACAAGAAAACATCTACAGACACTGTGCTCAAGGCCTGATGTATCCAACCACCTAAAAGTGCTGCCTAATCACAGCTGAACAGCTGTGATAATAAACCTGATCAATTGTAACTTCATCTATGGAAGAAGTCATCTTAAACTGAACTCAGGCCTGTCTTCCACTGGGATCTTCCAATAACAGCAAGTGCAAACATGTTGAAAGGCTCTTCTTAATTTACAGAGCCAAATCTGAGTGATCCTATCCAACCTGTCACCAACATATGAGAAACGCCAGGAACGAGATAGACGCCTTGCCCGCCACTCCCAGAGGGCTGTTAATGCCAGTGAAAATTAACAGAGTTACAGTCACACCCATTTCATCAATCTTGAATGTTGCTAAACTGTACCTAGGGATCATCCATCTGAGCTACAGGAATAAACCAAAGCCACATAAATGTACACAGATGCTTTCTAATAATGGATGTACCTGTTAAAGGCAGGTTCTGTCCGTCTAAGCAAGTTCCTGGAATAGCCCTATCTCTGGATTTGGGAAACATGCCTAAACCCCAACCTTTTAAGCAGCTCTCTTGATTACCTGTCAGCTATCTAATAAGTCTTGTACAACATGGGCAGAAACACCACGTTAATGGTATAGCTACACAAACACTCCTTTGGCAGCAGAGCTGGGTCAAGAAGTTCCTCCATTGCTTGGTCCAGCTCCAGCTTTAGCATTTCTTCACCATACCAGCCCGACTGTCTGAGGCATTGCACTCTTGCTGAGACTGCTGAAGGATGAAAAACAAAACAGAAAACATCTTCCATTGCAGTCTGTTCCTCTCCAGCAAGGGAAAGGGGGTGGAGAGGGCAGGCAGAATAAAAATCGAAATTTAGAAAAGCTGTTCCAAGTATTAAAATAGAAGAGGGCAGAAAATACTTGAACTGACTTTGCCATCTTTACCAAGAACTCACACTTGTAGCTGTGCATAGAGAAACACGTATCAACAGAAGAAACCATTCGCCCACCTGTGTTAAAGCAGTCAGAAGCCCTGCCAGAGACAGCCTAGAAGATAGTACACACTCGAACTGTGACAAAACTACAATTTAATGTTCAGGGCAATTCAATTTGAGATTTGCTTAAGGTTTTCTCAACAAAAAAGGAGCAATTATAGCATGACTGAATTATTAGGGCAACAGCCCGGATGAGAGAAGAGCTTCCAACCAGTTTCCACAGACAGCACTGGCTGTGCTGGCACAAGGCAACCAGGAATGAGTGACAACAAAACCATTGAGAGTGATGTGACATGGCTTCACTGCACTCAAACTCCCACTATACAGAGACTCTTTCAGAAGTCAGATGGCCTTAACCCAATTTAAAGTAGTGAAAGTGAACTGAATTAAGAATCCTTGAATCCAGAATCAATCCTCGGATGGTTTTCGTTCTGTTTAGAGGAGGACAGGAGTAAAGGAGACCCCAGGTCTTTTCATATCATGCAAGCTCATCAGAATTCCCTGAGGCACTGGTCAAGATAAGGTCAAATATTTGTGACCCCACTGCTCTGCAACTTGCTAGAAATTTGCTTAATTTTAATCCCAAATTTATTCATGGCCAATTTATTCCAATTTATCCTCATAACAACACTGTCCTTTGGGTTAAATGGCTCTTCTCCCACTCTGCTCCATATATTATAGGCAATATCTTATCTTCTTGCAGCCATCATTTTGCTAGATGAGTAAGTCAATCTTTTTAATTTTTCTTGCAAAAGGAGAATAGATGTCCACCAAACTTTTTCCAGAAGTCTCTCCTCTCCGGCTCTAATTAGAATTCAGCTTCCCTGGGCCTCGATGACCAGCACTGCACACAGTATTTCAGACATTATTTGACTGTTGCCCTGGATGAGGAAATCCATTTTTAAAATTAACTTAGATTTACACATTTAATTTTTACTTTTATTATCTGCACCAAGAAACTTAAAAAAAAAAATCAAGATCATTTTCTGAGCTCACACTTCAGTATTTTAACACAGTCTGGGAAAATTAAGATGAGAATGTTTGCACTCATGCTGCATTCTGAGGCAACATAGTCTGAAATGGAGACTAACGAAAATATCTCTCTCTCTATTGTTATATCAGGATTAAATAATTCATACCACATACCTTAAATAATATAATCGACAAAGAAATAACATGCTTCTTAGTCTCAATAACCTTTTCTAAACATCCTATGCAAGGTTATGGGTAGGTGATAAAGCTTATATCTGTTTTCCAGAAATTGAAAACCTGTGCTAAAAACCATGATGGTTATGGAATACAAGACACTGTAGCAGTCCTTAAAGTGTACTTAATTTAATCTCTATATTTAATTATTTCTTTTCAAGATTTTTACCAGGATCTCCAAATGCTGATGCTTTTTTCTCATTAAAGTGATAAAATGAGTCAACTGTTACTACTTTAAATTTCATTAAGTAGCCCCAGGATGGTGCCATCAGTTATGCAAAGCTTAATGGCCAGAATGTATTTGTCTGCTTTGTATTAATGTAACTTGCACCTGTCATCTAAGCAACAACCATACACTATTTTCAATGGAACAGGGTTTTATGATTTTGTGTGTGTGTGTTGTTTTTGGTTTATGTTCTGTTGGGGTTTTTTTACAGTAAGATCTCTGGTTCCATATGACATATGGGGGGGTGTGCGCACATGCTTGCGTGTGTATCTTCAGCTCAGATAACAACTTGTGAAAAAGCAGGTCTGTCTTAAGAAAGAGTGCAATTCTGGTTTATATCACTATGAACTTAGAATGACTATTGAAAAAGTCATTGGATAGAAAAGACATGTACCAGTTTAGCTGAACATTAATTCCATTCTTACGCAACTGAATGGGCACCTTTTGAAATGTGAGATGCTGAATCGCAGGGCTGCCATTTTAAAATTGGCAGAGCAACTTTTGTTCATGACTTCAATATTTTACAAATACTAGTTGTCAAAATATGTCTGTGTAAAAATTACTACCCCATCACCACATAAATATTTTTCTCCCTCAAACGGAGGAAATGCAGGCAGGGTCCACAAAGCAAGCCCTAACAGAGATAGGACAAGACTCTGGAGTCCTGGAGTACCTGTAGGAATAGAGATCTTCAGTCATCTAAGTCTGTGAAGGGGAAAGAAAAATAAAAAGGTATGTTCTTACAAGCTATTCTATGAGGATTTATATTTGCACACAGTTGTCTCATCTACAGCTCTGAGTGCATTCACTTGTACAGTATAGTTGAATAAGACTTGGCAGTTAAAAAATCTTCATAAAAATTAATATCACAGCTTCATATAAATTAATTTTTTGGTTGCTTCTCCTGTCATCTTGAACCAGATTTAGCCTGCTGGAAAGGTAACAAGAATGCTCTTTCATGTTGAGCTATCTGCACAAGGCACTAAAATTCAGCTTTGTGAGTGTCCTGAAAAATTACATATTTGATTTTATTTTTAAATCACAGCATGTCAAAATGAACCATGTAGAGTGGCAGGGACTCATTTCTTCATGTCTAACAGTAATCACTAACTTTGTCTCATTTCCATTTGTGCATACCTTGTGTGAAACAGAGAGGCAGATACAGGAGCTCTACATTCTGCAATGGCAAACTTTCTTTTCTACTTATTAGATGCTCTAAATAGAGCACCTGAACTCCAGAAGTCAATTTATACCACTGTCTTGGTTTGCAGCTGGGTTGAAGCTTTCGGGCCCAATTTTGGGCACCCTCCACACATGCAACTCTCTTACAAGTCAATGCAAGCTTTGATATGAGAATTGAGATAAAATACTGGACTAATGCCTAGCTTACTACACTTCAAAGAGTGACATTTCAGCTAAAAGAGCAGAGAAAATATATCTCCTCCAAACACAGTAGTCATCTTCCATTTAGTGGAGCAGAACTTTCACATCATTAGTGAGAAGAAAATTCTAGTTACCCTTAGTAAAAAGGAAATAGCACAGTTGCAACCCAAAATATCTGTGGTTTCTAGGATGCTTAGAGAATGTAGACAACAGTGGGCAAACACTAATAGTATATTTCTTCCAAAAAGTAAGCCTACTTGCCGTATATACAGATAGATAGATATGTGTATATATATTTGAAAGAAAGCTTTTTAAAAAAAAATGTAAAAAGTTTTTTTCTCCCCCTCTTGTAAGCAGGACAGAGATTGTTTGAACTGCTCTCTGTGCCATCAATCGCAGCTGGAGAACAGGAATGCTGCTGACAGCAGTTGCTATTCTTTTGATACACCAGACACATGCCTCGCATTCCCACGGCAGCTGACACCACAATTAGTCCTTGTATGGCCAAAAGAGGGTGGGGAAGGAGGGAGTTCTTCTGGACAACATTTGGTTTCCATGGATAAGCCTAGTACTGCAGTACTGTCAGCCATCCGAATCATGAAGTCTTTATATAACACTTAATGAGTTTCAACCTTGTTTTGTGAAACTTGAGTGGAAAAAAGTTTTCTGAGTCAAGTTATCTACTATATGAATGAAATGTCTACTGACATCGTGAAAAGTTTTGCCTAGTCAGTTTTTTGGCTTTCTTTTTACACTTTTCTTGTTTGAAAATTATTTCTGATTAAGGATAGTGCAGAAGACTTGATTTACTAAATTTTTGATTTTGTATAAAGCCATACATGACAGCAGAATTTGTGTAAAGAAACAATGGGTGTTGATTACTAATAGAACTTGACATGTATTTTTCTCTTAACATAAAATCACTCCAGTGACCACAACAAATTCATAATCTCCAAAATCTAAAAACAATTAAAGGTTCTGTCTGCTCTCCAGTAACAAGATTTGAAAATATGCCCATAACCAAAGTGCTCTATAGACTTTAAATAAGGATATAAAGACATATATGTATTTTTTAGACAAATTGCAGACTGGTTCAAAAGTTCTATGTTAAAGACATAGAGATGCATGAAAATTCTTTTTTTTTTTTTTTTTTTTTAAGTAGCTAAAAGTTTCGTGTTAGCACACTTTCAGATATTTCTATTGCATCATGATGAATGGACAATTTGTGCCTAGAGGTCAACATCTTTTCCATTCACCACAGTTGGAACAGAAGTTGAGTAGGCTGATGCAGAGCTGCCAAGACTGTTGTTTCCCCTGCAGGCTACAAAATTTTTGCCCTTTTCAGAAGCCAAAAGGGAAGGCAGTGCAATCTATTGGTTTGCCTCCAGCTCAGAGCTCAAGATGCATTGGGGTTTTAATGATTTGTGTGCATAATGGAACAGCTTCGTCACTGATATGTTTTAAATAAAAGTCATGTTCTGCTTCCCTGACTTAACTCATAATTTGATTATCCAAATCCAGATTTCCCAGGGGCTCTCATAAGACATTCCAAACAAACATTTCACTCCTTTTCCTCTTATGCCTACATTTCTCATGCTATCCTATTAAAAACTGACATTTGCAATGAGAACAACCAGAAAGTACCTTTCTGTCCAAGCAGAGAAAAAATCCTTTCTGCAGAATTCTTGCCCTTCTATTTGAAACCCAGACCTTGTTATTGCTATCCCTGTGAGTAATCACACACAACTCTGAAATAATTCAATCCTCTGCCTTTACATTTCATGTTTTTAAGGCTGGAGGATAAACTAGGACAAAACTAACATTTATTTCCCTTTCTTCTTCTTTGTACCCTTCCTACTGACCATGATGAGAAAGAACAATCTCTGAAATACAGCATGCAGGTTTTATTACTTGCCATTTGAATTCTTACATTATATTTCTATCCTAGGCTCTCCTTAAGAGGCCATATTTATCTCTACACCACTCAAATACAGAAATGCACAATAAAAACTAGTTTTTGCATTCTATTCTCTATTTCCTCCCCCTTCAATATTAGTATATCAAACAAATATTACTAGAGTTAGTATGATTAAATGGGTAGAGCTGTAGGTTACACACGAGCAATCTGCCATCAGATCACAGTTGCACTGTGCTGACAGTGTGCTCCACCATCAACTAGATTCTTCCAGGGGAGCATTTTGCACCAAGAGTTCCATCTACCTGAGCATCTTGAGGCTCTTCACGGGCATGAAGTCAGTCAGCTCTCTGCTCCTCCTTATTTTAAACTTGCTGTTCGTTGAAAGAAGGTTGAAAGAGCTGTATAAGTAAACTGAAAGGGATTTTCAGAAGCACTGTATACAAGTGTAGAAAAGTCAGAGCACAACTGACCTGCCCGGCAAACCAGTGGCCGAGCTGAGAGACACCTTCACAGTCTCCTGTTCCAGCAGTGGCTCAGCCTGTATAACCGCAGCTAGAGTGTGCCAGGCTCCCCAAACTGAGCAACAGCATTGGTATGAATTTTACCTGTGGAAAGAAAATGCTCTAGGTGGAGGACTGGGAGCTGCCCAGAGGCACCAGCCGGACTAATCCCACATCTCCTCGGACAGAGCTCACTAGGGGGAGCACAGACACCGCTGCCTCCCGTGGCTATCGCTGCGATCTGCTGGAGGAGCCCGGCTCGGATTTTCAACTCTCCTCAACTGCTGAAAGCGAAATGAAAATGATAAATCCTAATGGATAGACATAAAAATCACCACTGCAATTTTCCGGGGAGGGTTTTCCTTTAAAGAAATTTGGGTTTAGAAGCAAGTCTGATTGTTCTGACGGGAAAAATACAATACTAATAAAAAGATGAACTTGTTAATGAATAAATCCCATCTCCCTCTCCAGAAACACAAAGGTAGTTTTTCCAACCCTTCCCACTTTCAACAGTTGCACTGGGGTAATAAAATAATCTCGTTACCATATGGTCTGAGCAAAGAAGAGGAACCAGGGAATCATGACAGACTGTGAAATGAAGACTTGTTTTCCCCCACCTTCCGTCAGCTTAATTTCTTAATCCTATTTTGCTGATAGATTCTGGTGTAAACAATTGCATAGTCAAATGATTAAATATCATCACTGGGGTCTGTTGGGCAGCAGCAATTCTTGCTGGAAACGACTGCTGCAAGCTCAGACTGAAGTCAAGAGGAGGCTGTGCTATGCTGTTAATTGTACCCACCTTTCCAAAACAGACCACTGGTGTGTCTTCAGGCGATTTTTTTCAGAGGTGCATGCCCATATGTTGTTGATTTGTTTAAAACACAAAGAGTTTGTGTATTCGACTTATTCTTTTTTCAACCAGGAACTTTACATAATTAGCACATAAATCACCTGAGCCTGATGGTTGACAGCATTTCTCTGTGGTCTGAAATGGCCCTTTGAAGTACGAGATGCACATCGACTGCTTCAGTCTGCATATTTGCGTATCCACACTCTCCATTTCCTCTGTCCGGCTGCAGAAGCTCTGGATAGTGCCTTTGGTTTGCTGCTGATGTCTGCACCTGAAGCAACTGTTGCATGTCCCAGACTCTATTCCTGACTTCTCTCCTACCCTCTTTTATTTTCTTCTATTTTTATTTTGTTTCCCCTTGCTTTTGCTTTTCAAATAGTTATGCAAGAAGGATGCAAATGTCCTTCCAGACCCATCTACAGACCCCTGGTGAAATTACCCTTGATTCTCCCCTTGCTCTGCATTCTTCACAGGCCATTTCCATTTGCTACCTGTTTCACTTGCACAGTTCTTCAGGAAGTGCTGCATGAAGGAATTTCTCTTCTAATCCTTATGTGGTGAGTATTCCACTCCTAATTCAGAACAGTCAGAAGACAGGTCTCCTCAGGAGGAAGGCCAGAGTCACACTTTCTTGCAAGCAGATACACACAAAGATTTGATGATAATTTCAGAAATGTTGGGAGGTTAATAGCAATCCGCTCTATTTATGTAGGCATGTAAAAAAACCTCACACATTGTGAGTGCGTGTGTGTTAGGAAAGAAGGAGAGAAGAAGAAAAGCCTTTTCAAAGGACTAAAACTAAACCCTTTGTCCTAAAGTCACAGAGAAATATCAAGGCAACCACAGCAGCCTGCAAATCCCAGTAACTTGGCAGCGTAAACCCAATGTTGCCAAAGAGACAACCTTTAAAAAGGAACCACTGTAGCCCTCTCTAGTGGAGTGCACCATTCCAGCCCTGTCAGATTGCTGTAGGTCATGAGCAGAACATATTGAGGGTTTATTTCTTTAATAAAAGGAGTAAGTCATTTTCTCTGCATCTGGATTAAAGTGATCTTTCAACAGCTGCCATGAAATCCTCTCTTAGTGGTGGTAACTTGGAATCTTTCCCTACTGCTGCTCAGCACTTCTAGCAGGCTCATGCAACATGCTTTTCCAAAAAAATACAGATAACCAATTTATAAAAATATATTGGGTTTGCGTGGCAAAGTTTTGGTAGCAGGGCGTGGGGAGGTACAGGGGTGGCTTCTGTGAGAAGCTGCTAGAAGATTCCCCATGTCCGATAGAGCCAATGCCAGCCAGCTCCAAGACAGACCCACCGCTGGCCAAGGCCGAGCCCATCAGCGACCACAACCCCCGTTCCCCATCCTTCTCGTCACTGCGACTGGGGGGAAGGAGGTAGAGAAAATCAGGAGTAAAGTTGAGCCCAGGAAAAAGAGAGGGGTGGGGGAAAGGTGTTTTTAAGATTTTTTTTTTCTCATTATCCAATTCTAATTTGATTGGTATCAAATTAAGCTAATTTCCCCAAGTCAAGTCTGTTTTGCCCGTGCTGATAATTGGTGAGTGAGCTCCCTGTCCTTATCTTGACCCTTTTGTTATATTTTGTCTCCCTGGTCCAGCTGAGGAGGAAAGTGACAGAGCAGCTTTGGTGGGCACCTGGTGTCCAGTCAGGGTCAACCCACCACAAAAAACCCCAAACAAACACTACTCTGTGTGAAAAAGAAAGGCAGTATTTTTCAGTACTGATGAGAGTTTTCTGTATATGCATTTTCTCACTCTTTTTTTTTTTTTTTCAGCAGTTCTCTGACATTTTAAAATTGTCTTTAGTGCCAAACCTTCATTCCAAATAGATCAATCCAAACTGAGCATGATGTAAGAATCAATATGGCTTGAGAAGAATTAAACCCATTTCTCTCTTGAGTCTTTGAAGGCTCTTAAAGTGCCAAATATTTTTCCCATTAACTGTACCATAGCCAATCTACTAAATAGCTGGAAGATGCTTCTTAATTTTTTAAAGCATTGCTCTGAATTAGTGAAAGATTAATCTTTAAAGAGTATTGGCTGCTAAAGGAACCTGACAAGCTACATACACAGACATGACACAAGGATTTGTGAGGCAACTTTGAGGAATTCTCAATCTTCCACTTCTAGCGTTGTGTAGTCCAAGACCTGACAGATGAGAGGCCTTTCTGTGGCAAAGACATCACTTTTACTATCACTGCTGGGAAAAGAAAATGACCTTTTAAATCACGACAGAAACAAATCTTTAAACAGTGAAACAGAATTGCTCAAGCTTTTTCTGAAATTCTTTGCCTGCTGCTTTAACACTCACACAATTCTTGTCAGTTTTTGGTAACTGCAGAAATATTTGTGTCAAGCACATCAGCTACCGAGTTGGCAGCATTGTTTGCTGAGACACTTTTCTGGTGATTCCCTCCGAAAGCACGACAGTTTATTACAAGCCAAGAAGAGAACATGCGAGACATCAGCATGATTTTGGGAGAGAATTGGATAAGAAAGCCTAAGATGACACAACACAGTTTGGTCTTCATGAAAAGATGGTCTGAATAGTCATACGGTAGTACTTAAAGACTACATTTGAGGAAAGAGAGTATATTAGAAAAACCTTTTGTCCGTTAGAACCCAATTTTGAATCAAAAATAATTGAAAATTTGAGTAGGAGAATCCAAAGAAATAACTGAAGATTTTTATTTAAGAAAATAACCAGTAATCAGCCACAATCAGGCCACAATCCCAAATAGGAAATAGAAGTTTTTCCTCCATCGTGCACAACTCCTTGTCCAGCAAAGAAATAATGTAATACTTCTACTCTGTCAGGTTTTTCCAAGCATAACATCAGGCACATCCAGTCTCATCTCTGCAGGCTTTCTATTTCTCTAATAAGAGGTACCTTAGTGAGCAACTCTCACAGCATCAAACTTTTGCACCAACTCCAATTTGGTCAATGGTGAAATTGTACAAGCTATTTGAAAGGCAAGACCTCACGTAGTCACAACTCATCTGTTGCTTCTTCTCCTCACCTGAAGATGGATATTGACTTTGCCATTCCAGTATGTCTGGGCATATATGATAATAAAACTTCAATAAACACCATAAGCACCACTTTGAGAGCAAAGTTAGTTCATGTTGGGAAGGAGATGAGAGGAGAAATACCTTTGGAAATTATTTTGCTCCCAGTCCATTAGTAAAAGGTCTAGATAATCTACTTCATGAGCACTATTTGGACCACTGAAATGCCTTTAATTACAGCTCTCATAATTGAAGTTACTGCTATAATAAAAGGGCAAAAGCTTGATCTGGTTTTCTTGAAAAAATGAGGGCCCTATTAAAATTCAATTTATAATAGCAGTCTTTATTCTGATAAGGGCATATTTTTTTAGACTGATTTTATGCAATGCTGATATGTTTTCTGTAAAGGAATGGCTCTTCCCAGGGCTAATGTTGCTGTGATGGGAGTAGAGAAGGTACCATCTTGCTAAATCTGGATATGGGCAGCTGTACATTACAGTCTGGCTCAGTCTCTTCTTTTGCATTCAAGATGGTTAGCCTGGTAGTGTTTGGACTGTTTTAGCACAGTGTGTAATGCTTGGCTAGGTGCTTTATTAAATTCAGAATAAACTAGCACATTCAAGTCACTTCCACAAAATGCTCCCCTGAATCAGAGAGAGATACCACTATTACATCTGACCAACTAAATAAATTTGCAATCTCACTCTTCAGTTTCTGACCCTCTGCTGAAGTTTACTTCGCTGAAAGACATCAACATTAAATTAAAAGAAGCAGCAAGGAAAATCCCTTGTCTCAGAAGTGTGTTTGGGGCTAGCCAAATGCATATAGGAAGGAAGGGGAAGTAGAGCTGGTCAGGAAGTCTGTGATAAATAGATTTAATCAAAATGAAACTTTCACAGTAAAGGGACCATATTTCCCATGTCTGTGCATGTTTTTTTATTTAAAAGTATATCTATCCAATTTTCCAGTCCTAAAGTAAAAACTGATTAAGACATTGACAAAGTAAAAGCAAAAAGAAAGTGTAAGAGGTGGAAATTGAACTGAAACTATTAAAGATTATTGAATTATAACTTTTGGTTGATCAAGCCACATCCTTTTCTCCCTTCAAAATGCATGCAAACAATTTAAGAATAGTTTCAAAGTTCTAAAGTTTGTCTTCCTCTCTGGTCAAACACCCACTCTAAGAATTTCTATCCCTGGCAATTTTTCTTTAATAAAATAGATTAGCCTTTGTTCTGAAGAACAGTGCTGTAAGGCTAAAGATAATTCAGCTTCAGTATTATACCTGGGGACTCCCCACCTGCCTCAGCCATGGACAAGGAATACCTGCTGGTTAAATATTTGTTTGAATCACCAAGTCAGCCATGATCGGTATTTAAAACACTGCAATAGATATGGTCTAGAACTACAGAGAAGACAGAAAAACTCTGCTTAAAGTGCAAGTATATCTCATTGAATCCAGTGACACATTTAATACAACGCCTGTTCACAAAATGAAGCTCCTGAGAAAATTTTATGGCAAACCAAAGGATCTTGAAAAAGACAAAAACACCTAAAAGAGTAATTGAGCAGAAGGTAAAGAAATAGTTGTCAAAATGATAGTCAGGAACTGTAAATGTTACCTCCTTGAAAATTCAGTTTGGCAAAATTTTTGTTCAAATTAAAAATTTCTAGATGCCAGACCAGCAAATGTAAGACATCTTAACCATTTATCTGATTCTACACTGCCAGCTTTTAATAGGAGACTGGTGACTTTAGTTACAAACTGGGATGCAAACCCATCATTTTTAGGTAAATTAGTATATAAAGTGCTCCACTGGAATGCATAAAAAGCTTTAAGTCTCTTTTCCCGTAACCATCAGTAGAGTGTTATATACTGAAAACCCAAGAAGAACTGACATTAGTGCCTAAGCTAATCTGAATGCTCAAAATAATTAAAATTCTACTACTCTGGCCTACCCAAACCCAACAATTCAGCTTTACAAGAACTTGTGCTGAGACCAGTAGCAATCAACTGTTGCTTGCAAGAAGATACTTTACATAGACCACTTTAAATTAAACTGCCTTCCACATCTGGTCACTGCACTTACAGCGATGTGTTTTCAATGTAATTCTTAGTCACAGATTTCCTCTATGAATCTGGGCAAACTGCTGGGGATTTTGTGTATATTAATTTCCCATCTGTGGAACAGTAACAAGTCTTTTTTTTTGCTTAAGAAGGGTGTCCTGGGAGTACGCAAGTTAAAGGATGAAGGGTGCAGGTACTCTAGCAGAAAAGATTATGCCAGCAAAACAAAGAGCAAGCAAGCCTGAAACTACTCACAACTCTCTAAATTACTAGCTCTTAATATTCAGGCAAGGGCTGGGAGTCATGAGCCATGCACCACATTTTCTAATTTGTGTTTTTCTGAGGCGAGGGGAATGAATTTCGTGGTTCACGGGTGCCCACTCAGACAGCTTAGTCTCCTCAGCCACAGCCCCTGCGTGGGGCGATATTTAGTAAAATCACATCAGTGATATCAGTGACACAATCACAGAAGGCAGTCAGACATCATCAGGTCACATCAATGCCTAGGTACCAGAAAAGGAGTTTTAGGAAGTGCTCATTTGCTCCAGAAAAAGCAATAATCACAAGCAGAGCTTGCCTGACCTTGACTGTATTATCTATCTGGTGACAGCAACAGCCACTTTGGAGAATCATAAAACCAGGCAACAAATACTGTCCTAGCAGAAATATCTGCAGTGAAGGTTGTATAAAGGAGATAACTGGTCACAATCAGTCTGGCCATTTTCAGTGTGTCAGGTTTTGCAGCATCAGTCTCTTCACCCCGGAGTTCTGTATGACTGCCCCTTTTCTTGCTTCCATACGCTGTCCCATGATTTTCCTCCCCTCTGCTGATGGTGCTCAACTTACCTGTCCTGCAAACACTCTTCATTTAACCTTCCTCATCCCTCTCTCAGTTGTTCCTTGCTTCTCCATTAATCTCCTTAAAAGCAGTCCATGAAGGGCATCAATCGTGTATGCAGCAATAGGGCTTTTTCATGAAATATGAAGACTAATTTGACAGGTGCACATTTTCACCAACTGTCTTAGTAAATCACTACTATCCCACTTCCCTCCTTTGTCACTTAGCTTCAGCATTTTACTTTGTCATCTCCACTTGCTGCCATCGCATCTGCTTAGGCTGTGAGCTCTTCAGAATAAGAGCCTTGTTTTTCTCTACAGCAAGACACTTATTAAGTGTAAGGTTCTGTAAAATAATGAGGATTTTTCTCAAGTCTCCATTAATACATTGGTGATTTCAAGACAGTTCCAAACGGACAGGCAGGCTCATAAATGCCTGGCAGAAATTGGTGCTCTCAGCAAGGAGGTCAGGGACCGAAAAGGCCCTAAAGACTAGCCATTTTGATGCATTTGAGAACAGCTAGCATGAAATTGGTTCCATTCTCTTTTAAAGGATTAAAAAAAGCACCTAACAGCAGCCAAACTCTGCTCCCATGGAAGTCAAAAGCTTTGCCATTCACATTAATGCAAACAATTGGATGAAGGCCAAGTGCTTTCCAAAGTCTTGTCCTACACACCTGGTTTATATTCAACGTATGTATGTATGTATCTCAATGACTGTACTTCAGCTAGCATTACTGATAAAACCCAAATAAACCTGCAGAAGAGACCAACATATTTCACTTAATTTTTAGGATGCTTATTTATTAGCCATGCAGTCTTGTAAGCATTGCAGTATTTCCCAGTGTGAAATAAAATTTAAAAAAAACCATAAACATAAATGAAACATAAAAGCATAAAATAGATGAAACGAACAAAAGTACATTTTTAGCTACTGTTGAAATCAGAATACCAACTCTACACGTGAAGGCATTAGCATTGCAGTACTACTGTGTGAGCTAATTAAACTCACCTTGCTATTTGTTTGCAGCTCCTCTCTAGCATTTCAAGGACCATATAGATGCTTCTGAGACACGAGACAGAAGGCATGTGGCCACATGTCCAAACTCACTCGGCGCTAGCAAACGAATGGCCATGAACTTGGTACCTGTAAGTGTTGTTGAGTTAGCAGGAAAACAAGGTCTTATTAGCCCCACACATTCGCTATGTTTAACACAACAGCAGTTGTCACATTTGCAGGGCAGGCAGCTTTTGCATTAATGGCAGGCAGAAAATGCCCCAGGGAAGTGGAGGCAACAGCAGCATTGACTGCAGCAGACAGACAGGATGTGTGCTTACATACAGGCATGCTACATACCTGTTTCTTTCTTCCCTGTGTTATTTTTACTCTCAAGTTGCTCTTACTTTTGAAGTGAAGCATAAGTCTCACTGCAGAGTGCTTCAGATTCACCACTTTGTTTTGGGCAACAAAGACATGAGAGGGCCCTCCCAAGCCAAGTTATTATACCCCCAAATATAGCCCAAGAAAGAAATTTCTGCCTAGCTGATACACTGCTTAAGGGGCACTGCTGCATTACAGAATCACAGAATCAGAGAATCATCTAGGTTGGAAAGGACCTTGAAGATCATCCAGTCCAACCATTAACCTAACACTGACAGTTCCCAACTCCACCATATCCCTCAGCGCTATGTCGACCCGACTCTTAAACACCTCCAGGGATGGGGACTCCACCACCTCCCTGGGCAGCCCATTCCAATGCCTAACAACCCATTCTGTAAAGAAATACTTCCTAATATCTAGTCTAAATCTTTCCTGGTGCAACTTGAGGCCATTACCTCTTGTCCTATCACTTATTACTTGGTTAAAGAGACTCATCCCCAGCTCTCTGCAACCTCCTTTCAGGGAGTTGTAGAGGGCAATGAGGTCTCCCCTCAGCCTCCTCTTCTCCAGACTAAACAACCCCAGTTTCCTCAGCCAATCCTCATACAACATGTGCTCCAGACCCTTCACCAGCTTCGTTGACCTTCTCTGGATACGAGTAATTCAATGTCCTTTTTGTAGTGAGAGGCCCAAAACTGAACACAGTCATTGAGGTGCGGCCTCACCAGTGCCGAGTACAGGGGTAAGATCCCTTCCCTGTCCCTGCTGGCCACGCTATTTCTGATACAAGCCAGGATGCCATTGGCCTTCTTGGCCACCTGGTCACACTGCTGGCTCATGTTCAGCCGGCTGTCAATCAACACCCCCAGGTCCCTCTCTGACTGGCAGCTCTCCAGCCACTCCTCCCCAAGCCTGTAGCGCTGCTGGGGGTTGTTGTGGCCCAAGTGCAGCACCCGGCATTTGGCCTTATTGAAACTCCTACTGTTGGCCTCAGCCCATCGCTCCAGCCTGTCCAGGTCTCTCTGCAGAGCCTCCCTACCCTCGAGCAGATCAACACTCCCACCCAACTTGGTGTCGTCTGCAAACTTACTGAGGGTGCACTCGATCCCCTCGTCTAGATCATCAATAAAGATGTTAAACAGGAGTGGCCCCAAAACCGAGCCCTGGGGGACACCACTCGTGACTGGCCAGCAACGGGAGTTAACTCCGTTTACCACAACTCTTTGGGCCCGGCCATCCAGCCAGTTTTTTACCCAGCAAAGCGTGTGCCCATCCAAGCCTCGAGCAGCCAGTTTCGCCAGGAGAATGTTGTGGGAAACGGTGTCAAAGGCCTTACTGAAGGCATATCGAAATATGGAGAACCAAGGCAAAAGGGTGAGAGAGAATTTGGGTGGCAGAGTTTAAAACAAGGTGGTGGAGGTGGGGGGAGACAATTCCATCCCAGGTAGTACTGGCATCTTGTAGTCCAACAAGGATCTGCCAAATTGAAAAGGTCTGCCCTTCCATGAGCATCCTAAATTGTAGGCCACTTTAAAAGATACTGCAAGCTAGATACCCAAGCATTCTTGAAAATGTGAGCTGTCAGAATGAGAGGGCAGAAGCAGTTGGGCAGGGCAGGGCACAGGTGCCCTGGCAGTTGGTGGGTGGGTAGAAAACCCACCACCAAGGTAGAGGAAGATGTTTTCTGACCATGATAAAAGACCCCCAAACCAATAAACAAAACATCTACCTCAAATGTTAGCTCTGCAGGACAAAGTAAAAGCTCTGCTTTCCAGTAAGTGCCAATCCAGCCTCTAAAAAGGTGCTTTGTGATTATTTTCCCTTTCCTTAGCCTAAGCTTTCAGGTAGCTGTGGTCTAACACTGCATTTTGTGCCTCCTGCAAAGATGCAGACATCGCCCTCTGACAGTACCTGCTGGGAGAACATGACATACCCTCAAATAATCTTTTTTAACAGGGAGAAAATGAGCTCTTGTGTAAAAGGTTTTCCCGGATCTATGCCTCAGTTTACTCAGCAGGATAAATATGATTGCCAGAAGAAATCTAAAAACTAGTTCAAACTAAGAAACAACACCACCTCAGACCCTTACCTGCTCAGCAAGAGTCAGCAGGAAGTCTACAGGGGCTTTTGGTGAAGGCTCAATGAGATATTTCTACTGTAACATGTTAAATTTCTTAGTTTAAGAAAGTGTGAGAGTACAGAGCCATGGGGCCTGGCACTCCTGTTAGCTTGCTAGGTAAGCTTAAACTTGCCAACTATCTTTAGGACATGAGTGAAGCTATTCTGCCAGGAATTAACTATGGTGTCAAGGACTTTGAATGGAAAGGACTGACCATAAACCACCATACCCAGCCTTACCCAGAAGCAGATGAAAATTACACTGAGCTTTCTGCTGTTTAATCAGCTCATTTTTGCTGCATTCAGGCATCAGTCAAGTTATACTTAAGAACCAGGATTTTATGAAAAGTGGAAAGATTCAAGCAAGGCATATGACCAGGTTGCAGTACCTAATTTTCAAAATTATTTCAAAACCTTTTTTTTTTTTTTTTCTGGTGAAGAAACTGCTGAGGCAGAAGGAGGTTGCTCATCTTCTCCCCCAGTGGCAGTATGCCACAGCGATACCCTGCTCCCTGGCAGAACTGGCAGGATTTGTTAGGCAGCAGGGCGCAGCTCCAGGTGCTGCTAGCCCTGCAGGTGAGCTGCTCCCCATCCCCTCCACTCCCGCCCTACCCCTTGCTGCTGGCTGCCCTTCATGCTCCACTCCTTCCTCTGCTAGACAATCTGGCCAGCTATTTCTCTTATCTCTTTGTCCTCTTGGCCTTTTTCTTTCAGAAATATCTATTAAAACTAACAAAACCATGTGCAAAATAAATGTTTTAGGTCTGCTCGGTGACTGCTTTAAAGTATCTCTCTCCCTCAAACAGATGTCCAAAAAACCTCATCTTATTGGACCCCCCTCTCCCCATTGCAGCCCTCAGTCTCCAGGCTTACAGAAGGCATTGTTTGCAAATAAGCTTTTTTACATGATTTCTAAGCTGGCTAAAAGGGAGCAATCCTGACTTGTTCCACAGTTCCACTGAGATTAATGGGTTCATCTTTAGATCTCTTCCTAATCTTTCCACTCCTTCTGTCCTGGCCTTCCTACTATTTAATTTTAATCCCAGATATGTCAGTCTTAATTTTTAGAATATCATTAATTTGCATTGTAACAGAATAGTTTTCACTTTCAAAAGTATTTATGGGCAGTCAGAATAACCATAGACCATGGCAGCCTGTACAGATGATACCAGCTGTGAAGTATAGCACTTCGCAGCCTACAGCCACATGTGGCTGTGCATGGGAAGAAAAATAGGAGCAAGGGGACAATGGCCATGAACATATAATTGCCAGAAGTTTAATGGGGCATAGAGTTAAAAGGCAGTTTGTTTTTTGTTTTTTTTCCTCTTTATTATTACATCCTTTAATTGCTTCACTTCCCAAAAGTCTTAAGACAGATTGGTATCCTAGGGAAACACACCAGTTAAGGGAAGACAAAGACTTGGTTAGCTAAAACCAGAAAGCTTTCCTTCAGATCCCCCAAAGCAGTTCCAAGTCTGCTGGGGAAGAATTAGCCAAGAAGAGATTTGCAGCTGTCCTGACTAGTGAAGTAGAAGTAGTGAAATAGAAATCCAAAATAAATTAAAAAGAAAGAAAAAGATAATTTTAGGAATTGTTAATTCCTAATTCATCTAGAAATGATAAGACATTTTCTGTGAGGTTTAGAATTATTAAGACATATGTGTGGTCACCACTTATAAAAACTACCAACCTCTTTTCTGTTTTTCCAGTTTCCCCCAAATTAGGAACCTACAAATCCTTCAACTTCCTCTGGATGCTTGGGATTGCCCAGGTGCAGCATTCAAAACTCCTCATACTACACTTGGATGAAGAGACATCACACAACAAGGTACATACAGTCTTGCAAACTGGGGCAGTATTGGTCTATGAAACTGAGTACAGACTAATTTTTTTCATAGATAACCCTTTATATTATTGTAGGTTTTAATGCTCCCAAGTCCTAAGGGAACATAAAATAGCATCTTAAATTATTGCCTTATATGTGGACACAGAGCCTCACAGTCTGCTGCTGGGGTAGACTTTCATAATCAGTTTGGAATTTCTCTTCAGAATTAGAAAATGGAAGTTTAATAACCTGGTAAGTTCAAAATAGAAAATAGCTTAACCATTAACAATGTATTAAAAAAACTCTCCCAAAGTTTTCAAAAACACTGAGTTTTTATTAAAACATGTTTTTCAAAATTTGTATATATTATAGTTAGCCACAAATGGCTTGGACCAGACACTTTTTCCTTTACTGTTCCCTCTTTTCACTCTCCTAATGCTGACAGGTTAAACCACCAGCAAACCTTCACTGCCCCCCTCCCAATACCTCTGCTTTTTTAAGATGTTACTGTTCCTCCCTCATGCTGCTTTTTTACCTCTCCATCACTAAAACTGGCCTAAGAAAACCTGAGAGCACTCCTGAGCCACCCAAAGTGCAGAGTCCTGTTCCTCATCTCCCACCAGGTCTTTGGTGTTGAGCCACCAAGCTTTGGCCACAGACCCTGCTGTGGGGGACATCAGCCTCCGGCACAGGGTGGTACCATGCATCTGCAGAAACCCATCTTTCCCACACTGCTGTGGATGCTTTGGCAACATGCACCTTCTCTTGGCTCTAGGCAAGATCAAAACCTGTCCTCTGGTATTCAGAGACAGGGGAACTGGTCCATTTTTGTCAGCTGTCTGTCAGTGCACGTTATCTTAATTAGTTGTTCACTATAAGGGCACAATCCATCCCCATGGTAATCACCCAGTGGCAAATACTCTGCCTAGGAAGTTCCTTTCCTAGTGAACTCATGTGACAAAGATTCAAGTAAACTCAAGTTTCTTCCTGAAATTTGGAGAGTCCTGTTCTTCACCTGTGAACAACTAAATTTCACAGGGAATATCAAAGAGATGTGAAACAATCTGAGACCATGAGTAAAAAAATAAAAAATTATAAGAAATTCATGCCTTCTTCACATTTGTCTAATCCAGTTGCAACCTTTAACCTATTTACCTTTATTATGATTACTGCATATTTGAACTGCAAAGGATACACAGCTCTTTTTGATGTTCTTACTCATATGTCACTTGTGCTAAAATCCTAGGCAGTTCGGGTTTTTTTGCTACTCACAGAGATCAATTTCCCAATTCTTCTGAGTGGCAAAATTTCCATTTGTTTTGATTATTTGTGCTTTAATATAAAAGAACCACATTAATTCCAGGTGAATTTTACTTGTTTTACACCTTTCAGTCCTAAACTCAATTTTTTTTTGTCTTCTTCTTTCAGCCACACTCAGATATTCTATTTCACTATGAAGTCATATATTGTGGTTTAATAAGTCATTGTAAATTGGTATTTGTCCTTTGTTTTTCAGAATCCTACATGGAATTGCCTAGCTAGCCAAACTTTGTTCAGTCTGCTTTTGAATTAGGAAGATGCAGATGTCAACAAATGGGTGAATCAGTCTCAGATTGCTCCATACGGCATTACATCGGGAAGTAGGATGTCTCCCCTGAATAGTATGTTGGTTTGGGTGTGCTCCAAGACAACAGAAGGACCAGCATCATGGCTTACCCTGTTATATTGCAACACCACAGCTCTGCTAACGTGAGTTTCTCTCCGATGGTAGATGAGTTGCTTAAAGCTTAGCTTTTCATCAGCATTTATTAAATTTGAGGTTGTCTGAAAACACCTCAGGGTCGATATTTAAAACTGTTGAGGACATCAAAGTCCTGTTGACATTAAAGGTGAATCTACTCTGAACAAACATGGTACTAAGCAACAGTAAAACACTCCAAGAGCTCATTTTCTCAGTGTCTCAAATTTGGTACCTGAAATAAATGGAAGGTGGTGACTCCATACGGTGCCTTAGCTCTACGTCTGTGAATCAGGAGTGACTGCACCCACAGCATGGGACTGCTGCTTCAGGAGAAAGAGTGAAGGGACCACTCAGGCGTTTGCATGGAAACCATACTGCAGAGAGAGCAGCTAACTGTTTTCTTAATCTTAATAACAAGTGATAAAATAGTGCAAACAGCAAAGAAGTTATTTGCACTCTGGACTCTATGCTAGGTCTGTCAGAAAGATAGGACTTTTTGGCATGATCTGTTACAGCACTGACAGCTTTTAAGCTGAGGTGGAAAGTTCAGCCTCCACAGAGGGCAATTGTTCTTTGTCACCAGAGAACTCGGAAGGAAAAATTCTTACTCTCAGTTGAAAATTTAAGCTGAACTAGAATCATACCACCAGAAAGACTGTTTGCACAGTTCTGCTTTTATAGTTACTGTCTTTTGATATTTGCGTGAGAGAGTATTAATGTGCCATGGCATACAGGAGCCCTCTCCAATTTATCCACTTGATTTCTCACATCTTTTCTTCCCATCTGAACTCTTGTAACATTCTTAATCAAAGGTCACAGGAGACACTGATACACAGGCAAACCTTATATATGGCAAGGCAAGGTTATGACACCTGATAAATCCAGGCCCTCTCTAACACTTCAGAATCTCTCAGAAGGGAGAGGCTGGACTTGGAGACTTTCTCAGTTGTTTTCAAACAAATTCTTTTATCTGTGTGTATTCACACCTTTCTATATATACACTTCTATAAATTTATAGATATATATTTTCACATTTTAATTCAGTAGGTCCTAGGAAGACCACAACTACTTCTCAGTTCCTTTTTTGAAGTAACTAAAAAGTCAGCACTGAAAAGTAAAAAAACAAAATTAATGCTTCCCATTTCCAATCCAAATGAAAAAATCGCTCCCTTTTACATTGCAAAACTGAATAATTCATTTTCAAAACAAAAAAACTTTCAAGTATGTTTTGAAATGTTCATGGGAAAGACATCATATTTCATTCTGCCCTAGCTTTTGCTGTCTTGCTCAATACGACAAAAGTCACCAGCAAAAGAACAGGAATAAAATGTTGTGTCTTGGAGGATAAATGCTCTCTCATTATCGCCATGAGCCATCTGCCATGCATTTTTAAACATCTTGCCCCTAACATCAGTATTAAGTGGCTGCAGGAAGAATCTTTCAGGAAGCACTCAGCATCCCAGGCTTTTATCAACAGATTGGACCGACTTCTGGAAAATACCACTCTAACAGCCCCTTGCTGGGGTGAATCTAGAGACAATGGTTATGCATTTTGAAAAAGGGTCATCAATGGGTGTTTTTTTACAATGGTGCTGACTATGGCCTTCAATTATGTTTAGCATGTGAATAAGTGACATTTACTACCTGAGGGTTTAAGAATCATTTTAGCCTTAAGGGAAGTATTTAACTGATAGAGAAAATGAGGCACAGAAAAGGTCAAAGAATCTCTCCAGCTTGCCTGCCTGGCTCTGGCAGACCTACAGAAAGGGAATAAGGCACACAGGACTGTTTCCTTCACTCCCATGTATTGCCTGGTTCAGTATATAACCTCCTTCAGCCTGGGAGGTGCTCTTAATAGCATTAAGCTGGGGATGCTCTTAATAGCATTACCAGTATAACGAGACTGGGGTAATACTAAATAGACCGCACTACAAAAGCCTCCTACAATGGTAAAACAAAACTCCCTCCAGCTGAAACAGATAAATAATGGGGAAAATAAGCCATTTCAGATAAAAATTCTGACAATGCCATGCCGACAAGAAAAAGAATAGAAAGCTTAAGAACATGCAAGTAACCTTTTGAGTCTTTAGATCATCTCTATACATCCCATCATGCTTTATCATGCACAGCTCCCATCTGTAGTCATTTTCATTAAAGGTGGGCTGCTTTGGGGGTTTTTAAGTAATTTCTGGTGCACTTACTCCAGAGAAGCATATTTATTTTTCTGTGCAACACTCTCTATTTTGCCTCTGTGTCCTCTGTTGCTTTCCTGATGCTTCTTGTTCCCTCACATTTGTTCTTTTATTCCTCCTTCTACCCCTTGTTTTTGAGCTTGTTCTGGTTTGCATTACAAAGACATGATAAATCCTAATTAGTGTTGTTATAAAAAAGTTTCATCTTGCATTCTGAAGTGTTGACCCCATTGTGACTGAAGGCTCTTTTCAGATCTAAATGGTGAATTTCTTCCAATTTGACCTGCTGTCTCATATGTGTCCTTTAGTAACATGATATTAGAGCAGGAAAAATATCAAGATCCACCGTGGAAATAACCTTACAAAGTGAGTTTCTTTCAACTTCCTTTGACTATGTGTGATTTGGGGGAACACTTCTTGCTTCATAGGAGTACTGAGTGGTGCATAGGGTCTCACCTCATGTGAAGAAGCACTTCCCAGTAACAAATAAGAATTTGCCCTCTCCTCCTCAAAGCAAATGACAAAACTCCAGCTGATACTGACTGCAATAGCAGGACAACAAGATTTTGATACTTACACATATAGATGCAAAATATTCAACTGTATTGAGAAGCACATACAGCATATTATAAAGCTCTGACATATTAACAACGGAGCTGCTGAGTTCATTTGCATCCCATCAAAAAAAATACTGTTTCAAAAGCACATGAAAAGGTTCATGCAGGGGGACATTTGATCCTGGGAAGACTCCTTCTAAGGCATAAGGGTTTTATTTCCTTCTTTTCCACATTTGCCTCCATTTCCAGGAAAAAAAAAGGGGTTTATTCAGAAGGACAACCCACCCATGCTATATGCTATCCCACTGGTAAAACATTTGCCTACTGAGCATAAGCAGGTTTTCACTCTCTCCTGGCTCTTGCACCTCTGTTTTCTAAGGTAGCTGCTACTGTTTTGGGAGGGGCTCTTTGCCCATTTAAAATTTACTTGTTTACTCTTTAAAAATCTCATGCTCAGAAAAGGTTGAATGATGCAGTTTCTTTTTTGCTCCTGTTCAATTTTCTTGTAATCAAAGTCTCTATCCTCCATAGAATACCAAAAAATGCTATTTAAATACTGAATAAGCATCATTCTTTAAATTGTCTGAAAGCCCAGCAGTTATTAGGTCAAAGTGACCACATAGCAGCTGATTTCTGGCTGCCCTGGGGAAATAATTTCCTTGGAAATCTTAACCTTCCAGCACCACAGCGATCATGCCCAAATTATCTGTGCTTTCTGCAAACACTACCTTTTGCCCCAAGATGACAGTGACCTGGTTGATCCTTCTCTGTTCCAGCGTAGAGCACAGGTGTGGTAGGCATGCTGGAAAACCTGCTTTCTTGGGCTAGAAATAAAGGAATAGGTCAATGTGCAACAACCTCATCAGTTCCCTCCCCTTTGACAATGAAAAAGGCATATTAGTTAGACAGACAACCTTGATAAAACAGTTTGCTTTCGGTCAAGTTCACAATACCTGACTAACTGAACAGGAAATCAGAGGGTGAAAAAGTTTTGTTGATTTTCTTATTTGCTCCCATTTATTGTCATTGCTGGGGGGTGACAGAACTAATATGGTTAAGAGAAATCTGTTTTCAGTCTGCAGAGCTTTGTCTCAAGCAAGACACAAAGCATGAGAACAGCACTGGCCTATATTCAGTAACTGATGTGAAATTTGCAGTTCAGGTTACTGTTTGTTGTGGACAAATTCATTGGGGGTGAGGGAAAAAAGCAAAAGAAAGGGAGAAGAGGGAAAGAAATAAAATGCTTGATTTTCTCACAAGCTTACTCTTGAAATATCTCCAAGTGTTTCCATTATCTGTGACTAGCTTTCAGAGTGAAATCCACCACGACATTTCCCATGTTCGAAGGTCACCACTGGCTGATGTACACAGGCAGGTCACAACAAGCCAGCCTCTGTTACCTGTTCTTAAGATTGGTGAAATAAGTGCTTTTCACGGAAGAATATGAAGATCTAAGCATAAACATAATTCTAGGTCCCCAGATAAAATGAGATTAACTATGTATGTGTGAGAGAGAGAACACCTTCCTCCACCCCAAGTTACTTCCCGATCTGCTTAATATTGATTCAAATACTGTAAATACTTACATCCATTGCTTTTGGATGCAGAGGTGTTGACTGTCATTCAAAACCTCATTAAGCAGCCAGTAGACATCTCCACTGCAAGGAACAAGTAATGACATCACGAAAATCTGATAACTTGTCAAAGAAAATGTGTACAAGACATGAAATAACAGTGGTCTTTACTTCCCTGTGATGGAGCATGACTCATTATGTGCTCCTTCTTCTCTAACACACACATGCCTTTGTACTCTTGGAGGGAAAGGGCAACATAGGGCAGAAGGAAACACCTGACGAAACAAACTAGATAAAAGAGACAAGACAAGGTAACATGAGTATGTCTGTATTAATGCACACATATCTTAATCAGCTAGTAATAAGCTCCAAAATCCAAAGACAGATCTGACAGTGCTGATGAACGCATGAATAATACCTGCTGTCAAACAAAGTTGCATTGCAGAAGATGGTGGCAACCAGAGTCTCTTGGAACGAATTAACTGTGGGCGTAGAAATGCAATGTAAAAAGGAGTATAATATGGGGCAATAATTTCCATACCCATGCAAAAACTCATGTCAGGTGATTTGGCAATGAATACTACAGTGATGTAATTTCCAATGTAGATTACTGTTTATATTTAAAAAAAAAAAGAAGGAAATTCAAGCTTTCATACCCACTAGTAACTTTTGCATATGTCTTCTGTGTGCATGTGTATATAGATATAAATATGTATGTATACATCACATGCATGCATTAGCCCAAATGAATAGCCCAAATACACATAAAATTGAGGTAGAAAAAACCTCTACCAAACTGCTGATATCATGCACAAGTGAAAGCATGAGCTTCTTGCAGCCTACAGAGGGCAGAGTAAAATCCAGAGGGGACAAAAGAAGTTACAGATGAGGAAACCCGTATGCTGTGCATACCACTTGTGTGACACAAGGCCCACGTATCCATAGCTGAGACCCGTATAAGTGTTTCAAAATGCTTATGTAAAACAGCTCTCTGTACACGGTGGGTGGGGCAGACAGTGGGGCTGAGCCAGCAATAGTGTTGTCCTGTTGTAGGCTGAACTAGTACAACTGTATTCCCAGTGTGGGAAAGGCCTTAAGATCTTTGTAACTACGATTAGTTTTTTAGTGACTTAACTGATTTCATTGTTGTAGGCAAACAGCAGTGAG
Source organism: Strix aluco (assembly GCF_031877795.1). Taxonomy (NCBI): domain Eukaryota; kingdom Metazoa; phylum Chordata; class Aves; order Strigiformes; family Strigidae; genus Strix; species Strix aluco. The sequence goes on from NC_133932.1 coordinate 14,722,813, forward strand.
CTTCTCACACTGTTTTCATTCCTGGTGTTCTCTAATTAACTCGCTGAGATTTTTCTGAAGGAGATAAAAAAATCCTCTTGGAATGCATCTTCAAAAAAACTGATTAACTTCTTTTGTATTCCAGGGTAGTAAGCAGCTCTGATGCTCAGAGAAGGCTGAAACCTTCAAGATGGATCAACTGGCAAGGAGATGACTCCCACCTTCTGTATGTGCCAAGCTGGATGCCTGAGCATGCAATATCCTTTCCTTCCTCCTTTTAACTGAATGCCTCTGATAATATTTTCACAGAATAGGCTAGATTACAATTACCATGAAATCAGATGTTGACTTGTTTTATTTGTGAAATGTTTTTTCTTGATTTGAAATATGAAGACAAAAGAAGTTCCCTGAAGCAGAACTGCTCTCTAAATCTACACATCAGTAAATTTGCCTGACTCACCATAAGCAAGGTCTCTGTTTATCAGTTCACCGGCTCTTGAAAAGGTTATGAAGCAGTTGTTTGCAAAACCTGTGGAGAGTCCCACTGGTGAGGTAGCATCCTATTAGTCCAACTAACACAGCTGGGGAAAAGCAGACAGACTTGGAGTCTGATATTCTTCTTCAGTGCTTTTATACATTAGAAACTAATGCGCACCATTCCTTCACAATCTGTACTCTGGCTCATTATAGCTTCACCATTAAATCATGTCTAAGCCATAACAGAAGTACAAAGGTGTCAAGATGTAGGGCTCTTGCTCAGAAGCATCACAGGGAGTTTTCAGGGCTGTTCAAACCTTATTACAGAAAAGATGCTCTAGAAGTCATCATTCAAGTGTGACAGTGTGCCTCCCCCTCAGGGACAAGGGAGCAAAGGCTAAGGGAAATAATTGGAGAAATTAAAAATCCTCAGAAAGCAGGACAGAGGAAGATGAAGAAAAGCAACAACCAGTTATAGCATGGCCAGACATCTGTACTTTGCTGATAAACATCTTGCTTGCCTCATCCAGACTCAAAAATCCAGACTAGGTAACAACTAGCAGCCAAAGCAATGCCCATTGCACCTCTCTTAATGTTTTCTTTGTAATGCTTATAGACTGGGAACCCAATAAATTTGAACCTGCTAGCCACAACCTCCATAAGTGTATCTCAAATTATTTCACAACAAGTTTTTCCAATACACTTGCCTACACACACACATACGGACAGACGTGCTGCAGAAAAGCTCAGCCCCAAGTTCCACAATTTGTCAGGAAAAATGAAACTGAAATTCACAGAACTGAGGGAATAGAAACTTTAAAGTTTCATCTTGTAATGAACTGCCAAACTGCACATATTTGGAATGTAGACAAGACCTCATATTTTTTAAAAAAATTGACTAACATTAACTGCTTATGACTTGAAGGCCAGTGCATTCCTGTTTTGGTTTTGCAGCTAGACACCTAAATAAGAAGGGACCTTAGTAATACAGCTTTGGCAAGGATGAGCATATGATTTCAGCTTGTTCCCTGCTGCCAAAATGCACACTTGACTCACATTTGTAAGGAAACAGTTAATATAATTGTGGGGCCGTGATCTAGTCTGAGACTTTGTTTTAGAAGGCTTATCTGAGCTACATCATTTTCTCATTTATACTAGAACACCCAAAATGTGTTGCACACTGTAACCTCACTCTGGCAAGTTATTAATAAAGGTGTTCAGTGTTTTAACCCTGAGTGACCAAATCCAATTTTATGCCCTGTACAGAATGTTCCTCTGAAACGATTCAAGGAAAATTAATGTTATTTAGCCTGAGGCTGAGAAGCAACAGGAGAATTAGCATGCATGTCACTGTGTTCAAATCCCTACAAAAGCTGACAATTCTATTTGCAAGTATAATTCCAGACTGTCCAGGGAGATGACAGACAGGCAGGTGCAGGCTAGCCTGAGAGGGAAGTTGCTCTAAGGCAGCACATGTAACACAAACAGAATGAATCTCCTCTCTTCCCTGGAAAGATTTTAAGGACATGCTTTAATGAATTGTTTGACACGAAACTGAGTATATTAAAGAAGAGAGGTAACAGAAGGCAAGCAAAGTATTAGCCTGTGCATCTTCTCCAAGTCTTCTGTTTGCCAAAGCAGCAATAACCTCGTTGTCCCCTCTGGATAACTGGGGAACTGAACATTCACATTACAAAGCAATGAAAGAAGTGCTCTTACCATAATAAATTCAGGGAAAACACTGATGGTGCTGGAATTCACTAGCAAGGAACAGCTTTTGTAGCTGGCTAAATGCAGGAGGGAGGCTTGACAGAGGCCATTTTGGCAGAAAAACTAGATGTTATGTTCAGTGTATTCTGAGCAAGTACTTGTCACACAAAACGAACTCAGTTGAATGTATTTAAGAAGCAACAAACTGTGAAATGTGTATTTAGCTTAGTAGATTAGCAATAGTAGCTTCAGTCAAAGAGAGGACCACCTAGTTTCTCTGGAGTGTTTCTCCTGTTCAGAGAGATTTTACTTACCATAGTTTGACAGAGACAGTTTATATACAGTTAATATAGCTTATTTTTTCTGTAATTTGACCATCAATAAAGGCAGGGCTGATTTTCGAGTGAAACATTTATATTACTCAGAAATTAACTAACTTGGGAAACTTCATTAAAAATTGCCACTGCAGAACACGGCACGTTTCTGCTTAGTCGTCTGTCTAGAATTGGTTTTTACCCCTGAGAGTCAAGGCTATGGCCATTGTGGTTAAAAGGTGTCTCTGCTGTCCCTAGCACATACATAATCTCTGAAGATCTGGGAGACAAGTATAAAGAATGCTTTACACACTGACTGCTTGCAGTGAAACATGCCTCCAAGGAAGAGACAATTACAGATCCCATTGCGTTTCTCCAGCAATCTGATTTGTTTGGCTAACAGTAGCTAATGGAACAAATTGTACGTGAGAGCAAAGATTAGCTCCAGGCTATGGCTCACAAGAAAGCTGGATAGACTGGTATGAGACTCCAGGAGCGCACACCCATACAATGCACAGCCTGCACAGCAGAATATTACCGGGGGCTGCTGCGTGGACTTTTTTTTAACATGTAGGTATACAGTGTGAAGGTAACTTGATTAGTGGAAATGAATAGATGCAGGGATGCATTTTCCCCAGGACTAATCCTTAAAGTTTCCCTTATCCATGTGGTTAGAAGAACCCTTTTATTTCATCAGTTTTTTACTTTTCTTTACATAAAAGGAGAAGCAGGTTTTGTTTGGTTTGTTTTTTTTCCCCAAAAATCTCTATCAAACCTATTCATAGCATAAGTCTGAGAAAATTATACTACTAAAACAATAAATAAAACAAGTATTTTGTATTTAATGGCATCCTTTTTAAAAAAACGTAGTTCTGGAAATTTTCTGTTGTTTGTGTGAAAGAGGTAAATCTTTTTCTTCAAGCTTTTCCCTGAAATTCTCCAACACTATCATTAGATGCATTTCTTCTAGAGCTAGCTATTGATCGCAAAATATTAGCTAGACTACACGAACTAGCTATATCTTCTTTTTAGAGGTAGATATTCTTTCAGGATAATATATAACTCTAATATATAGAGTTATGCATTATATAAGCAAGAATGTTGTATTTAAAATTTACAGTCATTGAAATACAAATTTTGGATGTACCTTAATGAACTTGTAAACAGATTTATTGTTTTAAATGACACATTATTTCCAAGAGTTTGGGGTTTTTTTTTCCACCAACTGAGGAGGCGAAGTTACTTTATGAAATGTAAAATATCACACAAAATTGTACAAGCTTGAGCTGTGCATTAGATTGCTTTCTAATGGTCTATTCACACAGTGTTTTCTACAACTTGTTTTTACTCAACATCATAACTGAGTTCCATCTTCTCCACTCCCCCAACAAAGCTTGGAAATATTGGCATAAAATCTGATATTTAAAACAAAACAAACCAAAACAGCTTTGGGTTCCTTCACATTTGCTCACTAGATTTTTGGTTATTTTATGAGCATTTAACTTCTTCAGGTCCCTAGACATATCTGTGTGGCCACTTGGCTTTAAACATATGCCACAATTTCTCGCTTCACTACATGACCCTGATACCTGACTTTAAGAAAAATACCTACTATTGAAAAGTATGTGATACAATCATGGACTAGAAATGATTGATTAAACACAGGCCTGAATTCTAACGAATTTCAAGTGACAAGACATCTGTATTTAATGCTGAGACACTTACTCAGCAGTACTTAGCAATATGAATCTGAGGTCTGGATTAGGTTGCCATTCTTTCATATCCCCCAGATTTAACATCCAAATCTCTTTTGGCTTCCTCTGATAAACCTCTGGCTTTTTAGTGTGTAAATTAGGTCTATTACAAACTTACTGACTTGCCCTACTACTGAATGCTTAGAACAGTTTATTCTGTCCTTGCACAATATAAGTTGTTTACTTATTTGTTCTTTATTTAGGAGGCTGATTACTACAAGTGGATCCATACAGCAGTCAACAAGATGAACCAAAGCAGGCACCATTAAAAATCAGTGCTGTTTGCAGATTTCTAATGATGGTACAAAATAATGCTTGCAGTCAGGCAACAGGCACCATCTTATCACTTAAAATGCAATATATTAAGTACAAGAGCAGAACACAAAACACACAAAATATTCAGCACAGTTCTTCTTCCCAGGAATTCACTGGACCTCAGTACTATTGTCATGCCATTCCATGAAATCAAGATATTTAGCACTCACGGCAGGTTAAGTGAGAACTGAAAGTGCAAAAGTAGTCCACTAACAAAACCCCCATTCACTCCATTGAGCAGAAGTTCAGCTCCTTTAATTGAAATAGCTCAAATACAGTATTCAACCAAAAAGAAAAACCAGACTTGACTACCCTAAACAGCTGATGCATTAATGAAAATTGTCATGCTAAAGTCCTACATAACCTGAGTCAATGGCCAAACTCACCCGTGGTGCAATTCCTTTGACTTGAATGGAGTTGTGCTGGCAACCACCTCAGCTGTACTTGGCCCAGTGCCATTATTTATGCAAGACTGTGCTGTGTGTCTTCTCTTGATAAATGCCAGCGCTGTAGAGCTCTCAAAAATAAAGAAAAAACATTCTTCAGTAATCACAACAAGACGAGAAATGCAGACACACAAACTGCAGCACAGCAGATAAACAAGAATTTACAGCTGTGCTATATATAAGCACTTAGCAGAAACCTTTTCTTGTATTTTAAAGAAAAAATTAAATGTCATAAATAGCACGAGCTTCTTTCTAGTAAATGGACTACAATTTGAATCTTTCATCTCTGCTTTGAGTCATAATTTTTCAATTAAAAATAGAAGCAGGAGGAGACAGATACTGACTTCATATGTGGAGCCCCTGGCCCCGAGTTGAACAGACTTCAGGAGGTGTAGGACTTGCAAATATACTGTTACAGCTTTAAATTTTGAAACATTTACTCCTGCTACATTAGGTATGGAGTAAAGCAAAATCTTCAAGGCTCAGAGAAATATGATTATCAGTTGACATTAAGGTAACATGCCCGTCACTTACAGTTACTAAGGGTTTTAGAAAGCCTTTAAATGTAAACATGAAGGCTCTAACCTACAATTTTGCTGGATGGTGTAAATGAGCTCCATACGCTTGTAAGTCAGTAGAAGGCACCACACAGCACCTACAAAGCAGACTGGGGTACCTGTCTCTCAGAAGCTCACCCACATGAAAGGAGTACGGTGTCGGCACACAGCTTAGCTGAGGAGTAGTAAATGCAAATTCCTCCAGTACCTCTGTAAAGTCAACATTTTCCAGTTGCTATATGTTGGAGCTTTTTTTTAAACAAATCAGTCTGGTGTGTGTATATATACGCATATATGTAAGATCAGTTTACTCTTTTCCTCCCATTTATTTGAACAATAATAATTTATAAAAACTAGATGTCAGCTGGAATCAATGAATGCATACCTGCATGTCATTCTTTTCTTTGCTGAAGACAATGCTTAACCTTGTACATTTGCATATGCAATGAAACTGTCATGCTTCTTGACATGGTCACCTGCTCATTGTGATAAATGAAAATATGCAAGGGCTTCTTTTTAAAATAATATTTTAAAATAATATTAAATAAAAACCTTGAAGAGCATGTAAGTAGCTGTATACTCAGTATTGCTTAATACTTCATAGACCAGCAGCCTGCTAAAAAAGTTACGGTAAGTCAAGACTAACACAGACTCTACGAGAATATATGAAGCTTTCAGGCAAGGAACAAGAAAGGCTTAAAGTGAATACTTACTGAAATCTGATTCCACTACACAGCTTTATTGACTTAGGCATCCTATTTAACTGGTGCCTCAGCTTACCCATTTGCAAGTATGAGAAAATTTCTCCTTCTCTGAATGAACAATTTTCACAGGAAGGTAGAACAGTTTATGATTGAAGGGACTTTTGGAGGTTATCTTGTCTACCACCCTGCTCAGAGCAGGACCTACTTTGAAGATCTCAGATCCAACTTCAGAATTAAATCAGGCTGCTCAGGGCCTTAGTCAAGATTCAAATATCTCCCAATGGTGGAGATTCCTCAGCCTCTCAGAGCAACCCACTCCAATTCTTTATGAACAATTTTTTTCCCCAATTCTAAATGGGAATTTCCTGCATTGCAGCTTGCGTCCATTCCCTCATCCTGTCACCATGCCCCTCTGAAGAGGATCTGGCTCTGTCTCCCCCACACCCTCCCAGCAGACAGCAATAAGGCCTCCCTGCCTTCAGCCTCCCCTTCTCCGGGACGGTCAAGCCCAGCTCTTGCAGCCTCTCCTCCCACACCCTGTGCTCCAGCCCTGACCAGCACAGTCACCTAGTGCTGGGCTCTGTCCAGAACCTCAACCTTTCTCTTGTACTGGGGAGCCCCAAACTGGGCACAGTGCTCCAGGTGTGGTCTCACCAGTGCCAAACTGAGGGGAAGGATCGCTGCCCTCAGCAGTACACCAGTAGTGACCAGCCTCCAGCTCGACTTCATGGTGCTGATTACAACCTGGTGGTCCTGCCAACTTTACCTTAACCAATTCAAGACATATTTTGAAGCACTCAAAGCTTCAGAATAACTGCAGAAATTAAGTAGTATTTATGTAAGAAAGAATGACAATTTATGCTTTTTTATTTTGCCCAAAAGATTTACTTTGCTAAATTATAAAAATTTGAACTTTATCTGACAGAGAGTTTCTGTAGAGAGATGTCATAGACCTTTTAGCAAGAATATATTTATTATCACAATATACTTACATTGCTACCAGATGGAAGATTTAGGCAGGGAATAAAAAACTTAATTTCATCATCTGATGTGACAACTGAGTTGTTTCTTCCTATTTAAAAAGAATAAATGAGAACATGGTATATTTAGCTAAAGAGCAAATCAGTATTTGTGATTTTCTTCAGTTAAAGCATGAGTCCTTTTCTCCCTTTCCTAATTTCTGTATTGCTATCCTTCACCAGATCATCCACCTAAAACATGATTATTTATCACTCCTTTAACACAATCATGTTATTAGCACAACACGATCACTTCACTTATTTAATGTTTTATGGAGTGTGAAAGGGGCTAGCAAATGACCCCAATGCTGCTACTGCAATATGAATATTTATTTCTTTTTTATGTGGTGCTCTCCTTAAAATCTCTAGGTAGCCAAGATGGTGTTAAATTACAGATGTTGTCAGCAGAAATATAATGTGGCCCAACAGTATTTTAGGAAGAGAACATCAGAAGTGGAGGACAGATCAAAAAATCCGTTGTCCATCCCACAAAGCTACTGAAAGCAGACCTTCAAAGGTAAGTATTAGCCTAGGAATTGGACTTTAGGAACATTGAGCTTACAACACACAGGCTGAGCTAAGTAGCTTTGCTCTTTCTCCCAGGATCCAGCTCTCCCATCTGGCACCTGCATAGCACCATGCTGCCTTCCACTAGCTTCCTTCCAATAGCTTCAGCTCTAGTGATGTGCAGCTATTTTAAAAACAGATTTGTTTATTTTACCTCCTTTTTAATAAGCTCCTGGAGTGCTGCCTTGCTAAGAATATCTCAGACAGTTTGTCATTCCCATTACATCAAATACATGCACATTATTCTTCTCTGTCTTCTGCAGACAAGAGTGCACATCTGCATTCCCACAAGCTTTCTTTCCAGTGGCAGTCAAGGTGTTCATATCTGAACCGTGTCAGATACACCACCCTAGCAAGTGAGCTGCTCTTCTGGCTGCTCAATACTATCCATCTACGGTAGCATAATACTCTATAATGAAACATGCTTTTCTATTATATGAATTTCTGGGCAGACTAGCAAACTAGGTTTTTGTCTTCCCAGCAATTTTGACAGAAGTGGTTAAATACACCTTTCAGGCTTTGTCCAAATATAGTTTTTATTTTTGATTATTATATGGTGTGTAGTTTAAAAACATAGGACTGATATGAGACTTCCAGGTTAGTAAATCTGGTCTCCTGCTATTGTAAACAAGGATGTCATACAATCCTGCTCATAAATGGATCCCATTTCATTTTACATAGATTTTTTAAAATCCCCCAGTACCACTGAAAGGCATACCTGAAGCTTACATCTTCTGCTCTCCAGCCCAAATGTACTCAGTCATTGGAAAATCTGTGTTTCTTGTGCATAGTCCTTTCACTTAACTTTCTGGTTTTATTCTTCTCACTCCTTTCCTTCCCTTTCCTCCTACATCAGGTGATATAAATAGAGGACTTTCAGCCTCCTTTCAAAGAGAGACTCCTCCAAAATCATGTCTCCATCTCTTCTGTTTCATGGTTCACCTTCCATGACTGCAGAAGAGCAGGACTGTATAGTGTATCCCAAATGTAGTCTTTCCCATAGCCAGGCAGAAAGGTATTAATGACTCCCTAAGGCTTTTGGAAGTATTTTGCCTTACGCATGCCACTTCTCCATGGCCACAGTTTAACTGTAACTGTCTTCTGTGCATGCTTGAGCTACATTCACAATATAAAATCCAATTCTGGTGAGAGAAGGAAGTTTATGCTCAGAAGTATCCAGAGCTGAGGAACTGCTGCAGCTAGTGGGGGATGAGGAGATTTTGTCAGCACCTAGGTTGATGCTGGTTGAGAAAAATACATTGGTGTAGTAGGAGAGTAATTTGTGACACAATATGGTTTTTATATGTGAAGGTTCTTAAATTTCGTGACAGTGGGTGTAGAGTTACAAAACGTTAGTTTATGCAGTTTAACACTGCTGCAAGTTCAAAACAACCACCGAATATTGTTATTTTCTGACAGATGCCTGTCCAGTGGGCTGAGTAAGGCAAATTGGTCTCAGCCTAGTTCTCACCTGAAAAGTCATCTTCATGAAAAGTTTCATACTATAAATTTGCACTAAATGGTGATTGTAGAAGAGACAAAGATTGAATAGATGTTCTGTGCCACATCTTTCATGCCTATAGGCAATCCCTCTTGGTCACAGTTGAGATATTTCGCTGAGAAATAAGGACAGGAGTGTTTATCTTCCCTCCCCATAGCCAGCTGTCTTCTGGAGAGGAGCAAATAGAGATGAAATGCTTTCCATACAGAAGTTAGTCAGGTGAACTCATTTTGCTTCAAGTTCTTTTTATATGCTTATATCTCAGACTATGTTTGCAGGGAGATATACACATTTTTCAAAATTTAAGACAGTTATTGAAAGTGTCATGTGAAAATTTTAACATTTACATGCAAGACAGCCTAACAGACAGGGGCAAGGTGGGAGAGGAAGGAAGGATTTAAGTACATCAACACAAAATAAAATTGTAGAAATCTTATTTCTTGAGGCTAAACCCCAAGTATTAGCTTTCCAGTCTTGTTTTTTTAACACTCTTGAAACATTATTTCGTGCATGACATTATACCTTACTTAGATGCACATTCATTTCCAAGTCTGAGACTAAGATATACACATCTTAGCCTCACAAGGTGTTTTTAAATACTGATTAAATTAATATTTCATTGTCTAAGCATTTCATTTATTTGTTTGCTCAGCATTTTATATTTTATACCTCTTCACGCACACAATTAAAATGCATGAGAAAGGATGAAAGAAATGTAAAGGTTATTCATTTTGGGGCCCTAGAAATATTACCCACAAGACTTTCATTTAAATTCATAAGGAAACCCTTGCTTTTCCAGATTTCCTGGTTTATTTTCCCAAATAATATATGTATTCCTCATCTAGTAGAAAAATATAATGCAAGAGGTACAAAAATGTTTTACTGCTTAATTTTAACCCTTAGCTGCATTTTCTGTGTGTTTTCCTTCTGTTCTTTTTTAACTAGCAACTGCCTAAACAGAAAATCCAAAAGCCTGAGTAAACTGTTAACTCCATAGTAATTGATCTGAAACGTTCAGGATCCCAGCACAGGAGATGAGGAGACAGCAGGTAGTTAGCAATAATGGAGCAAGGTTAGAACAAGAAAGCATTTGAAAAGCAAGCAAGGTGCACAGAAGATCTACTGAGAGAAAAAGCTGAAGCAGAAATACAGTTTGTGTGTTGAAATAGAAGAAAAAAGAAACAATAAATCTGTAGGCTGAAATACAAAAAGCACAGTAAGTAGTGTGTTTAACTGGAAAAGAAATGCCTGTTGACAATAGTGGGAGTTACAGGAGAAAGCAAATAGAGTAAGGTTATATCATGGTAACTGAAGTTAGAGGGGGGAAAAAAGTGACCTAGGGACAAAAAAATTACCAACAGAAATTAATGTGTTGACAAGGCTGCTACTTAAATGTGATTGTCTCATTCTTGGTCTGTAAAAGAACGCCAGTATTAACATAAAAGTTACATGTACAATGAATGACAAAATTATATGCAAACTTCAAGGTGAACTTTTTGAATTACAGGGCTTGTAAGGAGCTGCAGCAAGTTGATGTGCCAAGCTTATTAGCATTCAACAATCCCTGCATGATCAACATTCCCTTTTGTGCTGTGAATTCAAACTTTTACAGCTCCTAGAATGATTTTATTCAGAATGCTGGGTTGCTGGTTGTTTTTTTATTATTTTTAATGGATAATAGCAATTGAAAAGTAAAGGACTCACAATCTAAACAAAAGCCAGCTAGCAGGCTCCTTGCTAAGAACTGCATGGTGTTAATTCTAAAGCTTGTTTAGAGAGTACAAAAATTTTTAACCTACAAGATCATTCTTAAATCTTTGTCAGATGGCAGATGAATATATTTGCTAGGGGAAAGTATGTTGGTCAGTATGAATAAATCATCCTGCATAATTAAGAAAGGATATATCCTTTCTTAAAATATCAAGTGCCAACTATTAAAGCAGAAAGTACAATTTACCTGCCCTTGGAACAAAATAAAAATAAATTATTTTCATGACTAATTTTTTGAAGATCTCTTTAGGTTTTTTTTTCTTATGAACACATGCTGATAAACACTGAAAATATGCAAACCAATAATTTCAGATCACTGAATGATACAACAATTCACAAGTTATGAGATATCAAACTGGTCCTACTCCTGCTCCAGCTGTATGTATCAGGGATTTTACAGAACACGGGCTTAAACCCTAATGGATTTACTGAAAAAGAGAGGGACAAGGGGGCAGGAGAAGGATACACATTCCTTTTACTGCATCATCCAGTTTGGTCTGAGCAATGGTCACATCAAATATCTGCCAATTTACTAACTCCTATTTTCAATGCTCTGAGCTTATTAAGTGATGCTGAGCACTGATCTTTAGGACATTTCTGTCTTCTGAATTGGACTTGTTTTGCCTGATAAGTCTTTGGAGTCAGGCTACATATAAACACAGATTTACAAAAAGCTGTTTAGCAGGTTTGGGCAGGGCTGGTTTTGGTTGTGGTTTGATTTTGCACTTACCCACACTGATGATGACCTCATACTTGTTATGAGTCAAACCTGTGGGTTAAGCCACTTGAATACCATTAGTTTAAAGATGACTGTGGATTCTGTATTATCTTTGGATAACCTGAGAAGATTATGGCCTGACAGAAATATCTATTTCGCTACTTAGGCAGATTAAATTTAGTTTAACTGGTATACCTTTTCTTTAATTCCTGCTGCAATTCATTACCTCCAGTCACAGGATGTAATAACTTATTGTGCCAATTATACTTTTTTCGTTTCCCTGCAATTCATCATTTTTATTTGATTTCAGGTATAAAATGAAAAGTACCAATCAACAAAATTACCTAGGACCATAGTGATCTAGTACAACGAAGCCATTCATCATCACTGTGCATAGATCTTACAAATAGTTTCAATTAATAGCTTTACACAAGTACTGCTGTAAAACATACATTAAACACTGCTTGATCTTGAGGGCTGCTGAGTTTGAATTAATAACAGTTGGAGGTCTTTTATGCCACTCGGTCTGGATCAGAAGTAACATTGATTCAGCCCAATAAGACCCATTTAGGATAGCCTTGACCCCAAAAGTCTTTATGCATAGAAATCTCTCACACCGTTTAGCAGGAATTCATTGAATAACTGTGGCTTCCAAACTAGAAATGCCAGCTAGGGCATGCAGGAGATGAGAAGAAACGCTGAAGAGGAGAAAGAAGTTGACACCAATCATTAGATACTCTTTCATGATACTATTTCCATACATGCATAACTATTTGCAATTTACTCCATAAGCAAGAGGCCAACCTTAAATACAGAATTACCTACTGGATAGCACAGAAAATCCTCCCCTTAGTATTACTATAACAGACTTATATACATGTATCTTGTTTCTTAATTATGGCAGCAATTTGGTTTCTTAAATTACTCCTGTTACCAGATTCCCACACAGATTCCGTATTCACAGCACAGATAACAAAGTATTTATTATCCTCCACTTAGACATGCATACAATTAATATATAGAAGCCCCACAAAGGAAGTATCAAAGGCAAGCCGTGACAGGCAACATTGTACATATGCATTGCATTGTCCCCATTTCCAAAGTGTCTATTAAATATTTGAACACTACACTGCTAAAAGTGAGGTGCCATTCCTAGTTTGTGCCAGATAAATTGTATTTCAATTCACTGGCTGAAGCAACCAAATACATCTACCACACTCCTTTATAAATAAAATCTCTTTTGCAATAGCATTCTTGTCTTAAAAGTGGTTACTGGACATTAAAGAAGTAACTATATCAAACATTTTTTTCTTCTCTAGGGGTGAATTACTTAATATTACTCTAAAGCATTAGCAAATAACATATTTTAATTGAAATTGTTGACTAAAAAACCCCAAACTTTCAGAAAAAGATAGATATTGAACACCCTCTCTAGAAACACTTAAATTTGCATCAAATATCTTACAACATTACAAAACACACCAGCACATAGAATCACAGAATGGTTTGGGTTGGAAGGGACCTTAAAGATCATCTAGTTCCAACCCCCCTGCCATGGGCAGGGACACCTTCCACTAGACCAGGTTGCTCAAAGCCCCGTCCAACCTGGCCTTGAACACTGCCAGGGAGGGGGCAGCCACAGCTGCTCTGGGCAACCTGTGCCAGTGTCTCACCACCCTCACAGGAAAGAATTTCTTCCTTATTTCTAATCTAAATCTACTCTTTTTCAGTTTAAAACTGTTACTCCTTGTCCTATCCCTACACTCCCTGATCAAGAGTCCCTCCCCACCTTTCCTGTAGCCCCCTTTAAGTACTGGAAGGTCTCTATAAGGTCTCCCCAGAGCCTTCTCTTTCCCCAGCTGAACAACCCCAACTCTCTCAGCCTGTCCTCATAGGGGAGGTGCTCCAGACCCCCTGATCATCTTCATGGTCTCTTCTGGACCCACCTGAGCAGGTCCATGTCCTTCTTACACTGGGGACCTGGAACTGGACACAGTACTCCAGGTGGGGTCTCACGAGAGCAGAATAGATGGGAAGAATCATCTCCTTTGACCTTCTGGCCACACTTCTCTTGATGCAGCCCAGGATATGGTTGGTTTTCTGGGCTGAGAGCGCACGTTGCTGGCTCGTAGCCCATTTTCCATCCACTAACACCCTCAAGTCCTTCTCTGCAGGGCTGCTCTCAATCCACTCATCGCCCAGCCTGTATTTGTGCTTGGGATTGCACTGACCCATGTGCAGGACCTTGCACTTGACTTTGTTGAACCTCACGAGGTTTGCACGGTCCCACCTCTCCAGCCTGTCCAGGTCCCTCTGGATGATATCCCTTCCCTCCAGGGTGTTGACTGCACTACACAGCTTGGGGTCATCGGCAAACTGCTGAGGGTGCCTCAATCCCACTGTCCATGTTGCCAACAAAGATGTTAAAGAGCGCCGGTCCCAACAGCGACCCCTGAGGAACGGCACTCCTCACTGCTCTCCACTTGGACATTGAGCCGTGACCTCAACAATTTTGAGCGTGATCATCTAGTCAATTCCTTACCCACCGAGTGCTCCATCCATCAAATCCATGTCTCTCCAATTTAGAGACAAGGATGTCATGCAAGACAGTGTCAAATGCTTTGTACAAGTCTGGGTAGATGACAACAGTTGCTCTTCCCTTATCCACCAATGCTGTAACCCTGTTGTAGGCCACCAGATTTGTCAGGCACAACTTGCCCTTAGTGAAACCATGTTGACTGTCACCAATTACCTCTTTATTTTCCATGTGCCCTAGCATAGTTTCCAGGAGGATCTGCTCCATGATCTTGCTGGGCACAGAGGTGAGACTGACTGGCCTGTAGTCCCCAGGTCATCTTTTTTTCCCTTTTTAAAAATGGAGGTTATTTTCTAGTCAGCAGGAATTTCATCAGACTGCCATGACTTTTCAAGTATGATGGATAGTGCCTTAGCCACTCCATCTACCAGTTCCCTCAGCACCCACAGATGTATCTCTTCAGGTCCCAAGGACTTGCACATCTTCAGGTTCCTTAGATGGTCTCAAACCTGATCTTCTCCTACAGTGGGTGGTTCTTCATTCTCCAGTCCCCACTTTTGCCTTTCACGTCTTGGGCGGTGTGGCTGGAGCCCTTGCCAGTGAAGACTGAGGCAAAAAAGTTGTAGAGTTTGTGCAACATCAGTTGCACAATTATTTCTATATTGACATGTAGCAGCATGCTTTGTAACCAATGAATTAAGATTTTGCAACTTTACTTTCTAACATTTCCACATACACTGAAAGATAGTAGACAAAACAAAGCATATTGGACTGTCACCATTTAATATGATGGCCACAAATTTACACTGTGGTTGATTTAACATATTTTATTCTATTTTTGTGTAAGCTGTTCTGTCTCTTTTTAGTGATATAAATGAACACAATCTTAGTGCAAGCACTGTACTGCATAAAGATCAGGTTTCATATGCACATGTAACTGCTAAACTTGGCCAGGATTTTTTCAGGCAAAAAGGGGAAAAAAATACGCCTTTTCTTATGAACTTTTAGTGGTGACTATGAACTCCAGTAAAACTGTAATCATGAGTTCAGAAACCACAGGTAAATTCAGAGGGACAGAGAGGAAAAGAAAGAGGAGAAAGGGAGTCAAATGAACAACCAACAGTCAGGGTAGTCAGTTGAACCAGTTTTTCCACCTCCAGGTATCTGAGGAATTCAAGAGTATGAATCTTTATACCTTTATATACCTTTTTATACCTTTAAAGAGGAAGTCTTAACCATGAAACAATTCCCTATTCTAGGCTATACTCCAGACTTTTTCAAAGGGGAAATAAAATCAAGAGTTAACTATTCTATCCCATTACAAAGGGTAGCCAGGTAAAGAAATATCAACATGTATAAATATAATTCTCATCTTCTAGCCAGTACAAGTAATTCATAATACTATGATGAACTATTTCTAAAATATACATATCAATGGAAAGTAATAATGTTCTGAAGGTTGTACTCACAGACTCTGTAGAAGTTAAACCTATTCTATTGACATGCATATTGTGCAGTTTGACAGCATCCTTTCAGTTGTAACATGCCTATTCCCATTACTTTGATTGAAATGAGCAGTTTAGCTTTTTGTCTGTATGACCCTTAGGTCAGCATATCACAGTTTGCAAAGCACAATGCACTTGCCAAAGCTTCTAATATCAATGTCTCATGCATCAGCATTTCACTGCAGTCATCTCTCATCAGCATTGTTTTTCCTCCTGTTTTCTCACGCCAAATATTTTTGGCATTATGCATGTGCTTGCATCACAGACTCCATGATAGAAGGTTACAATGATACATGCTCAAATGGAAATAAATAACCAATATATATGATGCAGGTTTTGTGGATTTTTATCAAATACATGGGAGAAAAAAAAAACAGACATCAAATTAAATAGAAGGACCGTGAAAGGAATCCACAACTTGAATATTTCATGTACTTACAGGCAAGTGCAGGACAAACACACTGGCGTGATACTCCTTTTGCTTTGGTCAAACAACATCATCTCTGGAGCTAACTAGCAGAACATTTATATTAAGACCAATTACTTCAAACAGCTTGCATATGCTGTAAAAGTCCACGTGATAGTTCTAGATGCAGTCTCTATGTTGGGATACACTCTGTGCCTTTCCGAGATCTCTGCAGCCATGAAAGAGAAGTGTTTGAGTGTCTAGGCTGGCTGGCTGGCTGACTAACCCACAGGAAATGCACGAAAGCAGAATGCACCTTCAGTCTTGCCACTCTCAGTTAAGACAGGTTTAAGCTCTGGGTCTGAATTTGAGGATGCAAAAAGGCAACTGTGTTTACAGAATGAAATGGTTTCCTCAGTATAGATCCCATCATGAGAAATAAAATATATAAGCAATACTTTGTTTGAACGTGACACCACACATGCAACAACTTTGCTGTATCTTTAAAAGACAGACTGCCAATAACTAGAAAATGTCTTGTATCAAGCAGCCTTGATTTTTTGATCCTTATGTTTTGATATGAGTCTTAAGAAACAATATATCTGCTTGACACAAAGAAACCATTATTAATACATGGAGGAAGAGGACGTGAGATCTACTGAATGGCCTGAGCCTCACCATTCTGGTTTATAAGCAGGAGTGGATTGGCTCTGTCTTTAGAGCTCATAACTATTGCTCACGTATAATAAGTAAACAAGCTCATTGCTATACTGATAACCTCACAAGCAGGCTAGCATGACTATATGAATCCATTTAAAAATCCATTTAACTCTGTTGCTAGCTATAAATACACACGGTAAACTTTTATCTGAGGTCAAATATCTCTGGGAGTTTGTGTAGCTGTTGATATGGTAAATAGCATTACAAGTCTCTCCAAAAACATATTGCTAACCCACCACTCAGCTACACATTGAATGAAAATCAATACTAAAAGCAGGTGTCAGTTTTCAGTGCAGAGTATTAGCATTATCCCTGACCCGTCATTGATCTGAAGTAAGAGTGTCATATTTAAACAGTATTCATCTAAAATAAAGAAATTCGTATAACTTTCATTTTCTTTGTAAAGCATACTGGGTGATCAGCCCTGGAGTTGAAAGCATCTATGTGTTTATTGAGCAGGCACAGAAAACATACTGGTAGTATTTATTTCTTAATGCTCTACTAGGGCATCCTAACCTAAAAGTCACTAGATGAAGCTTTTAACAAATTTATTTAACCGTTTATGTATGAAAAAGTTCACTGGGCAACAAGAGCTAACAAAAGCAATTGTTTGCATTAATCATGGATTTTGCTGCAACAATGCTGTCCTTTACCAGGTCATCTCAGAATGAGTTATTTATAGTATTCTACCATTTAAAAAAAAAAAAAAAAAATCCAAATAATGATGGCATGTCTGTGAACATCACCCTGCATCAAAATCTAAGATTCAGATACCCCTAAAACTCTACATATGTCTGATACCATTGATGAATTTGAGGGTTAGTGCTTTCCAAAAGAGATAGTAAATACTCTTTAACAGTCGTCAATCTGCAACCCCCTTATCTGTGGTGGTGAATTTTTGAATACAGTACAGGTTAAACTTAGTTACTAGAAAATCCTTCACAAAACAAAGGACATGTATCCAATTTTTTGTAAACCAATGAAAATATATTACAGATTTGAAGCACTTGAGAGCACTTACAAATAATACAAAATACAAAAATTAACTATAAGATTGTAAAGTCCCCAAACCCCAGTTTCTATTCAATGACGATTTGAAACACAAAGAAATTTTACACCTTTATCCCCTAAAGGTCAGTTTGCATTTCATCTCTTTCATCCAAGTTGTTCTGGATTTACAAGGTGCCTGACTACCCTCACACCTTTAATGCAAGGCAAGAGGAATCACAACTGATGTTTCAGAAAGCTGGCTGAGGACTGTAGACAACAGGTGCCAAATGCCTGGTCCCTCAGAGTATCTCTCAGGCTCTCAAAGGCAACACAGACTTTTCACTTTTATCCGAAGCATTAAGAATAGCTTCATGTGAGAGACAGGGTATTAGAGCTGACGGACTATTAGTGCTATCTAGTACGGAAAATAATTAAGAAAGAAACACTCATTCAAGGCAAACAGAAGTGGTAAAAATAGAAGGCTTAAGATCTTCAAACATTTAAATAGGTGCACATTAAATCATTAAACTAATACAGACTTTTCAACCTGTTTCATAATATGAAATTTAAGATATCTGGGCAGAGTTAAGAGGGACCATTAGTCACTTTTTTTTTTACCCCTAAAAAGTACTTATACTATTTCTAATGATTGACTTTCCCTTTTGGCAAGAAGGCTTCCAATAAAAAGAACAGGCTTTTGAGGGTTTTCCTTGAAGGAGAAAGAAGGGAGAGGATTTGAAAGATATAGATGATCATGTTTTGAAGTGATGGTGGTGGAAAACCGTATTTGAGGAATTCAGCGGGAAAGAAAATTTAGTGAAAACCTGATGTACTTATATAACCAGAAACGTGATATACAGAAGCTGCTCTCTAAGAGCTTGCTCTCTAAGATGTTAGAACTATTCAGTGGCATGGCAAGTGCAATGTAGAGTCGGCTGTTTGAGGTACTTGACCTTATCCTTTATGCATTTGTGGAATTTTGTTTGGTTGAGGGTTTTTTTTGTTGTTTTGTTTTTTACTAGCAGGCAGGAAGTGCGTGTTTCATTATTTACACATCTTAGCAGTGCAAAGGTTTCTATATGAAGACAGACACACAAGATTTTAAGATGCACAAGTTTTTAAGAAACTGATTATTCTATTTTTATGAGGGTTTTCATCCTTTTGTCAAACTCTCAGTGGTTAGTATGGTCTCTCTCATCCCCACCCCGAATGCTTTCCTAGTTCATCAAACCTGATTGCAAAAATGACAAAGAAAAGATTACTGAGCTGCTGTTATCTACCTGCTCCGATCCAGTATCATTTCTTTAAAGATGAAAAGGATGAAAAAAAATGGTCATATAACTTGGCTTGAGAGCACACAACTTGTGATAAAGAGCAAATAGCCACAGACACATATACAATTCACTTGAAAATGGTCAAAAGCTGTGCTTAATGAATAGCTGTCTCAAAGGTTAATAAAATGTTTGGGGAGCACATAGTTACAAATTACAGAATACCCAGCTAACATTTGTGCTGTGACCTGGTTACGGGCTCCAGGGAGACCTCCTATGTTACTGAGATTGTTCACTTCTTTATTGTCACCTGTTTCAGCTGACTGAAATAGATCTGAAAACTAGTTCCTGACTTCTCTATAGGATTATTTTCTTTCTTATATTCATGTAGAATATACTATCTGACAAGAGTAGTATTGTACTGTGATGTCTAAGGAAATATATGTTTCCAGGCTAATGACCAGGGCTATTCAAGAATGTTCTACACTGTTATGCTGTTTGCTGTCCTGTACTCTGGAGAGAGAAATGTCTCACTCCAGGCTTGTCTCTCAGATGAGAACCATTCTTTAGTTTCATCACTTCTTTACCATATTCACTGAACGCTGCCTAGCAATTTCAAAGCACTTTTACCAGAGTACTCATGGCTCAGGACAATTATAAAGTCTTACATCAACCCCAGTGACATTTGTATTTAAACAACACTTTTTAATAAAAATAAACAAATACCTAGATATCAAGTGACATATGAAGACAGTCAAGCAGAAGTAGCTGACAGAAAAAGAAACACCATCTAGCCCATTTTAGTGACTTATCCCCACTTTCTCCTGGTAGATTAGACAGGATCTTTCACTACAGTAAAAATAGCACCTACCTGCTTCCTCATGAGATCATCTTGAGCATGTTCCCAGCCAGGTCAACATACTTGACCAGCTTTGTTGAGTTACTACTTTTCAGACTTCTTAGTCCTGCATAAGAAACTATGTGAGAGAACAAGCTAAATCCCATTCCTCCTTGGACACTCAAATGCCCAAATAATAGAAAGGTGCCCATGAACTTCCAACACTTTTGACTACAGCAGAATCAGGTGCCAAGAAAAATGTTAACCAAAAGTTCCAGTTACCGGGTAACGTTCTGCAGAAAGGTACCCCAAAGTTCAGATTAGAAATCACCACAGATTATGACTGGTTTGGTGTTGTTATAACCCTGAACAAGCAAACCATTACTGAGTTTGAGTCCCACTCAATTCATTCCCCAGCTGGGATCTGAATGAGCAGCAGTGAGTAGCAGAAGGTGCTTGGCCAGTTAAGACCATCCCCTGGCATGGAAGTGCTCAAAAAGATTCACTCCTCCAGATTTTTCCAGGTGAGTTCTTCACACTTCAACACACAAGCCTAGAAAGGTGTACTTCAAGGAATTATCATTTGTTTCCTTAACATTATTCTTGTTTTCTCAGCCAGGCTTTTGCAGGGCATAACAGTAGTCAGCATGAAATGTTGTTTCAGCTAGTCCTCAAAAAACATTTAAAGCTCCTTCAATTTGCTACCTGTTAGCTATTTTAATGCAGAGGAAGATAAACAATACTATGAATAGCCATAAACCGACACCTCTATAGCTGCTATGCCAAAATTAACATAATTAATTAGTTAGTAATTCTCACCTTATAGGACAAACAAGAGAAAAGAAAAAGATGGTATTCAGAGACTTTCTCTTTATAGTATCATCAATACATAGCACAAGAACTTGGAGAATTGTAACAACCTCAAGCTTGTATTAAACAAGAAATTCTGTTTTCTGAAGAAACTAGGAAATGTTTTTAGATATAAAAATTTTGCTTCAAAAGCATTTGATGGTAGGTTAAGAGAGTAAAGGAAATCCTTCTGATATAAATCAGTAACTAGTAGACACACAAGCAGCAGACAAATGTTAACACCATTTATAATCTATATTTCATTAAAATAAGAAATATATGAAATAATTTGAAATAATGGGGGCAGAAAAGAGCTTTAATTAGCTGAATGCAGACGCTAGATTTTTGTTTTTCTTATTCTGATTTAGGTTTACCATTACTGATTTGAGGGATGCTAACTGTATAAAGGAAGCTCTTGGAGAACTGTTTTTATTAGGAATCTAAATTTCCTACACACACACTGCAATATGATCAAGACATAACACAGACTCTTTTACACTCTTCAAGTATGTAGTCCAACCAGATTTTATGCATTGATATTTCTGGCAATGTGACTATTTTTAGAAAACTGGTTCTTCACTGTTACCGAGTTGGGCTATGTGCAATAAACTAAGGACAGACTGGAACCCAGAATCAATGATATTCAATTCATTGAGCCTGTGGTAGCACACTTTTTCCCTTCTGTCTGAATTTTCCCACCTTAAATGCAGCCACTGCTGGCAGCTGAGAGCATTCATGTTTTTCTAGTATCTTGAGGACAATATACAAGTGCTACATGATTATTAATAAAATGTCAGAGAAAATATCTTTGCCCTTTAAATATTTATAGCTAGGGAGACAGACTTTGTGAGCCAGAGACAGCGTGCACTGATGGGACCAGCTGGAAGAAACAGGCATGCTTTCAGGCTCCAGCAGATCTACTCTCCAGATAAGCAAAAATTTCCAGCAAAACACAGGTTAAGCACAGGTGCTTTTCACCTGTTTTTAGGTTTAGCTATACTGCTTTTCAGCCCATCCGATGAGATCAAAAACTGGTGTGGGTTTTTTCCCCCAAATAGTCTAATAAAAGATATTAACTGTTCCTGTGTAGCGGATGCTGTTACATCTTCGGGCCATTATCACAGCTACAAGACAACTGACTTTTACATATTCATCATCTACACGAGTCTGGTTAGAAATTCATATGGAGATGTCTAGAAATCAACAAAGGATAAACAAAAAGACGGATGATGGTGTGTCTAGTTTAATTTCAAAACAGATGTGCCAATTTAACACCCTATGCCTAAGTTTTGATTAAACACTGAGTACCTGATGTTTTCCTCAGCCTATCCTCTAGCAAATAACAGATAAAGTCCTCAAGTTAACTCTGCAGGTTATGAAAGCTTTGGGGTTTGTGTGTGTGTGTGGTTTGTTTTAAGGGTAAATCTCAGTCCTCTTTTGATAAGTCAAAATAGGTTCTTTACATTAGACTTCTTAAAAAACAAACAAAATGGTATCATTCATAAAAATCCCTCTTAGGTATACATCTGGGGAGGGCAAACAGTCCATCTTAACTGTTCCTTCCAGCATTATTATTCCAAAACACAGACTTTTCTGGGATTGCTTCAGGACTGTTTATGACAAACATTTAAGGCATTTGTTCAGCAGCAGGATGTTCCACTTATTTCTCCTGCCCTAACCCTCTCTTATTTTATGAAAAGGATGAGCTTGCATCACAGGAGGAAATGTGCCTGTGTTTTTTCCTGCCACAGTATTTATTCTCTCATTGATTTATTCTACTGGAGGGCAAACATATTGTGCACAGCTACTTGTTATGCTGTGCCACTGAGATATCTGCTTCTAAGCATGTTATAAAATTGTTGATGCTGCCCTAAGGGTCAATGCTTGCCCTCCAAAGAGAAAAGTTTTTTTTAATTTCAAGGCAGTTTTGTCTGATTTCTACTTTTTCTGCACTCTTGCTCCTAATTTACTAAGGTGCTGGACTACTTCAGATGCCATCTATAAGGTCAAGTTGATTTATATGTAGATCTTATTCTACTTTGTAAATAGAATTCCAGTGACTGTTCTTGCTTTTAGACTATCTTAGTACGTACATATATATGTATGTACAAAAATGTATATACATATGCATGCTTATATATATGTGTGTGTGTATAATTTTATTTTAAACTATAAGAATAACCTGTCTTCAGCAAAGAGCATGTGTGCTGCACTGCTCGAACTGAAAGTCTAGCTAGTATGTTGTAACCTTATGCATGCATTTTGCTGCAGACAACTGTACAGCAGCTGCTACGTCAGTAATGCTTCTAGTCAAGAAAAAAAAAAAGGAATGCAGTCTGCATCATCTAACCAAGCACATTCCATCAGCATTAAGATTAATTAATAAATATTAGATTAGGAGTCTTGTGAGATAAGAAATTCCCATACATACTTCCAATGCCTATCATTCATCCCCCCTTTAATACACATCTGGAAAAGCAAAATGGTAACAAGTATAAAGCTTTCAGAGTTCCATTATGTTTGTGTTTATTTCCTCAAAGAGGTACCTTTTTTTCCCCAGTACATGTAACTAAAGGATCCTGGGGCATTGTTGAGGCTTCTGGATGCTAATGATATACAAGCAACTAGGGAAGCTGCAAGTGAAGAGATTTGCATCTGTAAGCAGATAGAGGCACATAGTGCACAAGGTATTACAATGCTTGCCATAAATAAATATTTGAAAAACATTATAATTGCTCTATACTATCAATATATTTCCTCCTTAGAACTGAACATCTGTGAATCATGAAGGCTAGTGTTACTGAAGACATAACCTGATAAACTGGTGGAGACAATTTAGGCTTTTAAAAGAGAAAGCTCTCCAAAAACCTACTTATTTGCATGCTGAATGCAGCACCATAGTAGAAATGAGAGGCATTAGAAAGGGAGGACGACATGGCTAGAGAAAAGGTGTTATAATTTTAGGGTTTAACTGTATGCCAATTTTTAGAAAAGGAGCTGGGAGGTAGCAGGAGGGGAAGTGGAAAGAAGGAAGCGTTTTAATAATTTTTGCTTTATATTCATACAACAAACCTCTTCTGAAATGACTAGCTAGTTGGAGAAAGTAACTGTCTGCCCTGAATGGGGGTTATGGTAATTTCAGCCTGGCTGGATCGGGAAAAGGAGGGCAGGAGACAGAAGAATGGAAAGGCATATACAAACATATCTGTATTCTGCTTTCAAGTCCGCTGCTGGCAGTTCTCCTGCTGCTTCTCACTCTGCATTGCCTCTCTCCGGGACTGAGCTGCCTGCTTGCCCGTGTCCTCTGCTGCTCCCACTCATGTTGCCAGTGCATAGGTAGAAGACTTCGTCTGCTCTTACCGTGCTCCTGGACTCCTAAATCCTCTTCAGAGTCATAGGTGGGCCAGGATTTACAGCAGGATGTCAATTCTAGGTAGTAGTCTGATATTTGTGGGTACATATACTTAAAATGTGCATTAAACTGCAACTGGTATCGTGCGTTGGTACAAGCATTTATGAACATAGAGGAAATATGAGGACGATTTTTCTGTGGCACAACTAAGGGAAGAAAATTCAGATAGAAAATAATTTTTAAAAGCATGGATGAAAAGAAAAAGAAGACTACTGTCAGTGCTAAAGACCCTTCCTACTTTGAAAAAGTGAATTTCTGCCTTGCATCTTGCTCCTTAGAAGCGCAAAGCAAACATAAATAAAGCATTGGCACTACCAAGAACACTAATCAAGCTATGATTTAAGTGAGGAGATTATTAATTGTTTTTGCTTTCTGACATTGGTATTTGACTTTATCATGTCAGGCAATATCTTTATTAAATATCTACTAGCGCATTTACTCTGTTTTAAGTGAAGTTATACCTGATACAGTTGAGCTGGGGATCTGATGTGAAAGAGAGTAAGAATTAAACAGGAGAAACGCATTAAAAGAAGAGAGAGAACTAGCAAGTCTGTAATCATAAGGAAATATGCTATTCAGAAGTGCAGTCACTGTTTCAACATCATACTGTCAGGAGGAAGCCCTGGCACATCCTGGAGACATGAAGCTTCTTGCTCTGCCATGGGACACTGAAGGATCAGCACAGAGAACAGACTTTGGTCTCTGATCATATTAAGCCCGATGCTCATCAGAAGCATCTCTTACTTAATAGAGTTTGTCTGTAACACAGCCTAAGAGAACTATTATTAAAAGATTAGGCTGCCTCCATCCTCTTGCTTAATTCATTTTTCAGTGTAGAAGGGAAACTCTGTGGTCCCCAGTCTATTGCTGATGGAACATATTAAAGTATCTGATCACAGTCAGACTAGTCAGCCTCCATGGACATCTGTGTATGAGCAAATCATTCTTCAGCCAATTCAAAATCAGTCAAATAATGGACACATTAAAAACTGTACATCAAGCTAACCAGGGAAAAGAAAAAGCCACACACTGGATTCTAGTCCTTCAAGATGAAAATAAAACCAGCTTGCCTGTGAGAAGGTCTTGTATTAGGACATTCCTTTTACAGAAAATGAACAACAACTGAACTTTTCACTGGAATCTTTTAAAAGAAACTTTAGTTTAAAAAAAGTTTTATGATGTTTCTGGGTGAAATTCTGCATTGAAACAAAGCAAGAGCGTAGGTAGGAATGAATGAGGCACTGCATGTTGTCCTCTGCTAGCCAATGGCCCTGTACTAAGAGCATTCATTTATGAATCAGGTGACACCATCTAAATCCTGACTCTAAGAAATGCAGAGATAGGATTTAACTCTTCATCTTCCCAGTCTCAGGTGATGCTTTTTCCACTAGACTGTTGACTCTGATTTCTCACAACAAACTGAAGGGTCTTGACTTCCTCTTGATTTAGCATGAGGACATTTTTAAAAGCTCAAATCTTTTCATTAGGTTGGCAGTCCTTTCACTGTGGCTTCCTAGCCAACACATTTCATTGTGAAACAGAGGGGAAGAACAAAATGAGAATCTTTAGCTGCTCAGTGTCAACTCAGAGTGAGCACAAAGCTACACCTTGTGTCAAACAGAGGAAAAAGATAATCCTGTCCCTGTGAGTACTGGTCTCTTTTTTAAATTCTAATTACTCAAGTGGATTTGCTGGGGTAGTTGCAGGTGAAACATTGGTTCTGAATTTTGACAGCTAACTGGACAGACATTCTAAGCCACATACATAGAACTCGAAGATGAAAATGCTTTTAATACTGTGCTGGGAAAAAAGGGAGCTTGAACTTTAAAAGAAGATACTTTGAGGGGTGGGGGGCAAAGGAAAGGATTAAACAGCACTTTATCATCAAGACTAACAGAACGGTGCCAGTTTGAGGAATCTGGAAAAAAGATCCTATTCTTTATGAGACTTTTACTATCAGCAACACAGCAAAAGAACACCTATCATATGTACTTTGTCACTTTTTTTCTTCTCTTCCAAGAAGAAGAAGGATTTGTTACACAAAGGTCCCTGCTGCTGCATTTTTATGAGAAAAGGAGATGGTGAAGGAAAGTCACTAAATCAGAAGAAGTGAAGGTTTAAGATGAGCTTAGTCCTAAGGGAGTTCATGACATAGGCTGGATTTCATCTCTGAGAATATTAGTTACCTACCATCTCTATATGGACATTACTTTGAAAATTTCAGGTGAGGGATATCACATTTTCCTGATACATGACTTGCTTATAACCACCAAGCAAGTCAGTAAGGAAGCTGCTAGACAAAACCATTAACTTAGTCTATATACCAACACGGAGATGATTGCATTTTTGCCATTGATGTGACACCAAGTCCCAGGTCATAAACTATTTAGATGCATTAATGCATTGCTATATCAATGCCAATAAATCAAAATCTATAAAATTATTAATAAGGCTGAATTATTTCCTGTTGACAACTATCTCACCTGAAACTATACACAGCTGTCCACAGCTGACCACAGCTCTTTCTAATCCCATACCAGTACTTCACCTACACAGATAGGCCCTTGTGAAAAGGTTCATCCAAGGGAAAGAGCACACAGTTTTACTCAACCTAGTAAATATTTGTATCTGGACCAGGAATCTCTCATAGGTAAGAGCAGTATTAAACTTGATGAGGCCCTTAAATCAAGTACTTAAATCTTTCCATTTGCCTGTTGCCCTTCTTCAGTCAAAATGATACTCTTTTCCTATCTCAGAAAGCTATTATGAAGGTATATACATTAATGTTTGAATATTCTCAGATATTAGAGCAAGGGCCAAACACAGAAATTTCCACAGAAATGTAAATCTAATATAAAGCCTTTCAGGATTCAAGTCAAATGTCACTGACAACTCTTGTGCTTACAGTTCTGCTCCTCTCTGCAAAGGTAACTTAATTCATCTTACAACGTGCACATAAAAATATTATCACAAAACAAATGTTACTACAATATACTAAAATTTTACTTTTCTGCCATTAAAAAGCTGTGTTGTCTTAGTGATATTTTTATTATTATTTGTCCTACCATGTGTTTGTCATTTGTGCCAGCTTTGCTTTTTAAATATGAAAATATGAAAAAGCCAGACTCCTCTGAAAAGCAGCTGTTCCATGTGTAGAAAAAGGCAAAGAACACATACATCTAAAATTTTGACAGCTTTAGTACAACGTAGTGGGCTATAGGATGAAAATTTTTTAAAGAAGTTAATCTCCTTTCCCATAATAACCCACAAAATTATTTATGCACCATTTAAATTTCAAGAGTACAAGAAGAACCTCTTCGCAAAATAACTGCAGGTCTCTGTAGATGGGCATTTTCTACTGGAATGCCAAGACACCAGGAGTGTCAAGAATTGTGTCTTTCCAATATTGAAAATTTATTCTACATCCGTGATTTTCATGGATGAAAAAAAAACCCCTCGACAAAAAACTTCAGCAGCGCAAGGAACACATTTGCATGAAGTTCCAGCAAATAAGTTTTACCAGCAGTTTTGTTTTGTTTTGTTTCTTGATAGGATAAATTTAACTTGACAAAAGACACTTTGACAATGCAGAATTTCAAAATGCATGCTTCAAAATCTCCAAATTACAAAATTGCCTTCAATTAGATTTTACCTTGTTCTGAATTTTAACTTTAACAGTGTTCTTCAGCCATATTTTAAAGTTTCTCTCTGCAACTCTGATGACTAGAAATATGTTTTCATTACAAGCTCTTATAAAAATATAGTAAAGCCAGCTTCTGAAGAGGGAAATTTAAAAAGAGAACTTGATGGGATACTTGTGATAAAACTTCAGAACTATACACTTCCAATCTTCCTTTTGAACACTGAAACTTCTTGGACTTTTTGGCCAAAACAAAACAGCTTAGGGAGAGAATGTAAACAGGCAAGGAAGGGCAAAAAATATTCCCATCAAATACTTCCTAGTTCCACTGATGACTAATTCATCTCTGGATCCATAGACTTAGTTATACTCTTCTATTAAAGTGCTTTCTGACAAAGGCTCTCCATAAACTACCCATTTATATAAGCCATATTCTTTCTGGAACAAAACCATCCTTTTAGTAAGTTAAACAGTTGTGCAAGTTAGGTTCAAGCTAAATGGAAAAATCAGGCCTAAAATTTCTGCATGCAGCTGAACTGGACAGTCATATATCAAAAGTGTTACCATTTTCCAACTCTTCTATCTAATAACAGACCATATGATGAGAACATAGTCTATCTACAGGAAGTGACTCATCAAAACATGGGCATATGTATACTTTCTCCCTCCAGAAGGGGTCAAAGAAACTTGGAGAGAGACTTCATCCTTTACTGCGATAGACAGGACATCACAGACTGTGCTGTGGTTTTTTCTTCTTCTTTTTTTTTTTTTTTTTTTTAAATTATGTTTAGTGTATGTAAGTTATCATAGACATTTCCCTCCTTTTATCTTCCTTGGAAAAAAGACAACTTTTAACTGTTTGGGTCTCTAAATTGGCAGGATTACTTAGAACTTTTAAAAGGTGTTATAGACACCTGTTTTCAAGGCAAAGGAAACATGTTTCCTTAGTGCCCCAGATGAACACAGTGCACAATTAATTTTGTCAATGAATCTTATCAGTGACAAGCTGATAAAAACCCCCCAAATTTTTGATAAAGTATTTCCTTTAGAGCTGTGTTTAGGAGAAAAGAAATAGCCACTAATGCCTCTCTAACTGTTCTATCATTCTTTCCTCGGATAGCTGTGCTTATTAGTAATTCTGACTCGATCACATGCTCCAACTATGGTAAATCATTTTAATCATAACAAGTTTCAATGGATTATTCTTATTGTTAATGGAAAAAGGTCTCATTAGAAGATTTTACTGTGCTTATTCAATGCTACTTCCCAATGAAAAGCAGATAAACTATACTTACATTCTGCAAAGAGTAGCTAAAATAATTTACCATTGTAAATGAGAATTTAATTACCCCCAAGTTTAAATTTATTTTTGTTTCCCAAAATAATTAACCCTCCTTAGGTGTATATACCTATATCAAGAGAGGGAATTTTATCATCCTACATAAAGCATTAAATCTAAGCATTATTATGTGTCAAGTGATCAATTAAAGCATTTATAAATGGATAACAGCATCGTCATTATTCTACATGTGTAATTAGGGCTCAGCAAAATTCTGTCTTCCCATCCTGCAGAATAACCTGAAGCTAGGCTAATCCTAAAACTAGATGTCAAAGTAACAATATATTTGTCCTGAAAAAACCTTTTGTTTTCAACCCTACTGTTTTATCAGCTCTTGCTACAGTAAATTAGTAGAATATAATTGTTGAAACAAGTGAAAGACTGCCCAAAAACATTGATAGAATTGATGCCCCTTCACAGCACAGCAGACAGACACCTGGCGATGGGCTGCTCTATTAAGCAGATGTTTGACTCCCTACTCAACTGTTCTACTATAAACATAGCGATAGAATCCCTGTTTAGTTACTCACTAGGAAGAAAAGTAACTTTCCTCAGCACAGCTCAGAAGATACTTTTAGCTTCTGCAGACTTACAAAGAGCCCTAACTCCACTGATTTCAAGCCTGTCTTCTCTTCATGTCAGCTCGACCCAAGTGCCTTGTTTCAGGTAGTACCTGTAAGCTAAACGAAAGCACTTGTCTCTTAAGCAGCTGAAACAGTCTGAGAGACCTGTTAAAAAATAGTGCTGTGAAGTGGTATTAACCCTTTTTATTCCTGCAATGCAGCTTTGGGAAAGGCAACCCAATCTCAGAGATCAAGACACTGAGCAGAACTAGCCCCTGCTTGAGGCAGGGTCCATGCTGGGGGGCTTTTCCATGCACCATCCCCTGATGCTATCTGCCCACTCCCGTCCCAAGCTGCCTGCCCCCAGCCAGCCAGCTGCCAGCCAGGATACCTATCCTGGCTCACTGAAGTGCAGGACAGCCCCATATGTCTTCAAAACCCAGAAAGGTTTTGCAGCCTGGAATTCATGCATTTAATCCTGTTTTTATTAATTTCCTAAATTTCAGATCCAAGTCATTTTCATATTTTGTCTCTCTCTTGTGAGTTCAGATGTAAAGTTTAGAAATGAGGCACAGTCCTTTGGAAAGACAGCTTTGCCATTAACCATTCAAGTGCATGAATTATGTCATAGCATCACATTTGCTTAAAAAGAACGCAGCCTGTAATAGATAGCTTGTTAAAATAACAAGATTAGTCCCTTTTTAGATAAAAGGATACTTTCATGTTGGTCAGGAACACCTCTGTGTTCATATTGAAACAGATCTCTTTTTTTCCCTTCTGACTTTAATGAAAGGAGAACGAGGCATTTCAGATTTCATTACCACGCTCAGTGCTGAAATGTGTATTAAATTAGAGATGTGCCAGTGCTGGGGTTTTAACAATAATTCAGACAGCTATGGAACCACTACAGACATGTCAGTCTCTTCTCTCTGCTTAACATCTGCTTCAATAAATCCAAATCAGATGCTGGCTCACCAAGTCCACAGTAAAGCCTATGAACTTAAACAAATACCTTTCTAAACCACCTCTTATTAAGGACAGACATATATAAATGGGGATATATTAATAAGAACCTAAGCTTCCCAGACCAAGCAGTGTTTACCATTACATAATTGCTACCTACAATAGTTAAGTGCCTTGATTTCTGACCCACGGATTTTTTTAGTTTACAGAAGAGAATGACTATTAAACACAGATGAGAAAGTTGTATTTTCCTGTTAAGGTAGCAGCAGAGTTGGAATGTCTTTGGGTGTATATGTGCACGTGTGCACCCTGCCCCCACCTTCCCTAAGCCTAATTTCAGTTTCTGTGAGCAGGATGTCACACAGTCTGAGTATCCCCTCCCCACCAAAAGTGGGATAAACCAAAATATTAAAAGTCAGATCACAATACGTCACTGGTAAGGAAACTTTGGGAAGAAGGGAGAAAAACTTCACCTCACAGCATCAGGGAGATGGTATTTAAGTTTATTTGATCTGCTGTCATTAACTATATATTTTAACTACATCCTTTGCCTATTCTTTATGATGTATTTTGTACATGGCATTTTCTTTTATTCCTTTTCATGAGAATTAACCCCCTGTGAGAGGTGCAAATGACCAAGGCATTGTGCACCAGAAATTCACCTACAACTGCTTAAAGAGCTAGGTACAACACTGCAATGTCCTTGTGACCTACAGTAAAGGAAAAAAGTCAGAGCACTAATTGACACACACATGCAAGCAGAAGAGACCACGGTGATTGATGATACCATAGTGATTGATTTCTCCAAGCCACTGAGCAAATAGTCACAGCCACAGTAAGTGACACATGGCAGCAAGTCCATCTGCAGTGGCAGCAGGAGCTCAGATGGTCCCTGAAAGGCCAGCCAGTGGTTCAGAGGTGGTAAACGCATGTTCAGCGCAGCACTGAGCTTAATACCCTCATCCACGTACAAATAAGCTGGCGTGCTTCTACCCTGACAGCTACTGGAGGACACAGAGAGAGGCTGGGCTAAGTTTGGAAAGGTAGCATGGGCAGCCATCAGAAATGGCCCCCCTGTAACTCCACGAGGGAAAATGCAAAGCACTGCTTTGCCCCAACAGACTGGGTAGGAGTTTGCCTTAGCATTTCTCTCTTGACAAACACCAGGGGTAATTATGGTTATCACGTGTTAGTAAATAGCAACTACTCTCAGAAATACAAAGCTTTTTTTAGACCAAGTATCTAAAGGGAGGAAGCTCCCCCGACCAGCACTGCCATTTGAATTCAGACTGCATAATTTGCTACACATTTCTAATTTAAGTGTCTCATACGAATGGACACTTTTATAGAGTGACCATAATACTTTGTAATCATCAGAGATTGATTTATCCCCCCCCTTTTTAATATGTGCTTTATACTCAACATCCTTGTAAAGGTTGGTGGCAAATTGCTGCAGTTAGAAAAATACGTTACCATAAATTTTGAGACAGGGCAAAGAAGTGTTAGCGCAGTTCTGTGGTGCTATAAATACTCGCTTTTACCTGCTTTGAATATTACAAAAGAGTGGAACAAGTCATTTCGATCCAGGGAAAGATTTATGAGGACTGGGAGGTCTGTAAGCACTTCAGAATGTTTTTCTCAGTTCTGCCGTTATGCCTGAGTAACGTCCAGGCTCATGTGTCTTCACTAACACAACTAACAATTATGGTCCTCTCTCTAACAAACGTGGCGAGGTGTTAGAGATGTCCCATGAGGGAGCAGGTAGTGCAGGAGGCCCCCAGAGCAGTGCCGTTATCCAGGTGGATACTGAGTTGTACCAAGCAGCCCAAGTACGGCAACATAGCTACGTTGCTTCTCTTTCCTGCCCTGTGCAGGGCAAAGATGTGTCCAGTGCTACTCACTGGCCTAAGCTACCCTGGTGATTTGATCTTAGTTCTCTTGGGGGTTGAGTTCAGCCTCCTTCAAACTGTGTAATACTCCAAGTGTTTAGTATGTTAAGATGGGCGGAAATATCCAACCCTTATTTTCTTTTTTTAAGTGAAAAATGGGGGGAGGGAAAGATTTTATTTTTAATAACATTCTGTCAAACCTAAACACATATGGGAACACAACAGCTTTCCAGAAGAAAGTTTTCTTGAGAAAATTTCTCAGGACTGGAAGGTCTGGACATGGGGAAGAAGACCCTCATGACTCAGCATCAAGGTACTCACCTGGGATGAGGTAAGCCCCAGTGCCTAACCTCAATCTATTCCCCACATCCTAGGTGAGTAACCCAGCCACCAAACTGTTAGGTCTGATATAGCTTCCACTTCCCAATAGAAACCTTTTAAATACCCTGGTTTCTTTCTGCTTTGGATAGGGAATCTTTCTGCCACCATCAGTGTTCCCATCCACCTCCATTGATGAGATGTCCAGTGATCATTAAGAAGTCATATGACCGAACTAGCCATTAAGTTATATAATTTAAAAAAATCATTTCAGGACTGTACTGAAAGAACATTACTGCCCTTTACAGTCTAGAGACATTTAAGGGACTGAGAGAGGGCAGGAGAAGACAGAGTAGGACATCAGGGAGGAAAGAAATTCCTCTCTCCCCTGCTAAAATTCTGTAACTAAATGAAGCAAGAAAAATGTAGGAATAGCTTGGTGGGAAAAAATGCCAAGGCAGTTCAAACATTTCACACTTTCTCAGATTGGTTAGTCCTACTTGGCTAACACTCTCACGAAGTGTTAACCAGTAACAAGGATAAGCATTCTTACCCTCTGAAATGAGAAATGTTCCAAAACAAATTTCTTTCACCTTCTTCCATATGGCTCCATAGCTTGCTAATCAGACCTTATACAACCTTGCAGGGTGGAAGCAATGCATATAGCCCATTACTGGCTCTTGTTTGGGCCATAGATTGATCGATATTAGGAGATAATAGGGGCAGGCTTTCCAACTTTGTCTTTTGAGAAACACCTGCTAAAGGAACTATTGAAGTCTGCATGCTAAAAATCATACAAGACAGCTTTTCAACAATGATTAGAATCATGAGAAAGAGATAAAGTAAAACATTGGCGCTATAAACACAAAGCCTGAGTGCCCCCTCCCATTTTCTCGGGCCTTTATCTTCTCAAATAGACCCCTGAGAAGGCTCATAAGACAGAAAGCAAATGTAACTAAAAACACAGCAAAGTGATGGGAACTTGAAACTTGAAAAAATGTTGCAATGGGTAAGTAACAGTTTATAGACATATTCAAACGTTCACATTCTTCTTCTGCTGTTTCTGAAATCCAACTCTGCAAAAGCAGGAGATCCCCCCAAGAGTCAAAAATCAAAGAACATTTTTCCTGGAATAACTGTGGTGGTAGCAATGTTTATGCATTTGAGCTAATGGAATATGCTTTGATTATCCAATCTCTCCCACAAACTAAATGCTCCGAATTATAGACAGACTAACAAACTAAGAGAAGCCAGCCAGCTAAATTTCAGCTTTTTTCTTTCTGCAGGATAGGATGGAATATGGTAGAACCATCTGTAAATACACTTGGGTTTCAGTACAGAAAGAATCAGAATTCATTAGAGGATATTTTAAACACACTAATGTAATCTTGCAATATTCTATAAAAAGATATTTTACAGAGGTTCTTAGACTAGCACGGTGATGCAGTAAACTGGCATCATATCAGGATCTTTCATTTGAACGGGGGACTCTTCACCTGTTTCTGAGTTTAATTCTATTTTTTTCCTCCGTAACAGTGGATGAAAACTTGAATGAGTCTATTCTGATCATGATATAAGATATCCATACATTCTGGTGATGAATATGTATGTGTGTGTGGATGTGTTCATACATATATATAAATGAATGATAAATATGTATATATGTACAGACAAATGTACAATCACATCTGTGTATACATATATATCTTTGTGCTTTGTCTTGAATTCAGGTGGAGTGCAAACTGAAGAAGTTGATCAGTCAAGGCATTGCACAATTGCATACATTTTACTTTCTGTTGCTAGGACACCACAGCCACGGCTGGAACCTGTTCTCATTCATACTAATGGACCTGCCACTTACAGGTCTTCGTGATGCACAGCCAAGCCCTGAGAACTCACCTTCATGCCCCCAGCCTGGGCTCCAGACCCATCTGCTCAACCCCTATGTAACCGGCTGGCTGGACTGTGGCAGACGTTATGCAATGGCTGTTGCTTTGCTCATCTCTAAAGAAACTACAAAAAAAATCATGCTAAGAGGAAACATTTTATGAGTCTGTATGCTTCAGTGACTGCAATGGTTTTTTTATACTTTGAAAAGGTGGTTATTTTGCTCTCTAGGCAGTATGCAACTAGTAACCTATTAATGGGATCATTTGAGAAAGTATTAAGCATTTCTAAAGTTTTTTGACAATATAAAAAAAACCCCAAAATCTGCCACTAAAAGATAACTTTCTACCTGAGCTCAATTCAGCAAGTTTCTATAAACAGCTTATGACCAATGCAAAACCCACCAGTAACACAACGTTTTCACAGTGAGCATCAGAGTTCAGTGACTATAACACAGTATAATTTGGGTAGGTTGCCACCTAAATCAGTTTACGCTTTGACCTAAATCCATGAAGTGCATGGTACATGCAATTGTCAAATTTTACAGTACTAGCCTTACTGTGAAATGAGCTGTGTACTAGCCCTGTACAGTGCTGGTGCTTCTTACTGGGAGCAAGGCCAGACTTCTTGGCCTTAATTGAATCCGTAGTGTCCATTCAGACCCTCTGTGTCAACACTAAACTATTTTGAGCAATGCGACTAGTTGGCTGAGGCTTCCTTTTATTGCCTGGACCACATCTGGATCTGGGAAGCAATGCTTTACATTATGAGATTGAGGTTTAGCGTATAAAGTCAAGCTACACAGATACAATTGCCACTAAGCTGTTAAATCTGGACCTTTTTTCTTTATTATTTTGTTTTTATTATTTTTATTCTTTTTGTTGGACTGCTCAGAATTTTACACTTACTGACAAAAGGGTTTAAGGAAAACATGTCTGTCAGACACAATTTGTTATTGCACCATGATGATAAGCACTGCAGTCAGTCATTTCACCACCACCACAGTCAGCCCTAGGGACTGCATTTGTCCAGATCCAAAAACGAACATCTTAAGATGGAAGAATTGCAAGATCAATTTTTATAAATGCATGTATTAATTACTTCCTTCAGTCTGTGAAGATGAGCCACTCATTCCAACACCAAGCAGCTGAGATGAGACAATACAGCACATATTTTATTTCATATATTTGTTTGTCTCAGTGTGGTGGGTCCCCTTGCACTGATAATTGTAGTGCTTAAACTGACATGACCACTATTCTATAGCAATTGTCTATAAACTATATAACTTGTACATGCATTTCAAGGAGAGTTGCTAAGGCTCAGAACCAGTTGTGATTGTTTCTGTATACATAAATGCCAAGATCCTCATTTCCAGAGTTTTCTGCCTCAGTAACTGTTCCCTCTTCAAATGAAAGACTGACATCAATTATCCAAGTGTCCAACCATCCTCCTTCCTCTCAACAAAATCTTGTGCTGCAGATGGTGCAAATGGCCTGGCATATGCAAAATCCAGTGTATTTGTCTCTGAAAGACTGCCAAAGGCAGCAGAGAGTTCATGTGTAAGGTAGACTGGCAGAGGTCTCTGGAGAAGTTTGCCCATTTATAGCATGTCTGACCTCAGACAGGGCTATCAGCTCCCCACTTCTACAGGAGCTGTGCATGAAAGTCTTTGTACCTCATTGCTTGAACAACTTTGAGAGTCAAGGCCAGGAAGGTTGCCTGAAAATGTTTCCAGAGGGAGATTCAGGAACGTAGCCTGATACAAGTGTTAGCCTGATGCAGCTTTCATCTTCTCAAAGTGCTTTAGTACAATTTTCCTAAACAAAAAAATGTTCAGAAATTGCTATCAAGTTAACACCACAATTACCATTTCATTTCCATTTGTCAGTAACTTACTCTGTCAAATATTTAGATCTTTTGAGTACAAGTACCCAACAGTTTTCCGTGAGACACTGTGCTTGGCCACACTGAAGCCTGATGGAAGTTCCCTACTGCTCATCACCTTTAGGAAAACATAGGAGTTAAATTAAAAGGGTGAGATATTCCTGAGAACCTCCACTTTACCCATATCCCTCTGTAAGGCTCAGTCAGACCCATTAAAAACCAGGATCATTCAGGATGAAAAGAGGATTCATATAATTGCACCCTTTACCCTTTTGATATATCTTCCCCGGCACCAGCTTCACAGAGAGACCAGTACTGTGGGCAAGAATTTTGTTCTTGGTTTCAGTGGCCAAGTCTCAGCCTCTCTTGGCTGAATATCTCATGATATTTAGGAACAGTCAGTGCAGACCAAGTACTGATACCACAATAGAAAGGGAAAAAACATACCAAAATCTTAACAAAAATTTTCTTCCTTTTCACATATGTGTGTCCCTAGAGATCATGTTTATTTCTCAGCAATGTGTAAAAGCAAAAGTTTTGTAATGGGTACAACCACATGATTCAGCCACGTGTGTAAAAGACGTGAAGAGAAAAAAATCACACAGGGACAAAACTTCAGTTTTTACGGGGATGAGATAAGAAAATAATAATGAAAAATAAATGAACAGTAAGTATGTACTTTGGAAAAATGATATGGAGGAAACAAATGGATGCAAAGAAGAAAGTAGACATAGTGAGAATATGATCTGCAACTCCCTTCTTCATTGTGGTTTTGTAGAGAGAAGACAGTGCTCTGAACTAAGAATTCTTTAAAGTAAAACTCACTTGATTTTAAGACATATGTTGATTACAAAATTTATATTTTGGCTCATAGCTGCTGTCATCAATAGTCATTGTTAAGGCTCAGGAAAAACTCAGAAGAATGAGAAAAAGGATGTATGTTACTGTTCCAAACACTACTTTTTACTCATTTTGTAATACTGGGAAGCTCAGTTCAACTCCTTACTTCAGCATTTCTGTAGGACTGACATCAAAATAAACCTTCACAATATGTTTGTGGCAAGCTCCCA
Source organism: Strix aluco (assembly GCF_031877795.1). Taxonomy (NCBI): domain Eukaryota; kingdom Metazoa; phylum Chordata; class Aves; order Strigiformes; family Strigidae; genus Strix; species Strix aluco. The sequence continues at coordinate 14,760,724 of NC_133932.1, forward strand.
ACTACCAAAAGGCAAATATACCTTAAAAACAATATTCCCCCTACCACAAAAGATGCTAAAGAATAGCCCACATAAATCTCTCATGAATTATTATTTTGGGGAGCACAGTGATGCAAAGCAGGTACTTGCTCTCCAGAAAGCAAGGGATTTGCCATGATGATAAGTGAACATGTACTGGGCACAATGTTTTTATTATTTTAGAATAGCAGAAACAACTCCTTTTTAGTTAAATTTAAAAAGAAAAAGGGTTTAGCATTTCTGATAGGATAACATCACCCCCATTTTGTTTTCTGTTCTTCTAAATTAAACCTCCTCATTCATCAGAGTCCTGTGGGCTGAGCTACTGCTTACATTTCAGAGTTATATTCCTGATTAGAATGCTCTGAGCAGAAGCAATAGGTTCTCCCATAAAAAAGGGTATATTTGAAGGGAGAGACAATGACAGAATGGCCACCGTAAGGACAACATAATGCATTTAACAGTTATAGTATTTAGCACAAACAATATTGTTGACTGATAACAAATAGACTCTGCTTTAATTGATATAACAGATAAAACCACTCTTCTGTCAAATTAAACTTTGGAAAATGAGTCCATCAGCCCTTTTAAAATACAGCCTGTGAAGATTAAAGTTCACGTTCCAGATGGCCCAAAAATAACCACTAAAAGCTTCCAGCTATGCTTGAATTAACAAGCCACTATATATGATCCACAAATTTGACATATTATGAATTAAGCATATAATGATGGGGAAGGGAAAGAGGAGGAAATGAAGACAAAATGGGGAATATACCCTTAGCTTTAGATATCTAGTTTGGGCATCCAAAATATAAGGTTAATTCCCCTGGACTTCTTTTATTACCAGGAAAACAGGAATCAGTCCTACCACTTTCTGGCAGAACTGTTGTCTGGAGGAACCCATACTGTGCTCTCTCCAGAATCCCGCCTGGTCCGGCAGCTTAATCTAACATATTCAGACTGAAGAGCACAAATAATCCCCTAAAATTTACCATCACTATCAATGATCATTTCAGATCATTCAATATGTTACTGGTGGATATTGAGGGCATTTAGGCAAATGGGTTTATTATGGCATTTCACTATTGTGCTTAGTATTACTTCATAAGGGGACACTGAATCCCCAACAAAAATTAATTTTTTTCTTTTCTCTCAAATAACTCAAAACAGCAGACAAAGGTATCATTATTATTAGAGGAGTTTTTAAAGATCTGCCTAGGGGAAGGAGACTGGAAGAGCTTTTTGCAAACAGTTTGCACAAGTTTTCCATTCCAATTAACAAACCAAAGCTGTTAATTTTTGCCCTGGTTAGCTCAGTTGCCACATAGCTACCACCCAGATTTAAAAGGAGAGAGACAGAAGTCGGCTGTTTGTATTTTATAAAGACTACAAGGAAAGAAAGGACAAGCATAACAGATTTAACAATTTAGTATGCCCTACTGTTTAGACTATGAAACACATCCAACAGAATAGAAAGGTGAGTACTCAGATGAAATAGGACCCATTGGGGTTTCTACAATCAGAGATAAAGAATCACTGATGGTTAATGTTTAGATACCAAATACAAACTATCCCAGGCTACACACCTGATGCATTTCTTCCATAAGCCTGCATCTGATGGTAGCCAGCATGTAATGGTTCAAAAGTCAGATCTCAGAGATCTGACTTCAACCGGACCACAGTTTCTTTATTTGCACAGATAGCAACTGAGTCTTCCCAAAGTCTAAGAAGAAAAATGGCAGCTGGTCAGGAAAACACATTCTTTCAAACTTAAACAACCAACAAAACTTTTCCCTAGAAAAGCATAAAATGAGGAAAAACACTCAGAAAATGATCAAAAGGGAGACATGCTACATTTTGCAGGTTTTGAATAGCAATTTGGAGAGTGTTTAAAAGTAATGTTCTTATATTTTGAGAAAAACTTGGGTAAAGAACTATCATGAAAGACATAGTTAAAACAGTCATGCTGAAGAGAGGGTGAAAAAGAAAGAGAAATAATCCCCTGAGAAACTGTGGAGGAGAGGAAAGTGGTCTTAAAAATCAGTCCCCTTCCAATACACATCAAAAGGAAAAGACGACTAGGGAACACATTAGTTGTAAACAACTCCTAGCAGGGAGCCAGGGGTTCACAAAGATTCATCTTTCTACAGGCAGAAGATAAGAAACAAGCTGAGAAACTCAAGCATAGTAAACTGCTAGATTAGAAAAGTATTTATTCATGTGTCTGCTCTGAAGGAAAAAAGGGATGAAATAGCAAATGAAGACAAAGCACCAAACCACAGATATTTCTGAATATATAAAGCCTGCAACATAACAACTATTTCTTAACATGAAGTCCAGATTAATTTTGTAAGAATATGAAAGTTTTAATACAGAAACTGATAGACATTTTATGGTACAGCACAAAGAGAAACGGAATTTGATCTGGTCACATCGTCATGTTTTTTGTTTGGACTTGTTGGGGAGTCAAACCAGCATGTTTTAACAACTTTGGACACTTCCTATGTGGGAGATCATGCTGTAGACTAAGATGACACAAACCTTTGAGTTAACTGGGCGGCAAAGTTAAGCAAACAGAGAACTCAGAGCTGACAAAAGTGGATAACAGTGTGCCCATAGGATTAACTCTTCATAACAACTGTTTTATATATGGATGACCAGCAAAGGAAAGAGCAATCTGAGGAAATCTGCTGATGAATCACATTCATTATTTTTGTTTAACGGAAAATAAAAGAACCTCTCCCTGTTCATGAACACCCTGCAAAATGCCACCACGCTGCCAAGCTCCCCTCCTTAGCATTAAGATTTATGAGACTTTCAGACTGGGGAAGAACATAATCATGATGGACAAAGTTAAAAACATCTCTCTTTTAAGGTAAGAGATTTTTGGGGGATGCTCTTAAATGGTATTCAGGAGAAGGTGGAGATTGAAGAGCAAAACTGTTACAAATAGTTGCTGGAATTAACACAGAAATTTTCCTCTGTTTCCTTGTGCACAGTATTCAGGAAAAATAAACTCCCTCCCATCACGCTACTACTCAAGGTGGTACATACCAATGTCCTATTTTCTCATGCTGTGAACATCAAATCAGACAGCAAACAGATAACCAGTAGTCAAAAGGATTGTGCTGTGTTTTGAAAAGCTTTTATGCTATCATCAGAAAAATCACATTTTAAGGAAGGCAGCCACAAAGGTACTCATAAAAGTGTAAATAGAAGAGAACTGCATGCCAAAAATGGGTTTAAAGCCCCCAAATTATTTATGCTAAGAATGAGAGAAGTAAGTAGGTTTTCTTTATGAGGCATTACAGAGTTTTCCTCTGACAGACAGTCTTCCTTTTTTCCTTTCAGAAGCACAAGAATGACACCATGAAAAGAGCAGCAGTGGAATTTAAAACCAAGAAAAGAGAACATTGCTTCCAGCTATTCACACTCATAATCTGTGAAATTTATGGCCTGAGTAGACAGCACTGAAATTAGCCATCCCTTCCACAAATTGAGCTCAGGGTTCTAGGATCCATGTAACTACTTTTTGCTTTTTAGTATTAAAATGCAGGCAATAAAAATCATACTTGAAAATGTCACATAAGCAAAAGTTTGGTGATTTTTTTTCTTCCTTCAGTTATAAGGATTAGTCTTTGGCTAAAACAATACTAATCATGAGGGGAAGTTTTTTCTTTTTCCTGGTAAACTTTCTCAAATTTTTTTTGATCATGGTGTCCTATTCCCACACTTTACAAAAAAAAACCCAAAAAACAAAAACAAAAACGAGAGAAAATGTGAAGGTTTTGAACCAGTGCATTTCACAACTGAAGACTACCAAGCACATATTTCCATGACCTAGCAACACCATACCTGGAGAGCAGAATGACCATTTACCCAGGGCACTGACAAACTGCATTTGCTAAATCAGCCAAGGCTGTTGAACCCAGATAGCTTTGATATAAGAAATCAATTCAGTCTGATGACAAAAAGATGAAACAATCTATTAGCTCTACACAGCCTATTAGTGCTAAATTTTAACTGCATTTTCAGTCATGAAATAAAAATTGTAACCAAAAGCCCATTGATATCACAGCTGCCAAACATAATTTAGGAAATCAGAAGTTTTTGTTTAGTTTCAAGCACTGTTTGTATATGCATAATGAGTATAAGTAGTACTTCTAATGCTTTTTTTCTTAAATATGTAATGGAAGGCAGGGGAAATATGTGACTGGGGCCAGTTTCAATTAAATAACTTAATGATGAAACCATAGCTATGCTCTCACCTTAGTCTGAAGGCGAGAGAGATCATAGGTTACCAAGGCACAGAAGAGAAGTATAAGTAAATAAAGAAGACAAAAAGGGGCAAGATGAAACTTTAACATTTCTCAAGTAAGAAACAAGATCAAAGATTCAGGAAAAGGCAGCAGTGTGACAAAATAAAAAACCTGAGAGAAAAAAAACAAGAGGACGAAATGACAGCTCAGCAAAACTGTGGATCGGTCCATCCCAAGGTGTGGTGGAGTTTTCCATGTCTGACTGGAATCTGTTTGGCCAGCACAGACTCATTGTGGGAAGACACCAGAGACAGGGAACATAAAATCTCCATCCAACAGTGTGTTAGTCCCAGCCCATTGCTATGTGTATTAATAACAGATAACTGTTGTATATTCCACATGGTGTATGTGGAATTTTGTTTTGTCACAACAGGAGATGCCTTCATGGGAATGACACAAGGAGCTGTGTGCTGCAGCAAATGGAGCAGGAAGCTATGATTTTAATTAAGACATTAAATCAGTTTATTATCTTCAACAGCTGTCTTAGAAGTATTTTGTATTCTACTCTTGACTTTTTTAAAGTGCTTTTTACAAACAGAACCATGGTGGTGCAAGCTTGTGAAAGATGATGTTGAGCCTGGTACTAAGGATACCTGCATACAAGGGGAAACATTTAGCTACTAGTTTTACTTCAGCTAATGCTTACACAACAGAACTTGGTTTATTATTATAAAAAATTGTACTGACTCTCCTTCTTATTCTTCCCCCAAGTTAGCTGGTAATTAAAAAAAAAAAATCGCTGAGAAACAATACTATATACCTTAGTGAGTCATATAGTTTCTAGAATCAAGACAGAATCATCAATATCTCAAACTTTTCTAGCTTTCCTGATGGATGAATATTGAATGAGTGGAAGCTGAGGGAGAAAAGCTAGCAATTATCAACCCTTAGACCACTTCTACAGAAATCTTCCCCATAAAAATAGTACGGGGAGTATCTTTTCACCTCTTAAGACATCGCTGACTTGCTCCACAGCTGGCTTCTGCATGCAAAGTTGCTTTTTCTGGGAACAAAAAAGTAAGAACGCTCAGAGATGTCAACATACATGGTTTGCAAAATGTTATCTACTTACAAAGCTGTCAGTTGCAGCAGGGTATTTTCTAACTCACCTGTACCAGTGACAATGAAATTCAGCTATAAAGTGAGCTAACAAACCTCTACAGATCTGGACACCTTCCAAGGAATAAGGTAGAAAAAACTCACAAACCCTGAGAATTCAAGGTTTTGGAGCAGCTGTACCTTTCTCCTCTTCTGGATCAACACCTGAATGAAGACTGTTATCTACCTTCTATTCAGGGCTCACCATCTTAGGAGGGCGGTCATGATTTCCCAAAAGCCATTTCAACCTTTGACTGACCTTCTTGAACCCATAGAATATCCTTGTGAAGTCTTTCATTGCCATACACGTATCTACAAGTATTTGAAAAGAAGTATAATGTAGTTTGACAACTCATTGCAAGAAAATCGTCCGCTTTTTTGTCTAATGCTTCTTTAATCTAAGGGTGTTCAGACCTTCCAGGTTTTAGGTTTGGGGGTGGGGGGAGTTTTTGTTTTGGTCAGGAATGGGAGTAAAAGTGTTTCATTGTCTCCCTGTTTTCTAGGTCAGGTAAACAAATACTGCAATTGCTGTGGTTAACCACTGTCTCGAGTTATTTTAGGTATGTTAAGAGAACAGGGACAGGCCCATGGAATTAAGCAAAAAAACTGGGAGCCCTTTGGAACACACATTTTTTCTTCTTCAGGTCTGCTGACTAGTTAAAGAATACCCTCAGAACTTTCATGTCTTCTGAAAGTCTCTCTGTCTCCTGCATGCTCCTATCCTTAGCACGTTTTTTCCAGTTGGAACCCTCTGCATGTCCTTTAGTGAGAAGGCAGCACTATTGTATTTTTTTTTCCAACAGAGTAGATCCAGCTGCTCTCCTGGGTCATTAAGGAGCCCCTTTCCTTTGCTGCAGTATTCAAGCTTACCAGTTCATAAGGCATAAGTAGAAGAAAGGTTTCTAGTTTAAAAAGCCGTAACTGTTGTCATAGCACTTCTCATTAAAACATACTTTGTATGTAGAAATCCTGAAAAATCTCAACCTTCTTAGTAAATAAATTGCCTGGTTCTTGCTCATCAGAAGCTCTCTGTTAGGTCTGTACTACAACAGGATTCTGGTGGTCTGGAAAACAGCACCTTATGAGAACCAGAAGAGATAAAAACTTTGCAGTTGGCTCTGAGGTTATTGTCCAGTTTTTAGCAATAAAATATTAATTAACTCTATCTCAGGTTATTAATCCCACCTGCAGAATGTTTCAAGGTGGATGATACTTTGCTAGTTTCTCTCTGAATGTGTGAGGATTACAGAATTACATTATTCAAACAGAGATTAAGACCAAGGAGTTGTTCTGACTACAGTGCTCATTTCAGTGAGGTACTAACAGATAACAAAGTTACCTATGGCAGTACTAGCTTTTTTTGCTTTTTAAGTATTTTATTAAGAACTATACAAATAAAATGCCAAGACACACTTCTTTCAGTGAACAGTTTAAGTTCTCAGTCTGAGAGTGCAGTAGTCAGACAACTGATAAACTCTGACTGTCTCTTCCCAATAACTGTTTTTTACAATTTAAAAAAACCCAACCCAAACCAAAACACCAACGCTAAAACAACCCCAGAGGAACATAACACACAACTAGTGAATTTTGACCCTTTGTCTGATGTATTACCAACCTGAAACAAGGCCAAATTATGGATACATTTGACTTAATGTCCTTGGGTGATTGCTTATCAAGAAAGAAAGAAGGACAATATTTAGAGAACAGTATTATTCAAACCTTCATAAATTTGATTGCACTCACAGTTTGTTTTTGAGATAACAGATAACAAATAAAACCCCTGTGCTGTGTTTGTGTGTGTGGTGGGGGTTATTGGTAGCAAGGGAGGGGACTACAGCAGTGGCCCCCTGTGAGAACCTTCTCAAAGCTCCCCCAGCTCCAAGTTGTACCTGCCTTTGCACCAAGGCCATGCCAGTTAGCGACTGTGGCCACACCTCTGTGATAACATATTTAAGAAGGGGAATCTTGGAGGAGGAGTGGGAGTTGTGAGGAGGACACCTACTCAAACACTGAGGTCAGTGGGAGAAAGGAGGAGGAAGGGAGGAGGTGCACTGGAGCAGAGACCCACCCTGTACCCTGTGGCGAGAGGGCCGGCTGTGCCCCTGCCACCCATGGAGGTCACCGGTGGAGCAGATGCCACCTGCAGCCCGTGGAGGACCCCACGCCAGAGCAGGGGGCTGCACCCAAAGAAGGCCAGGACTCTGAGGGAAGAATGCCCCGCTGTTGTAGTTCAGCGCTGGGAGGACTGCAACACTCGCAGAGAGACCCATACTGGAGCATCTTGGGAAGATTGCATCCTGTGGGGAGGGCTCACACCAGAGAAAGTCCATGGAGAACTGTCTCCTGTGAGAGGGACTCCACGCTGAAGCAGGAGAGAACATGAGGAGTTCTCTCCCCTGAGGAGGAAGGAGCAGTGGACTGACCACATGCCCCATTCCCTGCCCCCTGCACTGCTGGGGGGGAGGAAATAGAGAGATCAGGAACAAAACTGAGCCTGGGAAAAAGGGAGGGATGGGGGAAGGTGTTTTTAAGATGTAGTAATGTTTCTCACTGTGTTTTTGCTGATAGTGTTTGAATTAAATTGATGTTCTTATTTCTTCCCCTTAGAGTCTGTCTTTTTCCATACCCGTGATGGCTCAATCATCCCTCCCTGTCCTTATCTCAATTCCTGAGCCTTTTGCTTTATTTTCTCCTTTCTGTTCCTGAGGGGGGGAAGGGGTGAGTGAGTGGCTGCGTGGTGCTCATATGCCCTCTGGGCTCAAACTAGGACAACCCCATAATTTTTTTTCCTTCATTCATGCAGCTTCCTATTTTATCAACTAATGGCTTTAAACTTTTATACATTTATATTAACTCTACAGCAACATCAACAGTTAGCTTTTAATTTGGCAGACAAATCCTTTCTTAGGAAAATTTTCTACTTTTTCTGTTGTTTATTAGAGGGTTTATTCTCTCACAAATTTCCATCATTATCACTGACACAGTACTACTAACAGATACCATCAGCCACTGAAACAGAAACATCTTGTTTCAGTACTTTCATATGCATTTGGTTTTCATACAAAGAACTCAGGGTATCAAAATGAGAAATACTGAAAAAGTAGCAATTATTAAAAGAACTGAGGTCTCTACTTATTCGTCTTAAAATAACAAGATACGGATAATGTAGATCCTCATCGAGTAATAAGGTAGAAACTATTATTACTGTTAGTAATCTCACAAACGTGTACTGAAGTGACACTTATAACCTTTAAATAATTTTAGGCTTTCATAAATGTTGTTATTTTGTAAGAAAAAAAAGTTTTACAAAATTATTACAGCAGATTTAATCTTTGGCCTTCATCTTCAATGCTGCAACAGAAATAGTCTGTTTAAGTAACTAAGGAAAACGTAATGTTAAACAACATGAAAGACATGGAAAATAAGTTTCAAAGTATATTTTTAGTTTTCCTTTCACCCCTGTTTGTGCAAAATCTGCTTATCTTTGTTTTCTCTAATAGAGAAAGTTACTTACCAAATTATATTTACCTAATTTCTTAGTCTTGTGTAATATAAACCACACAAATAATTTTGAGATTCATTTGTGTCCAGTTTCTTCATGTGGAGACTTGGTTGCATTGCTCTGCTGTTTTGGTAGGCCAGGTAAAAGCTCAGTTCTTAAGATGGTCAAGTGCACCACGCTTATCTTCAAACAAATTGTTCCTGGCAGTAATGTGAACTGAACAACCAAGCTGGCCTCAGCTCAGTGCTGTTTCTTATTCTTTTCTAAAGCATATGAGAGAGGGAGCCTCTGGAAGTTTAAGAAAAGGTCTAAGCAACTCTCTGTTGTCAACTTCACAGAGCCAAAACAACTATTCAGCTACTTCTGCATTTCCAAATGCATCTCCAACTGTTCCCTAGTGTTTTCTAACAGTAGCCTTCATAGCTCCACACACCCATATCACTACCTTCCAACAAAGACTCCTGCACTCTGACACGTTGCACACTGAGAAAAAAAATTGCCACTCATGAGAAATCTGCAGCTCTAGTAAGACAGCTAGTAGGTATCATCTGCTCATACTATACTTTGTAATCCTTGTTTTGACAGCTTCCTAGGAAAACCTCTGACTGCCTTGCTAGACTTTGCTGACCTCTATTTCATGAGGTTTTTACTGTACATTTTGTTCCATGTTGCAAAGAATGAATAGCAAGAAAGCAGAAACATACCTCACTGCATTTTGTATTTGTGAAGGCGAAGAACATTTCTACAGAACAGACTTGATTCTGCAATTTTCAGGTGCTGAATTCCATCTAAGAAATACAGATTCCCAACATCGCTCATTTCACAGAAGGAAAAAAAAAAAAAACAACCCACAAAACCAAACAACTTAATCTGTCTGCTTATTTAAACAAGAAAATAAAGACTTCCAGAAATTAGGTTAACAGCAAAATATAGTGCATTTTGAAACAGTCTTCTGGAAGAAAAGAGAAGTACATTGGAAATATACTACTTGAATGAAAAAAGGGACAATAGGACTAGGGAGATTTATTGCAGTCTGAATCCTGAGTAGTATACGTGACCCTAATAGGAGTTTTCCATTATCAATTCCCATGAGTCAAATGTTTCAAACTTCTTCACAATAGAATCATCCAAGATCTACAGCCAATGTGACAAGTAGCTTTGCAGGTGTTGACATACCAAGTGGTATATTCTGTGACATTTTTTATTTCTCCTTTAAATACATCTTTTTAAGTATGTGCTGCCTTCAGAAACAGAGCAAAGTAATGCTTCTTTCAGACAGAGAGGAAGCAGCTACCTTTGAGATACTCCTCAAATGTAACTGGGGTTCTTGGTGTCCACAGGGGTGCTCTTAGGGTAACAAGTTCTACTGGGAAATATGGTCATTTTTAATGACCCCAGAAATGCTTTGCAAGATCCTGCTGACTTTTATGCAAGCATATTATATGTTTTTAATTTATAATGGGTTTTATATATTTTTAATTTATAGTAACTTTACCATGGTTTTACCATGGTTCTTCAACAGAGAACATCCTTCCCCACCATCCAGCATGTTTGTGTATCCATGCTTAAACTACTTCATTTCCAAATTGCTGTGCTATTTCTTGTTATAAGACTGCTGAACTGATGACACAAGAGATTAAGTGACTGGAAAACTAAATGACCTAGTCACTAGTTTTTACTTTTGTAGCTTATTTGAACTGCTTTGCATATCAAGAAATCATATCGTTTCACACCAGAAAATACAAAGCAGTCCAAACACCAAAGAATTTAGGATTATAAGGCGAAAAAAGAGTTTTGGGATCATCAGCTAAGCTTAAGGTTTCCCCTCACCGACCCTTAAATTTTAAGACTCTATAACTGAATGCATGCACTTCAAATGTTGGTGATTATCAAAATTTACAAGCTTGCACCTTTATTTTTTCCTCTGGAGATATCTTGAATTTGATTGATTTAACTGTGCAGACCTCCCAGCTGTGACAACTGCCTGTTCCACTGTCACAAGTCTAATAACAGTCGTATATTTAGCTGTATTCCCTAACTGCCTACTGGTGGTAGATTTCAAATAAGTGATTTGGCCCAGATTTAGGCAAGACATCAGACTTTCCATGTCCTAATAACACTCCCTTAAGCCATCCACCTCCTTTGCCTTTTAAGTTGTTTACTAACCAAGATAAATGAGCTCGCCCAGACAGGACAATGACAATAGTTGGCAGATACATTGCTCACACAGCTGACCCTAGTCAATTTTAAAACAAAATAAATCTATGCTATTTTGGTTTATGTATGACTTATTAAATTACTGATATATAACTTGTCTGCCCCAGATTGCAGGGCACTGCTAATGCACAGAGCTGCAGACACTACGTAACCTTAAAAAAACCAAAAAAGGTTTACATTAAAATTAACATGAAAGGGAGACAGTTTCAGATGAAATGAGATGAGGGGAAAGTAAAAAAGGCTTGTCTAATTGTCTTTTGGGAACACAATATGCTATTGACTGCCATGATTTACAAAGCAACTGATGACTGGGAAAGACAGGTATGACACATTAAAGCTATTCATTCAGAAGCTGGAGTCACAATGCTTCAGAGATTACTGTATCCAAGGAGTCTCTGTTGAACCTCCATAACTAGAAGCACTCAGAAACATCCTGCGAAAGCATTATAGTTATTGCTGGTTTGAGCAAGACCCATAAGAACTATTAGTTTGAAGCTAAACATTTTCAGCTAGAACTAGGTATTTAGGAAATACTGGGTCTTGAGTTCTCTTTGCTGTTTCTTATGAAACAGGCAACATGCTGGTATTAGGGTCAACAAAACAAGAACTTGGCTAATTATATAAAACCATTATTCTAATCCAATTCATGGAGACATCACAAAAAAAAGACTTATCGTGAGCTCACAAAACAACCCTAAAACTATCTAGCATGTCAGTTCCAGGTGGGGTGGACATTTGGTCCATCCCTTAACACCTTACACCTTGTGCCTTTCTTTACAGGAGCACTAAATAAAAAATGTCAGAATGTACCCAGTCAGGGAAGGTCTATATGACACAGAGATTTATTCAGGAAAATCTCTGCAAACTAACAAACTGAAAAGAAGCCTCCCTAGAAAGCCCTTGAAAAATATCAACATCCAGGACACCCAAAGGCACAAAACTGGGGCTTTGCTGCATTCTTACGGCTTTTTTTCTACATTTCTAATAGAAATCAGTGAATGTCATTGTTCATTGCATTATAAGAGAATGTTGTGTAATAGTGAAATTAGAGAGACTAAGAAATAAAACACCCATTGCTCAATCTGTCAAGTAATTTTCATGCCCTCCCTTTTAGACAAGCTAAGAAACATCAGCCATCCCATTTGCAGGGCTGTAATAGTTCCGTTTTTGCCTAGTATCTCCTTAACAGGAGACAAAATCGCACCCAGTCAGGAAAAGAATATGTGAAAAGATAAAACACATTAATTGTAATAATTCAAAGAATTATGTTCTACATGTATTTGGCCACGTCAGCAAGCAACCAGGCTCAGTGAAAAGGAGAAACACAATCCCCTCTCTCCATATAACCAAAGGAATATTTCACTCTTTAGTCTTCAGATATTTGTTGTTTGGTTGGGTTTTTTATTTTTTTTTATTTTTTGTTATTTTTTTTTTCATAAAGTTACCCCTAGTTACACACCAGACTCTGTTCCAGGCTTCCCATACTCCCCAAATTTGTTCTCTCTCCTGGGAGTTCATTGTGTGCATGGATACTCTGATGCATGAATTCATCTCCATTGTTCTTCACATTCCATTAGCAAGAATACAGATAATTTATAAATAACTAACATATGGATGGATAAAATGTGAAACACCATACTAGTCAGAAAATACTTTAACATGGGCCTGCAGTGCTAATCCTAACCTGTGAAACCCCAGTTTTAGGGGAGTTTCTTAAAACAGCACTTGAAGAGCGATATAGCTATAACACAACAGAATTTTAAGTGTTGGATGAGGCTGGATAGAGTGGGGAAAGTGTCCACCCACTCTGCAGTTTTTCCATTTTCTAATAGCAAAACTTAACTTAACTAAACCTTAACTCCAGTTTCCCCTTATCTGCTTTTGCACTGACCTCACAAGTACATTGCTAAAACTGTGTAGAGAGGTCTCAGATGCTTGTGCTGAAGGCAACTATAAAAGTTCACATTCTCAGTTTTTATAGGACAAGAGGAGACAGTTGGATAACATTAGACTGGAGAAAGACAATGAATGCTGCCTCATGAGTGATCAGAGAGTTGGGGCTCAAGCATACCCTGGAGCTTAGTCTAAGCTAAAATCACAGTTTAAATCAGCCTCATGACCTCAATCACAGTCACACAAAACACAAAAGTCAAAAAGGCACCTAACTTGCAACCAGAACCTAACTAAAATCACAGGGACAGGATTTCAGAATGAACAGGATGATTGAGATCCAAAATAATCAAAACGTTTTTCCAAGCACTTCCACCTGTAATGATCACATATATCATGATTTAGCTAAACCATTTTGTGCTAGACCAGTTAAAATAAGGCAAAAAATAAATTTTTCAAAACTATGGATTATTTTTTAAATGCAGTTGCATGTTTTTAAGCAACAATTAGAACAAATCCCAGACTCCTTGTTTTGCTCACCTCTTATCTTCATTGTTTTAGGAGATGATCACTAGCAAGAAGTCACTTCCTTTGCCTCCTATCTGAGGCAACAGTTAATTCCAAGAGACACTGTGGTAAATCTAATCAAATACCAGTCCAAGAAATGTTCCCAGTGTATCTTCTTGCCTTGCAAGATCCTTTCTTCTCTCTGTGTTTTTTGAGTTAGAAGCTTTCCACTTCTTTTCTTTGATATCCTAACGCAAGACCTAGTCAAGCAGAAGATAAAACGTATAAAACCACAGAAATGTATATAGAAAGGAAATGCTTCAATTCAGCTTTTAGTAGTTGTAGCACGCTGCATGTTAACACCAGGCACCTTACTATTTCTCTAAGATCTCACTAGCCTATGTCCTAACAAATAAAATGTTATCTGTTATAACACTTGATTACAAAAACCGTTGCCATTTACAAATGGGGGCATAGATCCGTGGGCAGCTCTAGCATTTCATTGTCATATTTGACTAAAGTTTCTTTACACACACTCATTATTTCTGAGATAAGGCTGAATTGGGTACGGCAACCTGCCCTTGACTTATTTTGCATAACTGCAGATAAAGGTGTCAAGCAGCGTTTTAAAAAACAAATAAGGAAAACTCTAATGTGATGCTACCAGGATTTCCAGACTACTCTACTTCGGTCCCTCACCCTTTTTTTTTTTTTTTTTTTCCCTATTTTCACCCTCCCTGTGTTTATTGTTCTGTCAACAGTACCAACCTCAAAAGCTGCCCTGCCTATCAAGAAAAATATTAAGATAAACATGGTGGTATGAACACACACTGAATCAGGAGTCCTTACTCCCTGAGTGGTCCAACTCTCTTAGCAGGAATAGAAAACAACTGCATGGAATACAGAGAAGACAGACTATGACTGGAAAGCAAGAAAGGGAAATCAAGCCTTCAGCTCAAGAGCTGCTCGATAACAACTCACTTTTTAATTAATCAGTAACTTCCTTTCTGTGGCTAATATGAAGCTTAAATCAGTTTCAGACAAAGCTAACTATATTTTCTTAATTGGTGTCTAAATTATGCTCTCTGGTTTCTGCATCCTTATTTAAGCTAAAATCTCTGTGTTGTTTTGTGGCAGCTTTACTGGGAATTTCAATGGTCTGTTTTTCTGGTCCCAGGGGAACCCTGCATTGTTCCATGAATGCAAACTAGTACACTTCCAAAACCCACTTAATACTTTACAGTTTTAGTCCATTCCCCCATAACTTAGCCCCAAATCCTAAAGCAAGTAATCTTCACTCAAGAAAGTTCTTCTGCCTTAAAGAAAGCGTCCATAAAAGTTACTCTGATGAGCTGAGTTTTGTGGAAAAATGAAATAGGAGAAAGATTGGCTTACTAAAAAGGAGTAATATAAGAGAAGAAAAAGGAAATAGTTTCTGACACAGCCAAACTGCATTTTATCTTTCTCAAAGACACAGCCTAATAGTATAGCTTGATTTATTTATAGGCTACATTTAGTATATTCATTTCTTACCTATATTACACCAGTGGTGTCTTTTGCACAGTGAACAATTCCACAGGCAGTAAGACTCTGCATTTGCCAGGTGTAGCACAAACAGGATAAATGATACCTTACGTATTCATTCCATTTACTCCCAAGAAAATGAGACCATTAGTTCAAATGCACAAAAGTTAATTTTTAAATGAATACAAGACATATGGTGGGCTGTTGATGATGTTTGTCAAAACGGAGCTTAAGGAGTGATAGTTCTCTACATGATTTCCGTTTAGTCTGAAAATCCCTTCAGGTTGGAAATACGACATCGGCAAAAGTCAGGGTCAATGCTCAGAATGGGATCTCCCCGTTCAGCTCTGAGACTGTATTAAAGAGCAGACAGCTCATGATCAAAGAGTTTTGTATTTTTAAATACTATCTACTACTTTCAAAAATAATGGATAGTATATATTTAAAAATACTATTTTAAAATCCATCTATCCTTTCACCTTTTCTCTCACTAAAAAATGAAAAAATCAGTTTTTCCAAGATCCTGACATCATATCCAGCAGGTAAGACAATTTATGATCTTACAGCTCCTTTCCCCTCACTCTCAATTCTCTCTGACCACGCCAATATCTCTTGCCTGGGAAGACCATCCATTATCATAGTGACAGTTATTGATTTTAATTAAAGTAGCAGAAAGAAGACAAAAATATTAAGCTCTCTTCTTCCACATTCCAGGTATCAAAATAAATGGTAGCGAGAGTTTACACTGACACCACAACGTATTTATGCCTATGTCCAAAGCGGCAGCCAATCTGCACAGGAGATGCCAACAGAGCACTCCAACAGCTTTAATTAGTATAGAAAGCTGATTTGATGGTAGGGACAACATGTAATAGTCTTGGCACCAGCAACTCACCAGGAGAAGGGAGTCCTTATTGCAGTGAAAAACTTGATGGGCAGCAGTAGTCACTTAATTTGTTTATATAACCAAGCAAGCTGGGTTTGCCCTTTTGTTTCTTCCCCCTATTGCTTATTTCATGCATGCAAAGAGAGCAAGTGTTTGGGTTAACATCCAGCTACTCACAATTACAACTTGAAATGCCTGCCAACTGCATAAATCTCAGTAGCCATGAAAAGAAAAAAGGCTTTTTCCCAGAATAAGAGACCTAGACACACATATATGCCCACAGAAAACAGGAGTACAGACTGCTCCTAAGCTGTGCATTCTGTCAAAGATTCCTAATATCATTTACAAGCAATAACTAAATCTTGACATTCCCAAGTTGCAGAAAAGCATTTCAATCACAGACTTCAGAGAAGTAAACTGATTCAGAAAGGTTGTGTTTTGTTTAAACTTGCACAATGTGCTTTTGTTGAGGGCTTCAGTTTTTTCTGTCCTGTCAGAAACAGCAACTCGTAATATAGCTTTGCTGCCCTTGTGAAAACTGACGAAATTATGTTGACAAGGCACAGGGCACACCATTTGGTAAGCATCAGATACAAAGGACTGCTACTCTACTGATCAAAAAAAATCCATTGATCTTTCAACCTCCATCTGATCAATGGAATTAAATCAGTTTTAAATGTGATCGCACTATAACGTAGAGTAAGCTGACTGGCGGACAGACTTAGGCAATCTATCTTCCCTCTTTTGGAGATTTTGTGTCTCCACTGTTATGTGGATGGATTAGCAGAAATTTTTCTGTGTATTACATTTTATCTGTGAAATCCCTGCAGAAAAAATAAAGTGTTTGCCTTTTCCCAATGATTGCTATGTGTAAGTGATTAGATATTAATTGGCAATTTTACTTATCAGGGCAATTTTTCCTACTTTCTCTCAAACAACAAAAAGATGATATAAAATCCATAATGGCCTTGTTCCATCTGTAAATCCATCTGTTTTTTAGTATGTGCCCTTGAAGTACTGATGCATTTGGGGAAAAACACACTGCAAATAAACAAGTTTAATATCCAGCATTACAGTTTTGGAATACAAAAAAATTCATCATGCCTTGCAAGGCGATAATTCCACTGCGTTCCTGTGACAGATATCCCTGTCCTGCAGGTTGCAATACATTGTTGTCATCTAATGTTTATTCCTTGCTCTACAATACCATTTGTACAGGTACCTCCCTTCAATAAATGAAAGATGTAATAGAAGAGCCACTTGGAAGCCTGAGATTTATCCATCTCTTTTCCCAAGCATCTGTGGATTTGGCCTTTTCCTTGATAGTTCCTCCTCTGCTTGATTATTTGCCTGCATCTTACTGGCACAGAGATTTCGGGGGACCTGATGTGACTGCAGCTCCTTTTGGAACAATACGATGAACATTTACTGTCCCCACTGGCTGAGTGACAGGTATGTCTCTCTGATCAGGGTCATAGAGGAGAAACAGCTGCTTCTGATGCAGTTCTGAAGTAAAAAAAAAAACAATTCCATGGTAGTCAGGAGCATCATCTGAACCAGTGACTCTTGTTCCTAGACAACAGTGTTAAGTAAGAGATTCATCACGTGCAACAAATTTCTGTGCCACCTAGAGAGAGACTTGGCAGAAAAGTGGTGTGAAATTAACAACTGTCACTTACTTACTCAATTTGCACAGAGAAAAATTAAATTGTTTCCACTCATTTTGAGCTTTGACAAGGGAAACAGGATGCTAATGTTTCCAGCATGCACTGTCTGGGGTAGACTGCAGCATAAACTTCCATCAGTCCTGAAACTAATTACTGTTCTTCTAATGTCCATCACAGCAGACGCCATTTTCTACATATGAATATTGATTAATCAGACCACTACACATTGCAGATAAGTTAAAGGAAGCTTTCCTCTTCAGGAAATGCAGGCTAAAACTCATTACAGTATAAATAGATTGGGATGTACATGGTTGAATTTAACCAGCATGTCACAATTCACTCACAGTGCTGCTAGAAATTCTCTAGACTTCTTGGCTTGGTCTGAGTTAACGGCTGAAGTGGCACACACAAAGGATTTGAGGAGGGTGTGCATGAATTTACCCACCATACGTCCTGTCTTTGTCTTGAATCACGGCATGAACAGGAAAAAAAGTATTTTGGAAACCTTGTGCAGCTAAGAGATGCATATACCAAAAAGTGGAGGGAATGAGGAGTGTTGAATTTCATGCTACTCTAGGGTGTAATGAAAAAATCAAATTTTCTTCTGAAAACATAAATCTTTCCAGGTTTTCAAGAGCTCCGGGTCTCACTCTCAGCTGACAGAATACAGTCACCTTGGGGTTATATTGAACAGAAGTAGCTATCGATTAGAAAAGTGTTTGTAGATTAGGAGCCTTGCAAAAGAGTTATTCAGCAATCCCTCTTAATTGGATATGTTCAGCACTTGAAACTTAATTTCTATCTCCATTTAAGTGAGTCAATATTGTGGAAGCAGCTAGAAAACAGGTCTGGCACAATAAAACTGTAGTTCTCTTCCTATTTGCTTGGATCAGTCTAGTGTCTGCATTTATTTCAGGTCAAATAACCACTGGCCTCATGCTCTATGAAAAGGTTGTAATGGTTTCCATTTTGCACTGTACCAGGGAGTCATGGACTGTACCAAGTTTACAGAATCACAGCTTGTCTAGGAAGGGATCTCTGGTGATTGCCTAGTCCAAACCCCTCAGCTCAGTCAGGGTCAACTACAGCAGGTTGTGCAGAATCACATTCAGTTGGGTTTTGAATACCTCAAAGGATGGAGACTCCACAACCTCTCCAGGCACCATGTTCCAGTGTTTTGACTCTCTCTGTAGTAAAACCTTTTCTTACACTAAGCCTTCTTTTCAAGGCTAAAAAATCCCAGTTCTCTCAGCCTCTCCCTGTATGTCCCCATATATACTCCCTTCATCATCTTTGTGACCTTTGTTCCAGTATGTCCATGTCTCCTCTTGTACTGGAGAGGCCAGATCTGGACACACCACTCTAGTTGTGTTCTCAACAGGAATGAGTAGAGCACAAGGATCACCTCCCTTGACCTGCCAGCAATGTTCTTCCTCATATGGTGTTCTTTGCCACAGGGGTCCATTACTGGCTCATGTTCAACTTTTTTGGTCCACCAGGACTCCCAAGACCTTTTCTGCAAACCTGCTTCTCAGACAGTCAGCCCCCAGCCTGTACTGGTGCGTGAGGTGCCGCACTTTGCACATGCTTTTCTTGGACTTCATGAGATTCTGGTTGGCCTATTTCTTCAGCCTGTCAAGGTCTCTTTGAATGGCAGCACAGACATCTGGTATATCAACCACTCCTCCCAGTTTTGCATTTTCTGCAAAATTGCTGAGGGTACACTCTGCCCTGTTGTCTAGGTAAAGAATAACAGTATTGGCCCCAGTATTGACCCTGTGGTACACCACTAGTGACTGGTCTCCAGCTAGACTTTATGCCACTATCACAATGTTCTGAGCCCAACAGTTCAGATACTTCTCAGTCCATCTCCCTGTCCACTTATCTAATGCATACTTCATCAGTCTGGCTACTGTTGGCAGCTTTTGGAGATCATGAACTCCAGAGAAAACAGGTTCTATTAAATTCTGTTTCTAACAGTATTGAGCTACTAATCCTTACAATCTGTTACATGAAGAGTTAGGCATTGACTGTGCCTAAATGAGATGACTGGTCATAGTAATCTTGTCAGTCCTGCTCTTCAGTTCTGTAGGAGATGACATAACATACCGAAAAAGGATCAAGAGCCATTACACAGTTGAAGGAAGCTCACTGCATTTCTCCTCTCAAAGGCTAATATGCTAATATGACTAAAGGAAAAATACCGAGCACAGTTTCTGAAAATCAACATAACCTTTAATAGGAAAAGTTTCCTTTCCTTCTGCTATACCAAACAGAGGGCTCCTTCTTGAAAATACAGCAAATTTGAGCCTTAAGCTAACATCTGGAGTTGTGCACATCTGTAGCTTCAACTGCTCAGAAGCAGAACATTTTCGATAAGTAACTTTCAACACATATATTTATGCAACACTAAATGTAAAGAGGTAAAATTTTACAGGACTAACAAAGATAGGGTGGGGACACTGAAGTCAAACATATGTTTTAGTTTGGGTTCATTCATTTACTCATTTTCAAGGTTTGACAACTTTTTAAATTTTTAGAAACACAGCACCAATTCAATGCTTAGAAAGACTGGAACACCTCATGACAATTCTGCTAAGAAAAAGCAATTATAGCTCTCATGCACCTACTTGAGAGCAGGAATAACAGATTTCCCATAGGCAAGAAATGTGGACAGAACCTCCCAGAATCTGGATCATTCTGACTGTTGGGCTTAGAGAGGGAGAGGTACCTCTTCACATATTTGAAAGCACCAACTGTTCATAGTTGCTGAGGCATAAAGTTCTGCAGGAACATAGAAATTATCTGACTGTGTTCTTCTCTCATTTTGTATAACTGCTGTAAATTTCAATGCTTTGCTCATCCAAGTCCCATTGCACAGCTGAAGTTACCAAAAGAAAGTATCGGTACCAAGTGAAGATAAAGCTCTCCTAAAGCTCATTTATGACGGGATCATGTGTCCTTTCTTTCCCTTGACACAAGTGATCATTTCATCCACACTGCCCGTCAGCAGTGAGAGCGCCAAACTTTATGAATGCATCTCCCTTAACTTCCTAAATCCTTTTGTCCCTGAACAAAGACTTGGTGATGTTATTTTTGCTATAATAATATGATGTGCACTAATAACTTTCTGATTTGGTGTCACTAGTTTCTCAGCAATTGTTTTTTCATCATGGAGTTATCTTTAGAAGATTATTAGTCAGTGCCAAGGGTGACCTGTTAGCTTTATTGTTAATGGTTAATAAACCATTTTTCTTTGCTTAATTTATACCAAAAATTAAACTCTAAAGTTATGCTAGATGTTCCTGATCCTAAAGTCCACGTCTAAAGATGCATGTATTAAAAAGGTGAGAAGCATGAAAGCAGCACAGCTATTTTTGGGCAAGCATTAATAATTAGATATTGCTTTGGAGAAAGGGCAATGCTTCATCTGAAGATGAAGTATTATCTTCGATATCTTTTTGTGCAGTTGGCGGAACATTCCCACTGATTGTGCTTCTAATCCTCAAAATAAGTTGGCAGA